>NC_141694.1:1293688696-1294231196 GCF_964263255.1 Lissotriton vulgaris
GAAACACTTAAAAGAGAACATCTCAGCGAGCGCGCTGAGCCAGCTGGTGCAGATTCTCCCAGCCCCCAGCTTCTGCCACAGTGGAGCTGACAAAGCCAGTAGGCTGGATCTAATCAACAATAATTCAAGCTATTTAAAAAAAATAATTTCTCTTTTTAGGCGCTAAAATTATTACTATTCCCATATTATTAGACTACATTCACTGTCAATTTGTCTCAAAAG
This sequence comes from Lissotriton vulgaris, assembly GCF_964263255.1. Lineage (NCBI taxonomy): Eukaryota > Metazoa > Chordata > Amphibia > Caudata > Salamandridae > Lissotriton > Lissotriton vulgaris. The sequence goes on from NC_141694.1 coordinate 1,293,688,919, forward strand.
CTAAAGACACACAGACCAGTTTTTTTTTAGAGTAATTTACTTGTTGCAATCCTATGGCACACACTTCATCAGTGTTAAATAAGCAAACTGTCCGTAGGCCTAGCTTGAAAGTAGAACCTCCAATCCTGATATTAAAACAAGCCTGTGCACTGGCACATTAACCCACTGAATCACAAGAAAGCACAACCTTATATCAAAACCTAAATGCATGCATTTGCTTAAGGCTGAGACACTTTAAGGAAAGCAAAAATGCAGTTTAAATCGACTTTCCGATTTTGGGCATTACAAAATGAATATTTTACAATTTTCTTGCAGAATATGGATTACTAGAAAGTCTATTACATAATCCAAGAGTCAGGTATCTGAAAATAATAATTTATATGTTATAAAAATGAGCTTGCTTGCGCCTATGGCAAGCGAATTTATACACATGGATTCTTGTCATTTTAGTGATGCAACATAACGCAAATCACATTTTAATGCTAAGAGGTCATAGCATGAGTGTTAAGCTTTATGAATATTAAAAAACGATTTTGGTAGCACTAATTTTTATGAATTATTTTTCCATAATTAATAATTTTTGTCTTCTAATAAAACCCAATTATTTCTGTTTGTGATTGTTTTACATATAAGAGCCCGCTACATCCCTTGCCTCTTATTGAGATGCATTAACTCACAAACCTGAGCGCATATGCCTAATTTAAAAAGCGTCACATTCTGCGTCAATTTTAGGGCCTCTGTCATGTAAAAGGGCCGTCATGCAAAATTCCACCCGTGTTGAACTACAAAAAATTGCTGGCTGAAGAAACATTCCTATGCAAATATACTGCAGCTAAAAACGTTTTGCCTGTGAATATTTAATACAGTGCATTTAAGTGAAAACGCTGTAAATGCATTTATTTCTGCAAAAACATGTAATTTCGTTTTTGGCTGGGGCCTTATTTAAATCCATTAAATGTGAACCACACATATTGAGCACATTTCAGACATAAACAGAAAGTGTTGAAAACATTTAGGACACACAATACAGCGCTCTCCAACCATTTCTTGTAAATCGCGTCGTCGCAATGTACAACAAAACTCACAAACAAAATAGACATGGAAACACACATTTTAACCACACATTCAAACACACATTTAAACCCACAAATCAACACTCAGAACGAAAACAGGACAGTCCGGACTATACGTAGCTGTAAGTCATATTTACAAGAAACACTGCTCAACAGTGTAAAAACCAAAAATACACTCAATTCACTAGCTATAGCTGGCAAAACACCAAAAATCGTTCTGCATATCCATTCATAAAATTACAGAGAGCAAAGTATCCTTGTTATGTATTATGACATATTTTAATTCTCTGGGGATACAAAATCACCAAGGAAGAAATATGTTTGTAAATCTAACCTATTTAGATAAACCGGCTAATTCAAACGTATACAAAGTTGGCCAATACAAAGCTCCAAATTCGCTAAGATCAGGCATCTTATAGCTCACTAATCCAGCATCAAACTTCAAGGGTTACGGGATTTACCAAGTCCCTGCAAAGAACAAATACCCTCGGTTTTTGGCGTCTGCAGGCGTCAAATAACACAACAAAGAATCAAGTACTAAGAACCACAAATGCAATGGAACCATGCAACAACAAAAACGCTAGCAAAGTGTCACTGACAAAAACACTAGCAAAGCGTCAACAACAAAAACACTCGCAAAGGTGCATACGACAAAAGCACCAGCAAAGTGTCAACTACTAAGGACTCTGGGAGCGACCCACTTAAATACTTATCACAGCTGTACCAAAGAAATAGATGTCCAAATTCTAACTGCCAATTTCTAACTGCACTAACAGTCTCTTTAAAAAAACTTGCGCCAAAAAAGGGTTGCTCAGTCAGGAGTGACATCTTTTGGAGAGTTTTAAGTCAGAAAAATCAAAAATATGCCGGGCCGCAAAGACAGAGAATCCCCCAGAACCTCCGTGCACAGAGTACCTCTTTTAGTGGATTTCTTTCTTGCCTTCCCCAGCAGAATTCTGTTCTCTGAAAAAAATCTCTCCTCCAGGTAGTCGCTTCATGATGAGCCCCGAGTTGGTTGCGCCAACTGATGAGACAAATATTTCCAATACTCCTTCTCAGGGGTCTTACCAATAAGTAATCCATTCAACAGTGGCAAAGAAATCAACACAGAATCTGAAATATGAAAAGACATCTTTATTATGATTAATTGTGAGGCTCCGTCGCCCAGCCACTCTTAAAGCAACTGAATGAGAGAGTCTGCTGCATGGCCTTCGCACAGGCCTTTTATACAGAAAATTGTGCTCTAGGCACACACATTCCTTATTATTATTAGTCACTCCCAGGACGTGCACACAAAGCACCACTTTCAGGATAAGTCCAGGCTAAGAAAAGAATTGCACACATGCTTGGTTTCCTGTTCCATCAGGCCGGACAAACCCACCATAAAACCTTCAACCAGATCGATGAACATGTCTTAAAGGAAAGGCAGCAACAGATGGGACGGAGATAGGAGCGGTGGGAATAGTGCCATAAAAGATCGGACATGTCCTGCTCTTTGAACTTTATTGCGCCAGCTGCTGAACAAGGAACTGGCTTGGGAGGTTAGCCTCAAGCAACAGGGTCAGCTGTCGTCAGGTCATGCAAAAGTCAGCACAAACCCATGCTAAGGTTATGTCCTTTAAATGCTTACTCTGCCATGGGGAGAGCCTACTGTAAGGGCAACGAATAACATGGCTGCTATTTACAAGATGAAACCCAAGTGTTCAATGCAAAACCTTCAAATGCACAGTGAATCCATTGGTGTAACATGACGAAAATACTCATGAATAACGCATTCATTATTTGCGGTTCACTGATACCAAATTCATAACAGAATCATGACATTTAAAACACAGGTTCAGAACCCCCAGAACCACAAGTAGCATGAGAGCTTCATAATGGTCCAAAAACCTGTTAGAGCACAAAACTATTCTGAAATCCAAATCATGGGGCATGCCAATGGATAGGAACAGGATTGGAGTAGTCCCGAGGCAGACATTGTTGGTCCCCACAGGAGCTGTCACTTTCTGGCAATTCGTTAAGCTAAGTAGCAGGTGATAAACATTCTGGCAAGAATGACAAACAAGGATTTTTGTTTCAAAGCTTTATGTAAAGAATTAATAGGCATTTTATCTGGAACATGCCATAAGTAAATTCAGTAGCAAAGAATACAAATCATAAGTGCTGAGAACTCAATAAGTGAAATCCGACATATAGATCTGCCTTCTAAATGTATGTAAAATGGTCTCCTCCAAAAAGAAATCAACACGTCCTTTTATTGGACTTCTGACAAAGACATTCATACATTCTACATGGGTACATGGTTCCCATGCTTTGCACCAACAGAGAACGAGCACAAAGAAACATTTCACTACGGAATATATTCAAAGTTTCTCTCATGGTAGTACTACATTGGATCTGCAGTAGTTCTCACAGTTTTTTGTAGAAATTCAATTGATACATTGTATAGCAATAGCCTAAGAGAGTTGAAATGTCCTTGGCAAGGTGCAGAGGGAGAAACGTCTCTGGGAACATTCTGTTTATTAGTGTGAGTCTTGCAATTCTTTATTTTGAACAAGAAAAACCGCAACAGTTAACATGTGATAGTTTGTAACGTCAGACGTCGATGCAAGATGGAGGACAGTGTAAACTCAACCTAGGTTAGCGTAAGCCCAATTTGTGAAGGGTTTAATATGCAGGTAAAACAGCTCTCACAAACCAATGTGTCACATCTGAATACAGTGTAAACCATAATATTTGGTTTACTGCAATTTCCACCTAGGTTTTTATTGTAGGGTAATATTATCATAGATTCAAAACATATGAAAAGTGAAAGTCCAAACGATTTTTTATCTCAATTCTTTTTTTTTTTTTTTTTTGAAGAAAATAATGCCCAGTTAAGTTCTGGATCTATCTTCCTTAACTAAATGGTTTAATTTATGTGACTGGTTATAAAACTCAACACTTCATCTTCTTCCTGATATTTATTCTAAATCCAGGCGTGCATATTTACTTTTGTCTGATATTTACATTAGCTTGGCAGAAAAATCAATATTTGCTCAGCACTAGTGCTTTCCAATTATGTCTTCATGTTAATCAGTATGAACATCTTTCTCTTCTATGTTGATCTCCTGAGGAAAGATAAAGGGTCATGAACTTCGTAAGGCATGCATGAAGACTACTGCAGAATGAACAAAACACACAGCACAACTTATCCTTTTCTTGTGGGCAGGGAGGGGCTGATCACATTTCAGCTGGGCGAAAACCTTAACATTGGCTCTCAGTTGGCAAGCACATTATTTTATTCAAAGTAGGATGTCACATTTTTAATGCATTCCGGTAGCTGCCCTAGGCTATTTACTGAGAAGAAAATACTCAGAAACAGATCGAATCGAGTTCTGAGATTAGCGATCTCGGTATCATGCATATATGAAGAAGTCATTATTCTGGTAGAGTGATCACAGATTTGAGTTTTGATTATAGAGGACAATAATTCTGTGCAAACTTTCAGGAAAAAAAGCTTAACATGTCAATCCTAATGGTTGACTCTCCGAGGCTGTTACATTCTGAGTATAGCATAATATTTTATAAACTTTTTCGGGTTATTTATGGATTTTGATGCTTTAAAGGCATTTCAGTTTGTGGTGTGAGCCTAATAAATATATAGGAAACAAAATAGAGAGGAAGGGAAACAAGCTAATGAGCACTCTTACTCCCCTCAAAAATATAGTTAAATCAACAGAAGAGTGTTTCTTTTCTCAAACGTAGAACAGGCATGTAGAAAAACCCAATTGGTTTTTTAGAAAGCTCTCACTCACCAACCTGGTTGGTGGCATGCTTCATCATCGGGCCCCATCAGGAGAATGCGAATGCCGCCCTGGTGTACTTCCAGGGCCGGACTATTTACCGGGCAGTTTGGAATGCTGTTGAGCTGGGGGCTGATTTGGTTGATGGGGACCTGTGTGTACTAAACGAAATTCGTTTTGCTTTCATTATTTCGAAGCACATGCAGGTCTCCATGAACGAAATCAGCCCCCACTGCAGTAAAATCAGCCAGAAGCTCGACAGCATTCCAAACTGCCCGTAGTCAGTCCGGCCCTGTGTACTTCAACGCCTAATAAATACATTTTAAAGAAATCAGATTATATCTGCCAGAAAGGATATCCCAAAACAGTATTGTATCTTCTCAAAGTCAAGCACTGAAAAAAATGGCAGTAAATTATAACTTTTTGCACAACCATCTCACTACGAGTCAAGCATTTTGAAATGTTCTAATCAGGATAGGCTTCATAAAGTGAATTATTTCACTTGATATTCCTTAGAATTGGTGCTTTATAATGTGATCACTGTTGAACCAACTTCACTCAAACTAATGTGGATCATTGTGTGCTATTTGAACAAGGAATTATCCTCTAGTATTAATATTTCTTTGGAAAGGAGGAACACCTGCTCGCAACCCCTCCCTGAACTGTTTATTCAAGGCTGTAAAGGTCCAGAGCCTTGAGCAAAAGTTCCTCCAACAACTCTAGGAATTCATATCCAGTATCAGGATCTCTGGGCCATGCACTTTTCTCTCAACATTGCCAAATCCTTGTTTTATACTTTAAGAAAGTTTGTCCTTGCCCACCACATTGAGCTTAGAAAGTGTGAGACCGCATAGGCAATGTGGAGTTCGGTGTTGTATTTTTGGAGCCTGAATGCTTCCATACAATGTGTTGTGCCACGGTTTCTACACAACTGGACCAGCCATCTGTGTCTAATTGAATGGTATCCCTGGCAGAAAAAGAAAACATGGAGTTCAGACTCCTCACCCGAGTTACAGGCTGGGCACCCCAGTGGAGTGCCACAAGACCATTTGTGGGTGAAGGCACGCAAGGGGAGGCAGCCATGCTGAAACTGCACATATAGTTTCCTGGCTAATGCCGGACAGATTTCGTCATGGGATGGCTCCAAATTATACGTGGCCTTCACATCCGGAAAATGTGATGTAAGAGAACCAGTGGCAGAATCTTCATGAAGTTTAGAAAGTTGTTCATCCCAGTAGCTAGTGCTTAGATGCTTACGCGAGGTTCTCAAACATGCTGTATCTGGGTTGTCCCAAAGGTTGTTTCGCCCAATTGCACAAAGACCTTCCCTAACATGTGCAAACCATGGCAGCTTTCCTAAACCGGGGAGTCCCAAAATGTCTTAGAGCTCATATCTGTACTGTCAGTTCCGGTGTCACCCAGAGGTGCCGCCAAATGAAAAAAGGCCTGCAGTCAATTTCCTCTGCTATGGATCTCACCCCTAGATCCATACGCAGTGATCTCAGAGGGGAACTTACTGGTAATCCGAATAGTTGCCTAAGAAAGTTGTTCTCAGTTTGAACAATAGGCCTAATGTTAGAGTGCCCCCAGAGTTCAGCCCCATACAGGGCAGCACTCCTAACCTGGGTTTTGTAGATCTCCGTGACAGGGCTTACTGGTTTGTGGAACAACTTCCTATCGAGCTTGGCCTTGCCACCTGTGGTCTGGATTAGTTTGCGATTTGATTTATCTATTTGAGGGCCCCAGGTCATGTTTTTAGTGAGTGTAAGGCCCAGGTAATCGAATTTGGATACCCGCTCCAGGGGGATGCCGTTCATACATGGGTTGGGGCGGGTTGATTGGTTAGGGTTGAAAAACATAAATATTGTTTTTTGAATGTTGATCTCCAACCCCCTAGACCTACCAAACTCACAGAACCCATCTAAGAGTCTCTGAATACCCATGGGAGACTTGGAGAGGAGTAGGGTATCCTCTGCAAATATCTTGGCCGGGATTTGCTTTTGCGCTAGTTTAGGGGTGTCTATATCCTTACAAGCTTTCAGTGCCCTTACCAGTCCATTTATGCAGATGCAGAACAAGGTAGGGTCTAGCACACATCCCTGTCTTACTCCCCTATTTACAGGTATGGGCTGCGTAAGTTCCCCATTTTTCCCATATCTAATGATCAATATATTTAAAAGATAAAGGGAAAGTCCTAGATCGCTTAGAACCCTCCACAGAGCATCTCTGGGTACCAGGTCGAATGCACTCTTGAGATCAACAAAGACCAGATACAGGCTACCTCCTTCTAGATGTACTGTTTTCCAATAGAGAAGTTAGAGCCTGAAAATCTGGTCTATTGTTGATGTTTTTTCCCTAAAGCCAGCCTGCAAAGGGGTCTAGATCTTTTGTTCCTCCAACCAGGATTGCAAACGATCTAATAGAATCCTGGAGAATACCTTTTGTGAGACGTCGATCAAACTGATCGGTCTGTAGTTTGTGGGTAATAACAGTGATCACTTTTTATATACCAGGAGGATCTCAATGCCTAGCCAGGTCGCAGGAAGAGCCATTCATGCAAAATAGCATTAAAGACCACCCAGAAATAAGGACCCCAAATCTTGGGTCTTGTATCTTGTATCTTTTCCAGGCCAGCCAAATCATCATGTCGGGCGTAGAGGGCTAGAAAATGCTCTCTCCAGCCACCAGCTGCTATTTTTGGCTCAAAGTCCTCTTGTACTTTATTACTACCTGTAGATATACGCCAGAATGTTTAAATGTCTTTAGATTCCAGAGCCAATTTCAAACTATCCCACCGATCCATTTCCCATGTGGTTTTTGCAGATGCAATTGTGGTTTTGTAAAGGGACCTAGCTGATATTACTACGATGTTGCACTTTGTTTTAATAGCCTCTATCAGTGCCTTTTTTGTCGCCTGGCAATTATCATTAAACCATGACTGCTTCGGCTTCCTCCCACGACCCCTGTACACATGGTCCAGAACACCTCCTCCAGCTTGAAGGTGGTAGATTCATTAATCTTTGCAACCTCTAAAAGGGAAGCAGCGAGACCTCCATGCTTCACAATCTCTGACATGGCCTCAAAGTTGGGAATAATGGCTTCAAATTGGAGGGCCATTTTTTGGTGTGATTTTTCTAGCCATGCCCACCTGACTTTGCGCCTGTTGTTAGTTAATATCAATCTTTTATCAGTAGCACATGATTCTGCTGGATAATCACTATTCATTGGCAAGGTGAGTGCAAGTATAAGGGCATTATGGTCACTGTCATGGTGCGGCCGGACGATAAAGTCCATGACAAGAAGCCATAACCTTGTTCCTATTAATATATAATCCAGAATGGATGAGTGGCCAACTCTATTATCGGTATGGTTCCCAGGGGAATCTGAGCTGAAGTGACTCGCAAGGAAAACTTTAAAGTGAGTGCTTTGATTTGAAGTGCCAGAGGTGTCCAAGCCCTAATAGGAGAGATATTGGTCTCAGGAATAGCCCACAGCTCGTCCTCCTCTGTAACAGGTGTACCAGTTACATCTTTCAAATAGACAGCTTCCTGCACAAAAACAGAACCAGAAGAGGTGATTTCCTCTTTCTATGCGTGCTGCAGGACATTTCTCCTTGTTGCCCCTCCCTTTGCCTCTCCTGGGGAGGCATAGCACTCTGACACATTTCCAGGTTTACGATTTCTCTTAAATCTGTAAATGTGGCAGAAGCCAAGGGTTTTGCGTGGGAACACCCACAGCAATACTAATGGCACACCCCTTTAACGTAAAGTGCTGCATGTAAAGGGGCCTTATTTATAAGGACACGAAAAGCCACACAGGGTGGTTTTACGTGTCATTGGAAATGTGGGGCAGCAAGATGTGATGCGGGTGCGTCACAAAAAGTGACTCATCGGCGTTGCAAGGGACTTGTAAATAAGCCCCTAAAGGTGTTGGGATGTTCTTGGTGCCCCATCTAGTAAAAAGGATCTGCTTAGCTGCACCCAGTGCTAAGGCAATCACACGACATCCACTGGACCGCAACTGGTAGGTAAGCGGGTTGGGGAGACCCAGGAGGACATAACTGGTAAATCTAGGAACGTCTGTATCAAAAATGGCATTTACTGCATCCATGACTCCCCCAAAAGGACTTCAGTTTGGGGCACTGCCATAGTAGGTGTGTAAGGATGCCCTGTTAGGCACTTTGGCGCCAGCAGCAGCCACTGTCGGTGGGGTTCTAGCCGGGGTGAGATACCATTATTGCGCACTTTAAAAACATTTCTTTACTAGTGGTGCTAAGAGCTGAGGTTTGTGCATGGTGTGGGATGTTGTTCCGCTCCATGTCGGTAAAGGGGCACCCATATTCCCCCTCCCATCTGGACCTATAGGTCGATTTCAAAGGAGTCTGGGATATGATGAGAAAGGCATGAATATCAGACAAAGGTTTTTTTGTCAGTGGCGCAGGTAAGAAGCCACGAGATGTGAGCAGCAGAGTGGCTTGTGGGTGGCCCCAGGGCTGTGTTACTCAATGTGCCACCATTAGATACTGCCATTGTGTCATGTTGGGAAGTTTATAAGGTGACTATAATGTTGGGAAGTCCATGAGTCCCTCGGAATCGAACAGATCCCCAATTCATTTGCAGTTGGCTTCTTTCCAGGCCATAAACCCCGATCCCTTGGCTGAGGGTGGAAAGTCCAGATTGCCAATTTGGATGGCTGCGATTGCCTTGTCCGTAAATCACCAGTGTTTCTCTGTGTATGTTTTGGATCATTCCACCATATAGCGCAGTTGTGCTGCTTGGTACTAGCAGTACAGATGCTGAATCCCTAGTACCCCTGCCGACAATGAGAGATAGGCTCGGGTTCTGACCATTCTGGCACATCTGCCCTCCCAGATGAAGTCCCAGATAAGGGATTGTAGCTTGTCAAGCATCCATTGGGAGTGTTGGAGGGGAAGGGTTTGCATCACGTTAGAGGATTTTGGGTAGTAGCGCCATCTTGACTGCTGCTTTTCGCCCAAGCAGGCCATGACTCTTTCGATTGGCAAGGTCGGACCATGTTACTGCCAAGATGCTTCCATAATTGTGGGCAGCTGTGGCCGCAGGCGCAGGGTGGATCTGTAGACCCAAGTGGGGTAGACCATGTTCTGCCCACTGGAAGGGGGACTGCATAGTAAGTCGACTCCTCACCAAGTCAGGGACAGTCAAACTGAAGATTGACATTTTTGTAAGTTGGTCTTGAACCCCGAGGCTCCACTTGATGGAGCCAATTCAGTCATCATGGCTTCTAAGGTGTTGTCTGGGTCAGTGAGAGTCAGGAGAACATCACCACGTATAACATAATATTATGTTCCCTCCCACCCATTTTGATGCCCGCTATTCGGGAATTGAGTGTGAAAAACAGAGGCGACAAGTGGCATGGGCTCTGACAGTAATCCACTCATGCACACCCTGGCTCATGGAGCAGAGTAGCAGGAACTGACCCATGGGTGAAACTGTGGGCCGAAGCCCATTTTCTCAAGGATCACATAAAAATAAGGCCAGTGCACAGGTTTGATGGCCTTTACGGCATCAATAGATAACAGGAGGGCTGGGACACAGGAGCACTGTACTTTGTCTAGTAAGTGACACCGCCGTTTCGTGTTGTCACTACACCCTCGCTCCGGTATAATCCCAGCCTGGCCAGGATAAACCAAACCCTGAACGTAGGGGGCCAGTCTATGTGCTAAATTACTTGTGAAGATCTTCGCATCCACATTTAAAAGGGAGATTGGTCGGTAAGATGCACAACATTTGGTGTCTTTGACAGCCTTGGGGATCACCGTGATAGTAGCCAAGTGTATGGAGTCCGGGAGTTCCACAGTCGTGCTAAGTGTGTTATAAAGCCGTGCTAGGACAGGGGTCAGTGGTGTACTTAAGGGTTTATAGAAGTCAGCACTAAAGCTGTCTGGACTAGTGGTGTGATGTCAGTCTCAAGTGTAGTGAAGGTGTCTGGTGAAGCCGGGGGGCGGGGGTGCCTGGAATAAGCAGGCCCTCGTGTAAGCTTCCGGCAGCAGGTCTGCTGAGCAAAGGGCAGCATAAAAGGTCTCAACTTCAGTGGCAATGTCCTCATCCCGTAATCTTGGGGAACAATCTGCCCACCTCAGTTTGGATATCCTCCTGTCAACCCCTTGCGATCGGAGGCGATGTGCCAACATGTGTCCCGCTTTGTTGCCACCAGAGTAATACTTCTGAAGGATGCAGAGCAAGGCATACTTCACTCTTCCCGTGTCCAGTGCCCGTAGTTGTTTTTGGGCCACCATCAGCTGACGGCAAACGTTCACAGAGCCGGAAAGGATGTGGGCAGCCTCCAATTCCTTGACGTTGCCTACCAATTGGAGACGCTTGGTCTGTCTATCTCTGTTATAGCCTGTGGAAATGGCAATATAGTGTCCTCTGAGCACAACATTTAAGGTATCCCACAGGGTGGAAACAGGGGTGTTAGGTGTGTCAGTAATGCACAGAAAGGTGGTTATAGCTGTCACAGTGTCTGCTAGAATGTGATCATAAGTGAGAAGTTTTATGTTAAGCAGCTAAAACGGAGTGACCGTAGAATGTATGGCGTAGAATAATTAGAGAGTGATCAGACAGCACTGTTGCACCAATGTTCACCAAGACCGTGCCCAGAATAATGCTTGGGAAGGCAAAGAAGTAACCAATTAGGGCGTATGTTTGGTGAGCCACTGAGAAGAAGGTGTAGTCTGTAGATGTATGGTGCATGTGTCTCAGATATCCATCAGCCCGCCTCGCCCAGCCATTTTCTAGTGCCCAGTGTAAGGCCCCCAACCTGCCCCACCCGGAAAGTGAATCTATCTCTCTGGACATTCATTGCTTTTTTGAAGTCCCCTCCCACCACTATATCTTTGTTTGGTGAGGTTAGTAACTGGCCCAGGGAATCCATTACGAAAGCTTCCTGGTGGTCATTGCATGTGTAAACTGTGGCCAAGGTGTACCTGATACCCTGTATGTAAAATTAAGAGTTTCCCAGGGATCTCTGCAAAGACTCGCTCCACCCTCCCGAGAAAATGTGTGGCAAGCAGAATTGCTACCTCAGCTCAGATATCGCAACTGGAAGCCTTAAGGAAGGAGAGAAGAGCTAAGCTCGTGGCCGGTGCTTTAAGGCCTCGGACATTGAGGCTGGATATAGAGACTACCATTGAAAATAAGGGGACAGTGCGGTGTACAGCACAGTGGTGGCAGAGTTGTGGCAGGCTAGTTAATGGGTATTCGCACTTGCATATGGGGCAAGGGGGAATGGAGAGGAGATGCAGGCCATGGGGGAACATGAGAAAAAGAGGGGAAACAATGACCTAACAACATCCCCCGCCTAGGGACCACTGGAAGCTTGGAAGGAGGGCTCATGTCATAGGCAAGCATATATGGAGCGCAAAACCTCCAGAGTGGAACTACGCCAGCACAACCGTGAACCTGGGGCTAGGGTGATAAACACTGTGTTGCTGGAAGCATCAGCAGTTAACTGGATCGGAGACGTCCTTTTAACCTGTGAGGACAGGGACAGCATCCAGCAGCTTTCAGTGGTCGCCGTCCTCATCCACAGAATCACCCTCACGCTTTAGCTGCTGAAGTAGTCGGGCACGTTCTTCCTGACTGTCCGCTTTCGGGTGGCTTATTCAGAAGTTTCTTCTTCCATATGGAGAAGGGCCAGAGTCAGAGGCCGTGCAGCCACCATAATGGCTTACTTCTGGAGAAAATAATCTGGACAGGTAAGTATGTCCTGGGATTGGCCCGGTGCATTGGCGGGAAGTCTGGCACTATGCATGTGACCCAGGATTATTTCCTGATCCTTCAAGGAGGGAGCCACATGCTTGAAAAGACAAATGACAAAGTTCTCAAGATTGCCTACAACAGCTTGCAAAGGGGCTCACTTTAATACGAATGTTGGAGCGACTGGAACTATTCTTGTGGTCTTTGAGTTGGTGTCGTAGTTCCAGATTCTGATCACGTAGATCTAGAGGTTCCCGACCATGACCATCTAGTTCCTCCTCCTGAGTGTCTTGCTCCTGTTCCAATGACGCCACTCTGTGGTCCATCTTGGCAGATCTCTTTGATCTCTGTGTCGATGTCCCACTAGAGCTCTGCAAAGTAATCCCTGATGATCCCAAACAGCTGCTACAAGAACGCTTTAGTAATTGGTGTCTCACCTTGGACCACCTCCTTGCCCGAGTGTCATCTGTGGGCATCTCGATATGGTGGTTCCTGGTGTCTAGTCTGTTTTCGTGTTGGCATTCTTAGTGAACATGTCCTTCAGTGTGGGGTCCTTTTCAATGCATGATGTGAGGACATGGGTTTGTCTCGCAAAATGCTGCGGGCCACACAAGTCCATCTACAGCAACACCTGTGCCTCCCAACAAATGAGGAGGGACTCCAGCACAGGTACATTCCAAAGGTCTGTAGGTGGTTAATCCAACAGTGGCTTTCACTGGTAGAAACTAAGGGTGCCCCCCCCCCCCCCATGCCAGGGATCAATTACCTTGAGGGGAACACACTGGTATGCAGGGCTCCCCTCCAGCCCCTGATGGGCTCTTAGGAAGATTGGTGGGAAACCCACTTCAGAGGGTCATGTAGACTAACGTGTCATGGACAGGGCCTGGGAAACTTTCAGCAGGGAAGGTTTGCCCGGCGTTTCCTTCAAGGGCGCTTAGGTGTGAGAGATCCATAAAAGGAGAAGGGGGCTGTCCACCAAGATGGTCCAAACCACTGCCAGTGGGCTGCAGAAGGTCTGAGTCGATGACCCTCGTCCTGTGCCCCCTCTGCGTGGGAGAAAAAGGGGTAAACATCAATTTGTCAGGTCTCTCCACGCTGGGCACCACCCAGCTGCCACCATTCGGCAGTGCGAGCTGGCCAACTCCACCCGCCACTGCATGGGCCTGCCAGTGTCGACTAGGCTGTGACCACAAGTACTGGAGTGACCCACACAGGTAGGAGGAGGCTGCAGGCAGGGGGAGAATCAATCCACTCTCTGGTGCATACCCAGGGCCGTAGCAGACAGCAGGGGGCAACGCGAAAGGAGCCGAGAGGTCCCAACCAGGCACCAGCTGTCACCCCGCAGGCCCAGAACAGTAGGCCACTGCCGCTTCCACTGCACTCCACCAGCGCAACACCCTCCACTCACTCGCAAGTGGGACCGGGGGGCACCTCTCAACTCAATCAGGATACAGGACGTTCTTTGGTCCGAAGGAGCCACCCCACTGCACAGTCCCTCACCCCCGGGCCCGATGGGCGCCTCCGCTGCACAGCTCTGGGGCACGACGCAGCCACAGAAGTCGATTAGCCACTGTGCCTCCGCAACTGCTGACACCCCCTTGAGGCAGTAATGAATTCCCGCAGACGAGGGGGCAGTTGTAGCTTCAGGGGTCCCCCTCTGTCACCACTGTGGGTCAGCTATGTACGGGTCTGGCAGAGCTTCAGAAGATGCAACTTACTTGGTCGCCATCTTGAATACGACTCATGTCTAACATTTTAAATACACTTCACCCAGCACTATGGTCTGTTTAGGGTCTATCCTAGGAAGGATTAGGACTGGCAAAAGGTTTATTTTGCTAGGTGGAGTGGCCAGTTTAAAACTGCACACCCAGCCTCCAATGGCAGTTCTGAGACATGTTTAAAATTATACTTAATTGGGGGGGGGCACAATAAATGCTGCAAACCAATTTAATTTACAGGCCCTGGGTACATGTGGTATCACTTTACTAGGGACTTACAAGTAAATTACATATCCCAATAGGAAGCCAATTTTCCCATGTTTAAGGGAGAGCGAACAATCACATTAGCACTGGTTAGCAGGGGTAAAGACAGGTCCAACAGTGATGTTTTACAAAACCTCCAATTAAAAACAATTATGCTTTGCATGTTGAGGCAATATGCATGTTTTGCTGAGTTTTGGTACGGTTGTCTTCAAAGTCACACCACTTGAAGGTATTCAATTGAGACTTAAATCTGAACAGTTCCTTGCCAGTGCTTAATGTTTGCCTGTGTTTGCAGATGGTTGACACAGGCACCTATGTTTTGGGGACAGGGAGATATTTTTCTTTATGGGAGTTGCATAAAAAGCAAGGCACAGAAAGTCTGAAAAGAGAGAAGAAAAAGGGGAGAGATCAATGGGAAAACATTGACAAATGCACAAAGCATAGATAAAAGTGTAATCCAGACTGGGCAGACTTAGTACTCAGCTGAGATCTGGATCTGTAGGCCTAATTTAACCTCTATACTGAGTGCATATGGTACAGCGTTTATGCAATTTGATGGATTGAGTTTTGTTCTCTTACTTCTTGTGCAATTTCAATATGAGGAGGATTAAAATGTTCCCCGAGAGAGAATATTTAGTATAATTTGAATACACATTAACCGAGGAACACTTAAAATATGCTCATAGACATCCGCTGTGTGTGTGCAGTGATCCTTTGAACACCTACAGGCTTTATATGGTGCATTTTTTAGCTTTTGCTATTTTTATGTAGTGCTCATGCTGTCCATTTGCTATTCCATATCCTTGGAACAAGAGGGCAGGTGGCAAAAAACAAGCTATGGGGCAGCGTTTACAGAAAGCACTGTCATACAATAATTTGAGCACCTAGAAGAAGAGAGGAGTTTTCATGTTTTTTGTCTGGGCTAGAGACAGCTTTAGCCTTGTCCCCAGCCCCATGTACTGAATAGAATACAATATTATAAAACACTAAAGGCCACTCTAGTAATTGCGTGCTTGGTGTATCATTTCATTTCGGACCAGCCCCCAAGACCACATATGTAGAATGGTTCAATGGGTCAACCCCCTTCATTTATTTCCATATTGCCATTGTTATTCACATTTTTTTGACCTGTCTCTAGACATCCATTTCATGACAGCCTCTTCAACTTGAGTGACTGCTTTTTGCCTCTTTACAGATAGGACTGCATCCGCACAGGAAGCAAAACAATTTTCTTCTGCATACATGCCACCCTGTGTGCAGACTGCAAGTATCCTCATGTGGGGGGATCAGGACGTGCTGACCATTTGAGTGTGTGCTCCTTGTATAAGGGGGCATGCTGTTGTGAAGCTGCTCCCCTTCCTGCAGAGGGATGCAGGTCTCTTTACAACATTAGCAGTTTCAACCATGTGGGAAGATTTTTAGAAATATGTTTAAACAGCTATAATATATAAAGGTGGTGGGGGAATATTAACACAAATTCTTACCAAATAATCTTATATTGTGGGCCAATATTTGTATGGTTGAGGCTTCTATTTGTTTGTCCTTCTTTTGTTTACCTGAAGCTAGCTTTGCGTTTAATTTAAGCAACACTGGTTCATTTACATAGAAAGTGAAACTTATGGCGTCTAACAATTGCTTTCATTATTTTTAAATGGAAGTAATTACAGGATTTACAGAAGAATGCAGGATTTAGAGAAGTATGGTTTTTACAGTAGTGAACAAATGTGAAATTCTGGAACAAATGCTTATGTACATGTATTGTTAGGGCTAATATCAGGCCTGCCAATTAACATGTTGCCACTGCGTCTCACACAATATTGACTCCCTCACCTGTTGACCCAGTGGAAGTGAAAACAGCGCACAATAGTGGTTTTTGAGCTGTTTTCGGAGGCTCTGGGTCGCTGATATTATTAAAGGAGGGTGAAAGCACCCCAAGACATGGGCACCAGCAGTCTCAGCAAGCTTTTATCCATTCTAGGTCCCGCCTATGCAGAGACATGCGGTATGCACTCTGTGGGCTTACAAGCCCGCCCATTGCTTTTGATTCGTTTCTCGCGTGTCCGTCCCAAAAGCTTACTTACATGTGGTGAATTTGTGTTTTTTTGTCCCTCATTCATGTGTCTTGCTTCCTCTCATGGAGCCGTGGCATGTTACTTGCATTCTTTCACTTTTGTCTATTTCAGTTCATGTATGCTCATTTTGTTGTTGTTTCTTTCAGCCCTTGTTTTGGGAAGGTTCCTGTTGTTTTTTTGTATTCTTGATGCTCCTGGTGCCGTTTCTGTAAACAGCCCAGTAAATCTCGGCCTTCTCTCCATCACATTTGCTGTTTTCCTAGGTCACCTGTTCCATCCTCTCACCCCTCCCTCATACTCCACTCTTTCCATCTCCTCCCCTCTTAGTCCCACTTTAGCTTCCGGGCACCATGTTACAACTGCTTTCAATGGAGAGCTACATGCACACGTAAAACCTCCACTCTTCACACAGAGGCCCATTACATTAACAAGAATTATTGTAACCAAGTATGTAAACCTGAAACATGACACCTATGTATTTTATAAAAATGAACTGTTCACTTTTGTTTATTTCAGTTTGTGAATGCCCACTATTATTTTTGTTTCTTTCAGCCCGTGTGCTGGGAAGGATATCTATCGATTCTTTCTATGTTGATTCTCCTAGCCATTTTAGTAAACAGCCCTGTAAATCTTGTCCTTCTATTGTCACATTTACTGTTTTCGGAGGGGGCCTGTTTCATCCACCCATCTCCCCTCTCTCCTCGCTGCTTGCCCCCTGTCGTCAGCCGCTCTTTCGGCCACCACCCCTCTGAGACTCGCTATAGCTTCTCGGCGCCTTGTTACAACTGCTGATAATGGAGAGATACACGCACATGTGAGACCGCCAGTCATCACATAGAGGCACAATTCATTATAAATAATTATCAGAATCTGTATATGCAAACCCAAAACTTTACAGCTATGTATTTTATAAAAGGAACTGTTAGTGCACAGCAGTGCAGCTACCAAGCGTGTTCCAAAAGTTAACGTTCAAAAGCAAGGAAAGCATTTGTGCGAGCAGTCTTCTTCATCTTCTTTGCGCTAGGTCATGTGAGTCAAGTTTACTGATCAGTTGCGCTGAGACTATGCTGCAAGAGGTGATTGATTTGCAGACATTGATTAACATTTTTACATCAAACCACATAAGCAATACTCCACAAACCAGCTACCACTTCTATCATAGGTTGTGAGGCTCTGCCTTGACAATATACAGATCTTCACTGCCTTTCAATTAGCGTTATATTTCAATACCTTATACATACAACTTTTGTACTGAATGAAGGCTAAAATAAGACCCCTTCTCCTCCTGAAAGAACCAAGCCCCTGTGAGTTGTTATAAAATGGTTTAACAAGACCATGTTCTATAGCTTGCTGAAAACATGCTAAAGGGAGCTAATGTAATCAGAAGTAATGGTTTCCAATGCTATTGAGGTATTGCAGGGCTTTAATGCTTCCGCTGGCTAACATTGCCCAAAAACATTTGCAAAGCCAATAGTCCTACCAAGGGGGACAAATCATTCAACATACATCAATTAGTCAGCAAAACATTAAGAATTTTTTTTAACACAAACAATTTACACTTACTATCCACAAATCTGCTGTAGAATAGAGAAAACAAAACTAGAACCTCTTGCAAAGGCGAACCTTATTTGCTTTGCCAGTGCTTGTTTTTCTTTGTTGTTGGGAGTGGAGGAAGAAGAGGTGCCTCTTACAGAAGCATCACCCCTTTAATGGCCAAGCCCCCTCTTCAGACAGTGAAATGTTTATTAAGTTGTCAGGTCTGTAATATGCATTTGCATTTAAATCCTAGAATTCATCTTCTCTCAATCGTTTCCTGAGCCTATAATTTGCAACTACATGTGTACTTGTTTTTTAACAATATATGTTTTATTTTCAGTTTGTAGATGCATTCGTGTTAAGGACAATGGCTCGAAGATTGTAGATCGCGTTTCAGTTTTTGACTGTACATGTATGAGTCCACCGTTTCTTTCTGAAATGTCCACCGGAACTGCTCTGACACACTTGGTGGTGCGTGACTCCTCTAGGAATCTGTGACAGCCTACGTTTACCTTCTCAGCGGCAGACATTCCTGTGTTAGGGGACCAGGTGTCCCAGATTTGCCGGAACAGTCCCAGTTTTCCACCAGCTGCATCAGCAGATTTTGACAAATTTAGCTCATATCCTGGTTTTCAGACAGGTTTGACTGAAAATAGAGGGAGGCAGGTTTTTATGGGTTCAAAGGCAGGGCGTGTTGGCAGCTCTTCTCAGAACACAATTTAAGCAACACCAATGAAACTGGGTTTAAAAGTTATTTTTAATTTATTTCCTTTGTGCCGCATGTCTGTGGTTCTACATTGGTGCATACAGTGGTGGCTCGCAGCGGTAATGCTGTGAGGTGGGGAGCCGTGGCGGGCAGATCTGGGTGGGGGGGTAGTCGAGTCCTACATACAATAGCAAATGTAAACTTAAATAAATAAATAAATATCTGCAGTCGTATGTCGGACTCCACTACCCCCACCCAGCCCCGCCCCCACCCCAGCTCCCCGCCTCACAGCATTACTGCTGTGAGCCGCCACTGGGTGCATACTGCAATTAAAATCATGTTGTGCCCCACGGCTGATATAAAGGTATGTATGTATGTATGTATGTATGTATGAATCTTGTATGTTTGCTTAATGTCCTGATGTTTGGTTTTCAAAATCTGGTCACCCTTTCCTTTGAGCTTCTTCATTTGTTGTGTTTTAGAATGATGGAGCCCTACATGTAAACACCTTCATAAATTTCTTTTTTTGCAAGATTTATCTCTGCAAATGAATTTCCACATTCAGGCCAAAAATACTCATCTTTTTCCGACATAGTTAATATGGGTAGCTTTTGAAAAAGGAGAGATATATCTTGTTTCACCTTCGCAATATGTTGTCCAGGAGGCTGGTTGAAAATCTCTTGTTGCATATCTGACAACTCCTTTTGAAGAAAATCATCAGTTTCAAAAGTTGCCATACATAAAATATGAGATGGACCCATTCTAGTCAATTCTGCTGCCTTACAAAAAAAGGTCACCTACTGTTGCATGTCTTCCATGGTGTGCTCACCTCTCAAGATATACTTTTTAGGGTTGAGCCTGCAAGTGCATGTGCTATGGCATGTTTTGTTTACACAAAGGGCTTGGAACCCTCCTAATGCTTACCATTTGTTGGCGGCAGCGTCCCTCTTCTTTACAGTCACCTTGGCCAGCACAGGCCAAACGTAATTTCCAATCCTTTCTGTGGAGCAGGGACAAAGCACAGATTAGTCAAACTTAGTCAGAGCCCGTCCGCTGCTCCTGGTGTGAAGGCACAATTTTTTCCTCCCCTCCCCCTCGCCCTGTCTGCTGCTCTCACGATAGCGCTTTTTTTTAAAGCACGAATAATCAAGTCCTGAACAATGTAATAACCCCTCTCATAATTATATTTTCACTCCTCGCCCTCATGATAGACTCTACCCCCACTCTACCCCACTGCACCCTACACTAATCTACCCCCACTGTACCCTAATATACCCCACTATACCCAATTCTACCCAAAGCCAATCTACCCCAATATAACCCACTCCAATATACCCCAATCTACAGCATCACACTCTACACCAGTCTAACCCCCCCAGTCGTTTCCCCAATCTGTCTCACTCCAATCTAACCCAATTTATGCCACTCTAATCTACCCCATTCCAATCCACTCCAATATATCCTAATCTACCCCACTGCAATCTACCCCTCTGTACTCCACTATGTCCCACTCCCCTGTATGACAATCTACCCCGAGCTACCATACTCCACTCCCTTCCACTCTACCCCACTTCACTCCAATACAATCTACACCAATCTACCCCACTCCAGTCTACACTACTCCAGTCTACCCCACTCCACTCTACCCCAATCTATCCAACTTCACTTTACCCCAAATTACCCCACCCAAGCTATCCCAGTCTACCCCAGCACACTATCCCCACTCTACCCCACCACATCTCACTCCACCCCATTCTACCCTCGGTCCACTTCACCGCTATCTACCCCACGCAACCTAACCACAATCTACCCCACTCAACTCCGATCTACCCCTTCCCATCTATGCCTCTTGAATCTACCCCACTATACACAATCTAGCCCACTCCACTCCACCCCACTTCAATTCAATATAACTACTTCAATCAACCCCACTACTTTGACTCAACTCCACTACAATCTACCACAATCTGCCCACTTTAACCCACTCCAGTTTACCCCACTCCATTCTCCTCAAATCCACTCCACTCTACCCCAATCTACAGCACTCAACTCTATCCCAGTCTACCCCGCTTCACTCTTCCCCAATCAACCCCACTGCAATCTACCCACTCCACCCCAATACACCCCACTCTTCTCTACTCCAATTTACCCCACTTCATCTCTACCCTAATCTGCCCACTCTACCCCAATCTAACCAACTCCACTTTACCCCAATCTAGACCACCCCGATCTAGCTCATCATACCCCAGTCTAACCCACTGCACTCGACCCCAGTCTACATCACCCCAAACTAGCCCGAGCTACCCCACTCTACCCCAGTCCACCCCACTCGACTCTGTCCCAATATACTGACTCAATTCTACCCCACTCTACCCCACTCCACCCCAATCTACTCCATTCCACTCTACCACAAACAACCCAACTCAACTCTACCAGAATCTACCCCACTCCACCCCAATCTACCCCCTCTATAATCAACCCCACTCTACCCGAATCAGCCACACTCTACCCGAATCAACCACACTCTACCCCAATCAACTCCATTTCAATCTACCCACTCTACTTCAATCTACCGCTCTCCAATCTACTCCACTCCACTACAATTTATCAAAATCTACCCCACTCTAGCCCACTTACTCTACCCCTATCTATCCCACTCTACCCCAATTTACTCCACTCCATTTTACCCCAATCTATCCCACTTAAACCTACTCCACTATACCCCAGTCTACCCCACTAAACTCGACCCCATTCCACTCTACTCCAATCTGCCCCACTCCACTCCACCCCAATGTACCCCACTCCAATCTACCCCACTTCATACCAATGTACCCCACTACCCTCTACCCCAATGTACCCCACATACCCCCTGTACATCTCTGCCCTATTCTATCCCAATGTATCACTACCCCATCTACCACACTCTACCCCAAACTAACCCACTCCCAACTACCCCAATCTACATCACCCCAATCTAGCCCAATATACCTCACTCCAACCCACTCCACCCCATTGCACTCCTATCTGCCCCACTGCATTCTACCCCAATAAACCCCATTCTACCCCAATATACCCCATTCCGCCCTTCCCCATCTAATCCACTACACTTCAATCTACCCCACTACAACACAATCTACCCCAATCAATCCCATTCCAAGCTACCACAATCTAGCCCATTCCACTCGACCCTAATCTACCCCATTGCATTCTACCTCAATCTACCCCAATCAATTCTGCCACAATCTACCACACTCAAATCTACACAACTCCAATCTACCCCAATCCACTCCACTCCAATGTACACCGCTCCAATCAACCCCACTCCACTACAATATATCAAAATCTACCCCACTCCCCCTTTCCCTATCTACCCCACTCTACCCCAATCTACCTTACTCAATTTCACCCTAATCTACCCCACTCAACTCTACCACAAATAATGAGAACTAATATCGCATCCTGCAGCGGCAATTCTAAGAGCAAATAGTCCCTAACACCCTACTAAAAATACAGGAGGCTACGGGGTGTCAGAAAGATGCAGCACTATGGAAAGACTATAACGTATGGTCCAATAAAGTCATACGCTGGGTGAATTTTAAACAAATGGCTTTTTTCAAAATGGCAGTAATAGTACACCCCGATAAACTACCAAATATCTTCCTAGCTGTGTCATCATCGTATTTTAGATGCCATCATCAAAAAGGGGACTGGACTCATATCTGTTTTTCCTGTCCAAAGTTGACAGATTACTGGATCAGGATTATTCAGTGGGTTAACAGGAAACTCACCTTAAATCTAGTCCCCCATGCTCTGACTACCTTATTTGGGATTCCCAATTTAAATCTAACAGTTCGTCAAAAGCAGTTCGTTTTCATTGCTTCTTTGGTGCCAAGTCTCTGCTTTTACAAAAATGGAGAATGCCAGATTTCAACAATGGGTAGCTAAAATTAGGCAAATTAAACATAAGGAAGAACTTTATTACCTTGGGGTAGGAGCCACCCATAAGTTTATACAAATTTGGAGGGAAGATTAAACAGTCCAAGAATAGCAGCGAAGATGGGGAGCAACAGACACACATAAGCCTGCCATTAGTGATGAAGAGCCAACTGTAGAATTTTTTCTTCAGGGCTACTATAGCTTCTAGGAGCATGAGAATAAATTAGATTAGATATGGAAATTGTATTTTTTTAAACTTTTTACCCTAGAATATTTTATCTTACGGTGAAAAGGTTTTTTAATGTATCTACAAATTATTACTGTGCAGCCTCTATTTATTGCTCCTGAGCTAATGATATATTGTTTTTTGTACCATGGGTCTGTGATAGACCCGTAAAATTCCTTCTCCTCCTCTCAGCCCAGGTATCAAGGCAAAGGGTGGAGAGGACCAGGGTGGCTTCCCTCTGTGGTGCTAAGGGCCTAAAGTCAGAAATGATGCCCAATTTAGGGGTCGATTAGGATCGCGGACGACCCCAGAGCAGGAGGGAACCTCCGCATGGCATGCGGAGTTCCCTCCTGTGCAATTAGGATGTGACCGCCACCCTGGCGGTCACATCCTCTATTTTTAACATTGCAGCGGGTGCAGCTTCAAGCTGCACCCGCGGCAATGTTAAAAATGCACGCATTGCATTTGCATGCAGAAAGAGGCAGGCACTGCGCGGTGCCTGCCGCTTTCTGCATGCAAATGCAGGGGGGTACCATAGGTACCCCCCATGTGCACCCCCCACCCCCCCTTCACCTAGGGGGCCCGCAACGGGCCCCCGCAGTGAAGATCCGTATGCTTTTTGGCGGCAGAAAACCCGCCGCGGAAAAGCATTTTTTAAAGCCCATCCTGATATGGCGGACGGTGTCTGAGAGACACCGTCACCATATCAGAGCTTTTCCACCACGGTTGTAAGCCGACCGCGGCGGAAAAGCTGCGGACGGAAACCAGGACCCACCAGCCATCCTAATGTGGCGGTGGGTCCTTGGTCAGTCCGCTGCGGTTTTTCCGCATCCTCTGGGCCGGCGGTGGCTTCCGCCGGCCCCGAGGATGCGGAAAAACCGCAATCATAATCGGCCCCTTAATCTCTAGGCAGCTCATACCTGAAAGTTATATGACGTCAAACATGCATTCAACTATTCAAAACACTCCTCTACCTCGCCTAGCACTCAGGCACCACTCACCTCCTTCCTGTAAACACTACACAAGTAGTGTGTACATGAGGAATGAATAGAAGAGTTTGCTCTGAAGGGGGAATGTGACATTGGAGTGTTGGCATGGGTTTGGGGTGGAAAGTAGAGGATGGATGGGATGGGTAGAGATGGGCTAGAGGGGTGAGGAGTGGTAACGGGGTCAGGGAGGTCTAGTAGTTGGGAGAAGAATGAAAGGGAGAAGGTTATGGTGGGAAAATGGAAAGTGTCTTAGTTTCAAGGAAGCATGGGTAAATATACAGTATGTGGTATTTACAGAGTAGGCATAGGTGTTGTGGATTTTGACATAGCATAGAGTTGGGATGTGCCCGCTATCTGCTTACCCAACCCTTCCTTCAGCCTCCACCCCACTACCACTACCAGAATCCCCCTCAACGTTTCATGCACTGACTTATCAATTGAAGCATAGGTTCCTACACTCAGACTCCTGACATCTTCCAAGCAACTGACACTCTAACAACTCATTTAAAAAAAAATCCTGCAACACTTCTCAGCACCCATCTCTCAACCATTGCAGAATTCAGAGCCTTGAAACTAGTTCTTCATGTTCGGCTCTCACCTTTCACTTATACTCCTGCCACCTATAAGGGATGCAAAAGAAAGGCACTTCACAACACTTTTCCTAACCTTGCATCTCACTTACGGCCACAAATAATATGAAAACCTTCACATACGCATCCCCTTTTCAAAAACCCAACCCCTGCACTCTCAACCAGTCTCTCCGCCTCCCACATATGTAGGCCTCACAAAGTGCACCCTATGCCTTTTAGAACAGAATAGTAACAACCAGAATCAACTGAACTTCAGCTACACCAAAATGTGCACATTTCCTACAGTCTCACCACACAACACTCCGAAACAACAGCACCAATAAACAATAGTGCATCACCCAAATCCTAGAAGGATAATACTTACTCTCCTTCAGTCATAAATTGCTGCACTTCAATTACAAACTAGCTAATGAAAACTGCCTACTAATAAATGCTTGTTCACTGGGAAAATAATAAATGCAACATCTCCAACCTATTGATAGATGAAGCTTGGCTGAGAGAAGTCATGGCACCAATACTACATAAAGGTGTTCCTCCAGACTATTAAACCATTACACACAACCACACAGATAAATGAGTTGGTGTCTTAGCTATCATATTTAATTAAATAACAACCCTTATCAAAGTGGACTATGTTTCCATACAAGGTTGTGAATCCCTCATTGTCAAATGCAGCCCAATCCAACTTTTTCCTGCATCTTTCTTCTCCTCAGGCCACCACCCAGGATTTCCTAGTCTCAGTATCAGAGCTATTTACCAAATATTCAAACGTATGTATCCATGGTGAACTGAACATCTTGCTTGCCAAACCAACTATGCACCACCCCAGAGTGAAACTTACAAGTATACAGATCTGCATAACCTAGAACAGCTTGTTAGCAGCAAAACTCACATTGCAGGACATACATTAAATGTAACCCGGAATTAAACATATTTCAAAGTATCACACTTGTGACTTGATCAGATCTCTTCTTGGCTCCTTTCCAACATATGATTCCACAAAAAGCGTCAGCTAAAGTCAATCAACAAACAACTACTTACACAACTTAGAACATGTTGGACATGTTGAACACAACTTACCACTAAAAGGGATTTGGAGACAATAAATTCAATAAAGAAACTCTGTGGATGGCTCCATACAGATTTTGATATACTGCTCCCACAGAAAATATCAAAACAATGGAAAAGATTAAAGCCCCTTAGAGGAATGCAGAATTACAAAAAATGATTACAAATATAACACAACAAATCTCAACACTTCAACTGCTTGACTTAAATACAACAATCTACAAGACAGACTATGCCTATTCAAATACAATTGAAAACACAAGTTGTCAATCAAAAAAGCAAACAAAATTCTGCTATCCAAGCAGAATCAACGATGTTGTATGCTACAATGAAGAGCTTTTTAAAATTCTACCTGAATCTGGCAATCCAAAAACGTCCAAGGAACTCATTCTAACTCCCAGAACATTTGTAATAAACTGGCAACTCATAGCCAAAGCAGATAGGATGAAATCATACAAGAAAACAAACTGCCCCAACATCACCCATGCTGTCTTTTCAAGGACTGCCAAGGGCCACATTCCAGTATCTTGTGAAAGATAACAGACCCCTCTAACCGTTGCCCCCCCCTCAAATTCTTTAAGAACATCCTATCAACATCAGCAGCCATACCAGTGAGAAAACTGATCTATCAACAGGATGTTTCCTAGGAAAGATTTTGAAGGTATACATATGCTCACAAATAAGAAAAACAACTTGGACCCTCAAAACCCACAACAATTATAGGCCAATAGAAAAAGGGCAATTTCTTTGCTGGAGCCGTTTTCACACAGAAGCCAACATTCACTGAAGATAACTTTCTGACTTTGATACCAGATTCCACCTTGGAAGAGGCATTGATTAACTCTTAATTTCCATTTGGATGACCCTAAATATATAGTAGACCAAAATGGGGTTTACTGCACTACTCTACACCATTGAGCATGACTCATTAGTTCAAAGACTCGAAGACGTTGGTATGAAGGGCACAAATCTCATCTTGTTCTCATCCCACCTACATAATAGAATAAATGTGACCCACCAGCACCCCTGCCAGCATCCATCCAGGGTGCTTGTGGGAGCCTGCATTGCTCAACCCCCACACAATCATCATTCTGCTCCTGTGAGGTGGGAACACAAGAAGATTTCCCTTCCAACTCTCCCAGACAGGGAAAAGATGGGTCCCTGGTTTACCTGGAGCTTCTGTGGCAGGGTGGATTCTCCATAAGGGCTCTGGGGCTGTTCCCCCTGGTATTACTTAACATTCCTGTACAAATAGTAAATAGATCAATTTATTTAGAGATAAGATCGTATCTCTGAACAAACCAATGTAGTTAAGGCTGGACTGTGTTTTACAGACTGCCTACCCCACCTCGCTCTGAAGCAGAAGACAAAAGCCAGGTAGATCAACTTTCTGCACTGTGACCCAATACACGGGGCTTACTGTTCTAAAGCTCTTCATAATGAATCACTGCCATTGTATTCTATTGCAGTCCCCACTGTAGGCCAGTGATGCTTTAAGGTTCATATTTTCGCACATTGAAGTCTCCAGCCCTGCGTGAAGCAGCTGTTCATCATTCACAGGCAAAGATCCCACCCTTTCATAGTCGTCACACGTAGGAGTGAATGCAAGCTTGTGCATATCAATCAATCAATCAAAGACATTTATAGAGCGCACTACTTACCCGGAGGGTCTCAAGGCGCTAGGGGGTGGGGGGGGGGGGTGCTGCTACTGCTCGAACAGCCAGGTCTTGAGCTTCTTCCTGAAGGAGAGGTGGTCTTGGGTCAGGCGCAGGTCGGTCGGGAGGGAGTTCCAGGTCTTGGCGGCCAGGTAGGAGAAGGACCTTCCTCCTGTTGTCGTTCTTCGGATGCGGGAGACGGCGGCGAGGGCGTGACTGGCTGATCGGAGGTGGCGTTTGGGAGCGTAGAAGTTGATGCGGTTGTTGAGGTAGCTCGGGCCTTGATCGTGTAGGGCTTTGTGTGCGTGGGTGAGGAGACGGAAGGTGATTCTTTTGTTGACGGGGAGCCAATGCAGGTCTCTCAGATGTCCGGAGATGTGGCTGTGTCGTGGGATGTCGAGGATGAGTCTGGCTGAGGTGTTCTGGATCCGCTGGAGTCTCTTCTGGAGCTTGGCGTTGTTCCGGCGTAGAGGGCGTTGCCGTAGTCCAGTCGGCTGGTGACGAGGGCCTGGGTGACCGTCTTCCTGGTCTCGGTGGGGATCCAACGGAAGATCTTCCGTAGCATGCGCAGGATGTTGAAGCACGACGAGGAGACGGCGTTGACTTGTCTGGTCATGGAGAGGGAGGAGTCCAGGATGAAGCCCAGGTTGCGTGCGTGGTCTGTCGGTTTGGGTGTGGTGCCCAGGGCGGGGAGCCACCAGGAGTCGTCCCAGGCGGAGGGCGAGGAGCCGAGGATGAGGACTTCCGTCTTGTCTGAGTTCAGTTTCAGGCGGCTGGTCGTCATCCACTCGGCTACATCTTTCATCCCTTCGTGAAGGTTGGCTCTGGCGGCGGCGGGGTCGTTGGTCAGGGAGAGGATCAGCTGGGTGTCGTCGGCGTAGGAGATGATGTTGAGGTTGTGTTGGCGTGCGATGGCCGCGAGGGGGCTCATGTAGACGTTGAAGAGGGTGGGGCTCAGCGAGGATCCTTGAGGGACGCCGCAGATGACTTCGGTGGCCTCTGACTTGTACGGTGGTAGACGGACTCTCTGTGTTCTTCCGTCGAGGAAGGAGATGATCCATTCCAGTGCCTTCTCCTGGATTCCGACGTTGCTGAGGCGCTGCACTAGGATGCGGTGGCAGACAGTGTTGAATGCCACGGAGAGGTCTAGGAGGATGAGGGCCGCTGTTTCTCCGTTGTCCATCAGGGCTCGGATGTCATCGGTGGCAGCGATGAGGGCGGTCTCGGTGCTGTGGTTGGCTCGGAAGCCAGACTGTGAGGGGTCGAGGGATCCATTTGTCTCGAGGAAGGCGGCCAGCTGTCCCTTGTTCTCTACAATGGTAGGTCTTAGATTGCTAATCTTCTGTTATGTATGTTCTGAGACCCCTCGCCACCCTAACCTCCCACACTATGACACCCCAAGACCTGGCTGCATGTCGCTGGCCCGGTTAGAAGTGGAGCTGCTGCATTTGTTCTCCTGTGAAATGGATCCAAATGATGGGCAGGCCAGGGTTCTTATACCCTTGTGAATTTGATGCAAATATCCGAGTCAAAAGCAAAGCGAGAGAAATGTGTTTACAGGAGACAGCGATCTGATGTATGACATTAAAGTCTCTTCAGTCCAGCTGAGCTCATTTTATATCTCCTGACCATACTTGTTAGACTACATGATACAAACTTTGCTCAGGTGAGATGTGGGAAAGGAGGAGAAATGACAGCGCTGTTCCCAGTTGACAGAGGCGTAAGGCAGGGTAAACAGTCAAAATATCGAATTTTTAATTTCGACTTACACTTATATCGAGTTGCTAATATCGATGGGACAGAATATCAATGTCCAGAATATCGATGGCCAGAATATCGACCCTAAGGTAAGTAATATCAAAATTACTTATATCGATAGCATATATATCGATGTAAGTAATTTCGATTTACTAATATGTGTTAGAAATTTTAGTTAAGTATTTAAATTAATTGTTATAATATGTGTTTAATATGTTTTTATAAATAAAAAATATATAAAAGTAAATAATATGTTTTACTACCAGAGCGGGTTGTGGGTTTTTAGGGGAATAGGGTGGGAAGTAATTTATTTGTAATTAAATAATTATTTTTTAATGATTAATTTATTTTGCAATTAAATATTAATTGGCAATGAATTATTTTAATTGATTAATTGATTAATTAATTGATAATTTATGTATATTTTTAACTAAATTATATGTTTTACTACTGGAGCGGGTTGTGGGTTTATAGGGGGATAGGGTGGGAAGTAATTTATTTGTAATTAAATAATTATTTTTTAATGATTAATTTATTTTGCAATTAAATATTAATTGGCAATGAATTATTTTAATTGATTAATTGATTAATTAATTGATAATTTATGTATATTTTTAACTAAATTATATGTTTTACTACTGGAGCGGGTTGTGGGTTTATAGGGGGATAGGGTGGGAAGTAATTTATTTGTAATTAAATAATTATTTTTTAATGAGTAATTTATTTTGCTATTAAATATTAATTGGCAATGAATTATTTTAATTGATTAACATAATAATTAATTGATAATTTATGTATATTTTTAACTAAATTATATGTTTTACTACTGGAGCGGGTTGTGGGTTTATAGGGGAATAGGGTGGGAAGTAATTTAATTGTAATATTAATTAATTTTGGGTAAAGGAGTATTTTTAGGGTTCAGGGTCAGTTTTGGGTTTTTGGGTAAAGGGGTATTTTTAGGGTTCTGGGTCAGTTTTGGTTTTTGGGGTAAAGGGGTATTTTTAGGATTCAGGGTCAGTTTTCAGTTTTTGGGTAAAGGGGTATTTTTAGGGTTCAGGGTCAGTTTTCAGTTTTTGGGTAAAGGGGTATTTTTAGGGTTCTGGGTCAGTTTTAAGTTTTTGGGTAAAGGGGTATTTTTAGGGTTCAGGGTCAGTTTTCAGTTTTTGGGTAAAGGGGTATTTTTTGGGTTCAGGGTCAGTTTTCAGTTCTTGGGTAAAGGGGTATTTTTTGGGTTCAGGGTCAGTTTTCAGTTTTTGGGTAAAGGGGTATTTTTAGGGTTCAGGGTCAGTTTTAGGTTTTTGGGTAAAGGGGTATTTTTAGTGTTCAGGATCAGTTTTACCTACTGTTGCACCCACTGGAGTGGGAATAGTAATTATTGTTAAGTAAGTATATATTATATATTATTTTTAAATATTATATTTTTTAATTAAATATGTATTATTATTTTTTTTTACCATTATTACATATATTTAAATATGTTGAAGTAATTAATAAGTATTATTTACAGTATTTTTTATGTTATTTTAAATTTTAAAAAAATCGATATATTTGACAACGATATTTTTAACATCGATATTATTTTTTCGATATTTTGGTACTTACCATGTTGTACATAGGGCGTCGATATTTTTGCTATCGATATAATTACGCCGATATTTGTGTAGGTCGAAATTCTGTCTGTCGAAATTCTGTCATAGATCCGTAAGGCAGGGCAGTGTGCTCGCACCCACCCTGTTTTGCCTCTTTGTCAACGCTTTAATGGCCCAACTTACGGAGGTGAGGAAAAACGATGCACCCAAACTGGCAGGCACCAAGGTCCCCACTATCATGTTTGCCAATGACACCCTCCTAATGTCCAAATCCCCTATGGGCATACAAAGGATTTTGGACTGTTATGCCACTTTTGCAATAAATGGGAATTGGAGATATATACTCAAAAAGTTTATGGTTTTTAATCCACCTAAAACACTGCGCCCCAACCCCAATTTAGATGGCACCAGACGAGACAGGGTGACGATATTTGAATATCTAGGTGTCACCCTGACAGAAAATATGGAGTGGGGTCCACAAATTGCCAAATCGAAACTTAAGTTAGCGCAGACATCGGGGGGAATCCTTTAATTATTAAGAAACTCTTCCTCCAAACCTGCTGGCCCTGCAGTAGAGATTTACAAGATGCAATCCAGAGGTGTGACACTATACGGGGCCGAATTATGGGGGCACCTCTGCTGTCAAGATTTGAGTAAAGTAGAAAACAGCTTTTTGAGGCAAATTTTGGGTCTCCCTTCCAGTACTCCTCTCATCCTACTCCGGCTAGATCTGGGGATCAGACCAATTGGGAAGGAAATAGGATTGAAACCCCCACGTTCTGGTGCAGATTATGGGTGACACCGTAGTTGACTGTCTACAGAATGGAACTGAAGGAGATATTGAGTATTTCTGGTGTGGCAAAAATCCCCTGGTTCATTCATGTAAAAAAAAAGAGCGCAGCAGGCTGGGCAAACTGAGCCTGTGGACTAACCCGAAGGAAGCTTGCCCTTTAATTTCCCGTTCTGATCTAGTGAATGTCTATCGAATGAGCAAGTTAGCACAGGTGCTAGGGAACCTGTCCACTGCACAATTGACAGCTAAATTCCTATCTCTGAAGGAGTAATATTTGTTTGAGGCTTTTCTTGACGATATCCATCCACCCCTGTCAAGGAAACTTTATGTTCAGTTTAGACTGGGCACCCGCACCACTCCGCACCCTTTTCCGGTAAATGGACGGGCGCGGTCCGAAGGGAGTGCCAGCCTGCAGCTGGGAGGATGAATCTGAGCTTCATGTCATCTATTTTTGCCCAGCTTATAAATCAGCAAGGAAACCTTGGATTGTTCCTCTGTGTAGGAATTTAGGGTTTGCACACTGTGCAGAGGCATTCAGAGTTTTTAAATACGACACCTGCAGACCCTTTGTATTTGCTGTATCGCGATTCTTGACCTCTATGTGGCGCAGGCGCTGGAAGTTTGTAGACAGATCAAACAGTAACAAAATTATTTGTGTCTTCATAAACTATAGGTCCCGCAAATCTTTTTATCACTCACTAGCTTCAATTCACAAAAAAACAATTAAGCCGGCATGTTTTTAGAAGTATAAGTCACTGTCTGGTTTTATTTAGTCTTAACGTGTACTAAGGAACTGACATTGCATGGCTATTTTACTTTTTTAGACAAATTCACACTATATGGACCATGTTTGTTAACACTATGGACTTTCACCAGAACTTTGCTCCATCGGCCAGTGCCTCTGTCTTTGTAATTACTCAACCTATATGAGTTCAAGAATTATTGTACATCGGTGAAGTGCCATTGTATATTTGTTTTTACTTTTAGATTCATGTAGGTGGTGTGACTAGATCCATGCAAACAAGTATGGTAACTACTGTATAATTTTAAAGTGACGTGAATTTTAATGTACTGTTTTTCTGTGCACGCTTTTATGGTCGCTCGACCAAAATAAAAAGAAAGATATAAATGCATTGCAGTTCTAATGTAGAGTTCTGCCGGCAGCGTTTCTTTAACCCCTTCCGTGCGGCCGCGATTTCCCCCGTGTGCGGCCGCCGGACGAACACGGGCGGGCCGTGACGAACCCCAGCCGTCATCAGCACACGAGCACCGTAGTGCATGACGGCTGGGGTTCGTCACCAGCATGGAAGGGGTTAAATAACGGTGCATGCCTCAATGCAACTACTACATCCCTGCAGGTGCATGGCCTTCCTGCTTAGTCTCCAGACCAAGAGCACGCAATGCAGACTTTAACAATAACATGTTATTGAAGGCTCAGTTTTATGTTCCGACAGTTTGATGAAATAATACTCTAAAAAGAAAAGCATTGTGTGTAATTTTTTAAAAATGTGATTTACAAGATAAAGGTGGACATTAGCAATCATAGTAGTCAGAACCATGGCAGCCGGTGACATGCTCTTAACAACATTAATGCCAAAACCATGGATTGATTTATGAACAATGAGTGTTAAAAACATTAAGGCAATGCATGCCAACTATTTAGTTCCTCTCTTGTTTCAAGTTTTACTTAATCTTGCCTCCCACAAGTGTTAGCTATATAATCCTGTTGTGTTCCCTTTTCATGCATACTTATGAGCTGTGCGGGTGTATAGGAGAGGCTTTGATTAAGAGCTCTGACGCTGACGCTAAAGCCAAAGCAAAGTACCTGTCAGTGGGTTGGCCTCTCTGCAGAGCAATCGGAACAATGGTCATCATGTATTCTAGTTGTAATTGCAATTTTGTAAAAATGTGTGTGAAGGGGTGCACAGATGGCAACATATTTACAGGGTAAAAGCGAAAGTAAATAAATGTCCTAAATATGAATGAGTACAGTTTATGTTTGGATGTGGAGAAGTGAAGGAGATGCGAGGAAGTGCATTCAGGTAAGAGTGAAAAGAGGGTGCTGAAGAGGAAAGAGAGGTGGATGAAGATGTGCAGATGGATGAGATGTGCAGAGAAAAAGGATATAAGTAAACATGAAGCACACATAACTGAAGGCCGAAACTCATTCCACAGACCTCAATACTATTGAAATATCAGAATTGAAACATTTTGAAGGGTAATTATTAATAGCAAATCGTTGTTACTCATTTATGTTAAACAGCTAACAATCATTGACAAAGCCAATCATACTCACAGGTTTTAGGTGTAGGTCAGTTGTGTTATATATCTGGATGCAATTATATTTCAGAGAGAAACCAAAATACTGGTCGGGTAGCACACTATGAAAATCATAGAAATCTATTTTAGGTATTTACCTTTTAGAGAGTCAACATATTTTTTATCCCACTTAACCTCATCCATGCTGCCACGATTTACCGCCGGTGCTGGGGCCCAATGTTAATGGGTGTGGTCATGACGGAACGGTTCCGTCAAGAGCACAGCCCAACCGATGCTCATGACGGAACCGTTCCGTCATGAGCATCGAAAGGGTTAAAGACCCTTCTTCACATATTTCTATGTGACTGATTGCCAACAGCAACTACAGGTCCTTCCCGAAACCTGGTTGGAGCATTGTCTTCCAAAGGTGATGCTGCATGCTGTTTAAGACACTGGACAGGCACACACTTTAAAAGGCTGAAGTTGTCGCATTGTATAAGTTGCACATTACAGTAACTGCTGAACATATTATTGCAGTAAGATATGAGGCAGTTTTTTATGTGTGTAATATTTCAAAACTATACAGTCCCACTGCTTTATATGTCTTCGTTTATCATTAAATTAATTTGCTTTAAAATGCACACTATGCCAATTTTGTTTCCAATATTTTTCTCTTGAGAAGGATCCAGTCTGGACCCCACGTTTGTCCTTAGGCTAGCTCGCGTCGCTCACTACATAAAAGTCATATCAAACTTTTCTGCCCACCACTTTCAAATGTCACCAGCCGCTATTGTTTAGCCGAATCGATAATAGATAGACTTAGTATTCAATGGCCCTTCATTCAGCAGCACAGGCTGTGGGCTTCTGAGAAAAATGTAGAACTCCTCCAGCTAAATATTTCAAACAAAGCACTAGTTCTGTCTACTTCTGATCTGTGTGAACCGGATCGAGGTTATGGTAGAGGTGACTTCCAGTTCCCTATATTTCTCTAGGGCAGCGAAAACTAAGCAAAATCCTGACACTGCGTATTATATACAACAAGTATGATAGAAGCTAGTGTGTTCCTCTTAATCGACAGATCATATTATTCATTGTGGTCAATATAGTCATATGTTCCAGATGTTGTGTGAAGCAGTTAAAGTAGACAGAGATAATTTCTATTAGTGCCGGACTGTCAGACTGTGGGCCTTGTTTTTTTATTTTCTGAAAGTAAGAAAGTGCTAAATCTACAACATTTTCATCAGAACACATTTTACGGTTGGTAAACCATACAGTGGGCATGATGTTTAACCTTTCTATTACCAGGGAGCCGCGCCCACTCCTACGTTTCCACCCTGTCTGCTGGCCGATGCTAGAATCCCGGATGTCAAAAGCCAGAAATGCTCCGACTACAAGCCAGACCTGAACATTACGCATGGTTTCCTCTTTCCTCCCAGTAAGTACACGTCTAAATGTGGACGCTTGCTAGGTCGCATGGGACTGCTGTGTCTTTAAGCATATCGAAAACAACAGGCTGCAGCCATCACGGGCATAATTATGCACTACATGGCCAGACTTCCTGTGGCGAGAGTGTGTTGCCAAATGGAAACCTCGCCTAAATGTCACCCGCCTCTGTTGTAAACCTTCAAGCCTTGTGTGGGCTACTCCGCAGACGTGTTTACTTCCTAATGACAAGAATGGAAAACAAGTGCCCCCTCCACCCACATTGGCAAGTTTTAAGGGCGGAAGGGTCAGTTGTACAAAAACATGATTCTGCAACGCCATTTTGAAATGAAGGATATTTAAAATGAAAGTTGTCTTGGCTGTCAGTTATATTATGGCAGTATACTAAAGCTACGTACGTATGAGGTAAGTGATTGGGGGCAGAATACAGGTCCTATAGATGTATAAGCTTTATTATCGTGAAATATATATATATATATACATATATATATATATATATATATATATATATATATATATATATATATATATATATATATTTCACGATAATAAAGCTTATACATCTATAGGACCTGTATTCTGTATATATATATATATATATATATATATATATATATATATATATATATATATATATATATATATATATATATATATATATATATATATGTATATATATATATATATATATATATATATATATAGTATATACTGAGATTTCTGTGTTGTTTACTAAGGTGCATGCATCCACTCTATAATGAGATGCATTCATCAAATGCTAAGACATTGTAAATACAGTACTCTTAAATGTATACATGGCATTCGTGAGAAATGTCTAATGCTATATACACGCAGAAACATGCATGATTATATACCGGGCAGTTGTGATAAATTATACTGGACATTGTTAACATGAGGGAGGTGCAAATTAAGGTGAAAATGCCCAAAACATTTTGGACTGCTAATCTTGCACTGCCCTGCACAAAATGTGTATTTTACCATGAGCTCATGACCCGTATTGTCAACAGGGCCCATTGCTGCAGGTTGCAGATGTACCAACCCAGACGAGGTGTGCCACACTCAGGGAAGACATAATCCAAATATTTAAATACAAGTGTGTGTTTCCTAGATAATTTGAGTGCCTATGCAAGGGAATAGACAGATTGACCCATAAAGCAACAACTGAAGCTGCTTCTCTGTCATGTGTGCCTACGATCCTCCTGACCTTCAAGGTGGAGCTGAAGGCCCACAAGTGCGGGTGCACTCGCAGACTACGCCAGTGCTTAATTTGAGCCTGTGGTTTCCTGTGCTCAGCACTGGCACTTACTTGGTTTCCAGTGCTCGGCACTGGCACTTAATTGTCAACACTACATTTATGACAGTCTGCCACAGGGTGGCTCTGCTTATCAGATTTAGAGAGGAGCAGAACAACGGTTGTTTATGAATACAATATACCTAAAAAAACTACAAATACCTGCCTTCCCAGCCATTCCTTTAGCTTTGGAGACCTGGAGTAATTCTTAACTGTTGCACTTACAGGTGAGAGAGATGGTTAGTAGTTGTTTTGGTACCACCATTGGCAGCGATGATGGGGCAATGAGACACTTACTATTTTACAAATTAAGCACTGATGCTCACCCTCATGTGAGCCCACAGATACCGATAACTAGTGTCACAGCTGTACGCTCACAAGTGAAATGATCATCTCTTTTAGGAGAAAGACTTTGGTTCTTCCCCATTGCAGGAAACTATGTAACCTAACCCTTAAAGTCTCCTCCCAAAGGACACTGGCCAGGAGGAGGGGTGCTTGCATCTATTCTGAGCTTCTTTCTGGGCCTCTTTATGCACATGCATGTTTTGTAAGGCAGAAGGGATTTTCTGATTTGCTTGAGGCCACTCCCCCAGGCAAATGAGGAAATAGCCACAGTAAATTGTCTCCCTTGGCAGGGGCACATTTGGTTTTGGATACCATCCTGTAAAATATTTAGAAGATGCACACTTCAGAGTCCTTCATCTCTTGATTAGTGCACTGAATCTGAAATAGGATTAAATAAAAAAGAGAAAAGAAGTGATACATATCCTCAAAAGAATAATTTTAGCATCTTTTCGAAAATGAAAAAGAAAAAGTTGATTGACTGGCAAGCACTTCCAGGACAGAGAAGAAGAAGGAGAAAGGAAAGATATAGTATCTAACAAACGGGTGTTTTTGAAAATGTCAAAATCGCAATAAAAATGAATTAAAGATAAGAATATGATGTGTGTAGTAGAGAGAAGGTGGTGGCAACAAATAAAGCTGTACAAGTTCACCTAAGTAACAAAAGGAATATTATGCGGGGTTCTAAAAAGACCCGTCTTGCCCCCATAACTCTTTCATGACTACAAAAGGCCTATAGACGATATTAACCAGTATAAGATGTTTTCTTGATGTAAGCAGATTGTATGGAGATCATGAACAGTAATGTGAAAGGGCAAACGACCTAGACATTTCTGATGGCTTCACTCCAAGAAAGCAACCTATGCCTTATTGGCCTGAAGAAGGTAAATCAGACTTTTAATAAAGTAAAGTCAAGCCAACTATGTTTCTGGTTTCAACTGTTCCTGGGTGACGAAAGTAAGGAATCTAAAAATCACACTTGATCCAGAATTCTTGCTCGCCCCTCGTGACAATGCTAAGGAGGGAGAAGGCTCCTCTGCACCTACACATGCTTATCACAGTTACACCAGTGCTTAACTTTCATGTCAAAATGAAACTTGTCTACACTCTGATACTTATTCAACAGAATTAGGGATCCCAGGTAGGGTCCCTAAGAGGGTAGAGAGGTCCTCACTGAAGAGGGTGGAAGGGATACGTCCTCCCTATCGTATACTCAACAAACCAAAAAGTATCCCCTCTGGAACCAAGATGGTTCCTAAAGAAGAGGTAAAGTGCAAAAAAGGCGGGGTTGAACAGTACGCCAGTTGATAGCCGACCCACTATTGTGGGTAGCAAGGGAAAGAGACCCTTTTCTAAATATTACTCCCACTCACTCTAGTTGTGACATGCTTCATCATCGGGTTCACCCCAACTCCTAAAGGTTGGGTGGGCTCAACCATGTTTCAGGGAGCACTTATGAAGTCTGTGTTTATAGGGGCATAACTTTAAAGATACAATTCCTCTCCCACTCTTAAAGTGTCCTTTATAAGCGGTGAGGGAGGTAAGGTTAAAAACAAGCATTGGCATAGCCAATAGTTCTCGCCTTTGGGACCTTATAAGTGTTTAGCCATGCAGCACATTTCCTGGGTGTTGTTCAGCCAGGAATTGAAGAGCTATACAACTGATACACACTAGTTCAAGTAGACTGATTTAGAAATATATGCGTGCATTCATAACCATTAATGGACACATTGTAAGGCACTTTAAAACACAAGTTGGGAGGCTGAAGCAAAACACTGAGGGAACGCGGAATGTTGCCCTCTGATGGTTTCTGCGAGTTAGATATTCTAGCCAATGTTGCAGCTTTTCTCAGTACGCTGTGTTCACAGGAAGCAATTGTTTCAAAGCTGATAATGTGCTTTTGTTCTAATAGGCTGATTGCCTGTGACTTATATTATCTGTAGTGCACCACATCCAGCAAGGCTACTACCTCTAAATGAAGTGACCATCATGGAATGGTATTAACCATAGTATTACGGTGAGGGCAGAACCACTGTGCGCCCGCACCACAATACTACTTACTTCTACACGCACAGACCAGGCAGCAGGTGAGTCGGCGGTATGGGGACGGAGAGGTTGCCTGG
Organism: Lissotriton vulgaris; assembly: GCF_964263255.1. Lineage (NCBI taxonomy): Eukaryota > Metazoa > Chordata > Amphibia > Caudata > Salamandridae > Lissotriton > Lissotriton vulgaris. The sequence goes on from NC_141694.1 coordinate 1,293,727,895, forward strand.
CGGTCATGTGGCAGGTCGTGGAACAGAGTGCAGTGTGGTCTTCCCCTCAAGCATAAGTTTCCTTAGTGGACTTATGAGCGACACCAAATGCAACTCTCCCACCGTACTCTAAAACCAGTTGCAATGCTAGGCTACCAGGTGCACGTGCGGCTGCGTGCGCTCTGTGGCAGCAGGAATGCTGCTGAGGTAGCAGGCAGTGTGCAGCTGGTTGCGAAGTCTGACACCCGAGGCTGCCCCCTCGACCTAAGAATGAAAGATTGGGGAAGCATGCTGGATCCCCCTGGGTTCAGCTAACCGGCAGCAGTACTTTTAAGATTAATAAAACATTACGTGGCGTGAACGCGGAGGCCGGCAGGCTCGCAGCGAAGCGCCGAGGATTCGCTAAAGGTTACATCATATATTATTTGCCTGTAACGGCGTGTGCCGAGAATACTTCACCTTTCACCGCCACAAAGGACAAAAATACCGTCTCATGCACTAGAAAGAAGCAGCTAAGTCAAGACAGTCTCTTAGCACGGCACGAAAGTGAAAGCGAGCGCGAGGCAAGAAAGTGAAAGCGAGCGCGAGACAGCAATGTAAACAAGCAAGTGCAGCCACGCTAATTATAAACAGATGGCCCCTGCGTGTCACTGCTCTCTCCCGCAAAGTGGATGCCGCACGAGTGTTACAAAAGTGCAGACCAATTTCAAAAGGTCATCTCCTAGAGCAGCGCATGCGCTCTGCGCTAGGCTTGATCTAACAAATGTAGGGCTAGAGGATGTGATGGTCCTATGACCCTAGAACACCAACACGTGTCAGCCCTTCCTAATGGCCTTTATGATACATATCCTCAAAAGAATAATTTTAGCATCTTTTCGAAAATGAAAAAGAAAAAGTTGATTGACTGGCAAGCACTTCCAGGACAGAGAAGAAGAAGGAGAAAGGAAAGATATAGTTTCTAACAAACGGGTGTTTTTGAAAATGTCAAAATCGCAATAAAAATGAATTAAAGATAAGAATATGACGTGTGTAGTAGAGAGAAGGTGGTGGCAACAAATAAAGCTGTACAAGTTCACCTAAGTAACAAAAGGAATATTATGCGGGGTTCTAAAAAGACCCGTCTTGCCCCCATAACTCTTTCATGACTACAAAAGGCCTATAGACGATATTAACCAGTATAAGATGTTTTCTTGATGTAAGCAGATTGTATGGAGATCATGAACAGTAGTAATGTGAAAGGGAAAACGACCTAGACATTTCTGATGGCTTCACTCCAAGAAAGCAATTTCAAAAGGTCATCTCCTAGAGCAGCGCATGCGCTCTGCGCTAGGCTTGATCTAACAAATGTAGGGCTAGAGGATGTGATGGTCCTATGACCCTAGAACACCAACACGTTTCAGCCCTTCCTAATGGCCTTTATGATACATATCCTCAAAAGAATAATTTTAGCATCTTTTCGAAAATGAAAAAGAAAAAGTTGATTGACTGGCAAGCACTTCCAGGACAGAGAAGAAGAAGGAGAAAGGAAAGATATAGTTTCTAACAAACGGGTGTTTTTGAAAATGTCAAAATCGCAATAAAAATGAATTAAAGATAAGAATATGACGTGTGTAGTAGAGAGAAGGTGGTGGCAACAAATAAAGCTGTACAAGTTCACCTAAGTAACAAAAGGAATATTATGCGGGGCTCTAAAAAGACCCGTCTTGCCCCCATAACTCTTTCATGACTACAAAAGGCCTATAGACGATATTAACCAGTATAAGATGTTTTCTTGATGTAAGCAGATTGTATGGAGATCATGAACAGTAATGTGAAAGGGCAAACGACCTAGACATTTATGATGGCTTCACTCCAAGAAAGCAACCTATGCCTTATTGGCCTGAAGAAGGTAAATCAGACTTTTAATAAAGTAAAGTCAAGCCAACTATGTTTCTGGTTTTAACTGTTCCTGGGTGACGAAAGTAAGGAATCTAAAAATCACACTTGATCCAGAATTCTTGCTCGCCCCTCGTGACAATGCTAAGGAGGGAGAAGGCTCCTCTGCACCTACACATGCTTATCACAGTTACACCAGTGCTTAACTTTCATGTCAAAATGAAACTTGTCTACACTCTGATACTTATTCTACAGAATTAGGGATCCCAGGTAGGGTCCCTAAGAGGGTAGAGAGGTCCTCACTGAAGAGGGTGGAAGGGATACGTCCTCCCTATCGTCAGGGTGGTTAACGATGAAGTCACTTCCCCCGAAGACATGAATGACGTGCGCATGCAACTTGCATGTAAAAGAAATTAATTAGAACAAGGAATGTACTTGCCGCTGGTTCCAAGTGGAATTAGCCCACCTTAACAGGGCACCTGCACCCAACAGGGGCATGAGAGGGAGGCCTTGTAGTCAAACATTCATCAAAGGTCCTGTCCCTGACTGCAACCCACTGTGCTCTGCTCCCCGGCTTGTCCAGTAGAAGGTGCTGTAACAATTTTGGTTGGAATAAAACCAGGTGGCAACAGTGTCGTGTGTTTAAAGTGAAAAAAAGAACTTCACACATGCTCTCTGAGCTTTGCTGTGGCTACCTGCGGAACAACATGTAACATCCACTATTGTCTGCAATGCCAACAAAATGTATGGGTCTATGCTGGACCCTATGACAATATCAAGTTCAGCAAGAGGTCTCCAGGGTGCTGAAGAATGCACTGTACCACCAAGATTTTTTTCAGACATTAGTTATTCCACAAGGCTGTGAGTCATGGTCTTTATAGGCCACCTAGAAAATTGACTTTCATTCAGCTTTACACAGGGACCAATTATCTCCCCCACCTTGTCTGTTAGGAGGAAGAAACAACACTTAGTATTGTGGCAACAGGAACTAGGAAGCAATAACGTTCAGACATTACTCACAACTTTGTATCTCCTTCATGTGACTGATGCTCTTGGAATGGTGAAGTAATGTATGGCTGACGTTATTTCTCCTGATATAGAAATAGTTTTAAATGTGATGATGGCATGTGAGGGGTTATGATTGTATTTCGGTACATCACCACCCCCTTTTGTACCACATGATTGTATTTATGGCACATATATATTTCGAAAAAACTGGTGTGGTGGGATATCCGTAAAATTATAACTCAGGGTCCCTTTGTTGCTTCACTTCAGGCTTACCTACAGGATTCAAAACGTATTACAAAGAACAGGATCGTGATTGGGATACGGTACTAAAGTTCCCCCGTCTGTTCTTTTTCAATGTGCATATTTTTTTACTTTGAAGGGGTTCAGAACATAAGACAAATCTTCTTTTAAGATGTAAGATCAGGTCCAGGCAAGTTTGGGTTGAATGGGTTACGCTTAGGATCTAGACCTTGACAAGTGAACTAGATCAGATGAGGATATGAATCTGTATTTTGGCAATATGGATTGAGGTTTGTTGAAGATATGATTCACTTTCTCCTATTCTGCTTTCTTTATTGGATTATTCAAAGGTGTACTTGGGGACGATTTTGTGGAAGTTGATGATTGGCGATAGATAGTAGTAGTCATATCTTTTAGGAATTTAGAGAGTGTGTAGGTAATGTATTTAATGGACAGCATTCTTAGGGAAGATATTAAATACAGGAAACGTTTACAAAAGATGATTGAGGTGATATCATATTTTACTGTATACTGTGATTTTTTCAAATGTTAATTATATTATGTATTGCATTATTAAAGTGAATGTGGGTATTATCGGGGAATTCCAAACAAAAACATGTAGTATATTTATATCCCCTCCTTCTATCCCTGTCTTCCGACCTCTTCTCACCCTAAAGCTTCTTGCAACTAGCATGTGGTGCCAAAGAAATCACAACTAAGTTATTAAAATAAGACGTCTTCAGAATCTTGAAATGGCTTAAGCCGGCTTTTCCATAGGATAAGAGTAAAATACTGATCCATCCAGAAGTCGCCAAAATTGTAAACAAAGGGGTAAATTTGAATGTGGAAACAATATGACGTATTATGCCGCTAATTACTTACTTTGCTGTAACAATATGTCTTTATTGTTATATTTCCACAGATTTCAACAAAACTGCAATTGGGCAGTATGATGGTTTACTCACAAGTAATTTTGTTCCCATGTATGAAGAGTTTAAAAGTGAGTTTCAAGGTTCTGCTAATCATTTTATGCATATTTATTTGTTCTTTTACAATATTTTCTCAATTTCAGTGGTACTACATCACAACTGTTAATGTCCCTTAGATGAGGCAACAGCAACAAAGGTTCACACTCACAATATACATATCGCCTTCCATTACAACAGTATGTAGGCTTTTGTGTTCAGCTGGAGAATGGGGCATATTTGGGGCGGACACAGTACTTGCCAAGTTCTGGGAGAAGTGCACTGGTGGATCTTGTATCAAGCAGCTCTTCGATGAACCATTATCACTTTGTGTAGGGCCGTGTTGTTTTAAAAATGGTATGTTATGTGCACAGTATGCAAAAAACCATGGTTTGAGGCTTTCAAAAAGGGTCTGGTAATACCAATTCTGCATCGTTATCTCCGTTAGTCCAATAATCCAACACAGGTTCTGCACCTATACTTTAAACCGTGAATAGTAGTCTATTATATTCATACTTCCTATTGCTTTCATTTTGACTCTAGGGAATATATATATATATTTTTAAATAATGGCATACTGGCCTTCATCTGCTACTGTAATTGTACATCCCTGAGCAAAAGGCAATAATATCCATATGCCTAGGACGGAGTGTGTTAAAATTTATAAATGAAAGAAATGAAATAGCCAGGTCACCTGATTGTCTCAAGACAACCACTTTGATATAACTAAATCCTTTCATGTAATAGTGACCATATCTAGGCATGAATGGTGCCATTGTTCCAAGTAAAAGAAACCTTAATACTGACTTATTGTCATAGTTAGCCCAATTCTGATGGTTTAACTCAGTGGCGTAACACAGGCCCCCGCAGCCCTCGCGGTGCGGGGGGCACCCAAGCTCCAAGGGGCCCCCTCAGCACAGTACTCTGGCCGGAGAACACCTGATTGATTGTGGAGGGGGCTCCTCCACGTACCTTGCAAGGAAGCCCGCTAAAGTTTTGTTACACCAGTGGTGTAATTGATACGTGTTGAATATCTTTATAGCTGTGGTATTCACGCGCAAAGTGCTGCAGTCTATTCAGAAATTGGTGTATTGTGAGTCAAGAATGTAATGATGGTCAAAGACAGAGATTAAGACATACTAAGTTCTAGTGAGACATAATTGGCTTCTCAATGTCAAGTGTGGGGATAAATGACTTAGTAGAGTCTCCATAGTACCATACAACACCAAGGCACACCCTATGTTTCAGGACGGGATGCGTAATTTGAAGCTTTAGAGAGTTAGAGGGGGGCATTAGTAATATAAAGGAGAATAATTAAATATTAGACATCAATCGAAGAATCATCTGCAGTAGAGATTAGTTTGAAAACCACCGACTAGATAGAGGGAAAAGATAAGACAGAGGCTTAAGGCGCTCTGCCAAAGCTAATACTACAACCTGATCCTGCTTTTCAGACATATAGTTTATCTAAATACTCTCTCAGGCACACTTTATCTCTGCGATTACAAGCTACCCAAACTCATAACTTAACCCTACTGGAGGTGGTAGAGCAAGCAAGGAACAATACACACAATGCAAACTATAAATATTTATTCGGTCATGCAGTGGGCCATTCTGTTTAAGATAAGCAAGAATGCAACGTGTGTTGTGCCACATCAGGACATGCCAACAAAGTATTAACATTTATTTCCAGATATTCTTTAGACTCAGAATGCCTATGATGACCCAAAGATATTATTAGCCTTGAAGTAGTCGTGGCGGTTGTGCCAGAAGAAACATCTGTTAGCTACCGTGAATTTATTCTGTGAAATTAGAATCAGAGAAAAGAAAAAATACTGTGTTTCAAAGAAGCTGAACACGGATAAGAGAAAATAAAAGGAACCAATTCCAGGAAACATGGAATGGACTCTCTTTTTTGGTGTTCCCGGGTTGTGCTCACGAAACTCAATATTTTGTAGAAGGTTACCTTGACTGGAGCACATTGGTGTGGCTGCTCTTCCCTTCTTTGTTTGAGTACATCAGGGACACAACTTGTTGCTTAACTTTTGCTTAAAATACTAATCAACTTTGTGTGGGTCACAGTCCCTGGGATTGTATGGCCATCCCAGTTTTGATCTATAAATATTTATCAGCCAAATAGCAGTTAATTTAAATGTTCAACTGGATTTATGTAAGTGTCCTATAGTAAAGGCATGTTACAGTGAACCATTAAAGCATGTCACAGAAGTATTCAGAATAGATTCCATTTGTGTCTGTGGGCGGTTATAGTGTAAGGGAGCTCAAGGGCATGAGGGGCCAGCCCACTTTTGAGAGCCCAGTTGGTATGCTATAGATGTTGGACTTGCTAAAAAAAGTTACCTATCGGACGTTTTGGGTCTGACTTAGAGTTTGGCAGACAGGATTTTCCTTCAAAATGTAATGGATATAATACACTTATAATACTGTGGAAGGGACATTGTCAATCCAGACCTAAAACAGATATCAAAAGGCACATTTAACATATAAATACTAAAGGCAACAAATAATGTGGAAATACTGTAGATGTAAGGGTCAAGAAATGGATGGCAAAAGACACACCAATGATGGACGGAATGCAGAGCAAATCAAACATTCACCCCCATCCATTGTTAATTTGCTCACCATGACATTCCAGTTTAGACCCAGCCATAGGCATAACAGTCTTGACCCTGTTCCTCATGGGAATGGTATAGCACAAATTGCCAAGCCAAGTCCTCCCTGGACCATAACATCCTTGGACCGGTTTCGGGGTATTACTCCTCATCAGCCAGGCTACCCTAAATCCCATGCTCTCCATGCCACTGGAGTAAAGCTAGCCTGGCTGTCGAGGGGTGATACCCCGAGATTGGTACTAGGATGCTTGTGTCCAGTCCAGGGAGGACATGGCCTGGCAGTTTGGTTGGACTATTCCCATGGGGGACAGGGTCAAGACTGATTTGCATATGGCTGGGTCTAAACTGGAATGGCATGGGGAGCAAAGAAACAAAGGATTTAGGGTCCAGATCTCTGTACTGGGGTGAATGCATGACATTGATCAGTGTTCTGTCCATCCATTGTTCTTTTTGCATTTGTCACCCCGAGCGGGACAAGTATGCCCAGACATAGATTCCGTGCTCTCCATGCCACTGGAGTCAAGCTAGCCTGGCTGAGCAGGGGTGATACCCCAAAACCAGTACTAGGATGCTTGTTTCCAGTCCAGGGAGGACCTGGCCTGGGAATTTGGGACGGACTGTTCCCATGGGGGACAGGGTCAAGATTGATTTGCATATGTCTGGGTCTAAACTGGAATGGCATAGGGAGCAAAGAGACAATAGATTTGGGGTACAGATCTCTGTACTGGGGTGAATGCATGACATTGACCAGTGTTCTGTCCATCCATTGTTCTTTTTGCATTTGTCACCCCGAGCGGGACAAGTATGCCCAGACATGGGTTCCGTGCTCTCCATTATTATATTTGCACTTGTAAAGCGCGCTGCTACCCGTCCTGGCTTTCCCTGTGGGATGGTCCCTGCTGGGAGTCCCCAGGGTGGAGCCAGGCATCCCCGGCGTTGGGGGGGGCCGTTGTGGAGATTAGGAAGCTAATGCCCAGAGTTGCCGAGTCTGACCCCAGATTAGAGTAGGCACCGGAGCGAGAATTATCGAGTCTGCTGACCCAAGTCCACGACCCTGCCGCATCGGGAATTGAACCCTGGTCCCGGCCGACTTCTGCTCCCGGGTCTGCCGCCTCTAACTGGTGAGCCACACCACTCCATGCCACTGGAGTCAAGCTAGACTGGATGTTGAGGGGTGATACCCCAAAACCGGTCCTAGGATGCTTGGTACCAGTTCAGGGAAGACCTGGCCTGGTAGTTTGGGTTGGACTGTTCCCATGGAGGACAGGGTCAATACTGATTTGCATATGGTTGGGTCTAAACTCGAATGGCATGGGGAGCAAAGAAACAATAGACTTAGGGTCCAGATCTCTGTACTGGGGTGAATGCATGACATTGATCAGTGTTCTGTCCATCCATTGTTCATTTTGCATTTGTCACCCCGAGCGGGACAAGTATGCCCAGACATAGGTTCCGTGCTCTTCATGCCACTGGAGTCAAGCTAGCCTGGCTGAGGATTGGGTGATACCCCAAAACCATTCCTCGGATGCTTGTTTTCAGTCAAGGGAAGACCTGGCCTGGGAATTCCTGCTGGACTGTTCCCATGGGAAACAGGGTCAAGATTGATTTGCATATGGCTGGGTGCATAGGGAGCAAAAAAACTATGAATTTAGGCCCAGATCTCTGTATTGTGGTAAATGCATGCATTGTTCAGCATTCTGTCCATTAATTGGTCTTTTTTGCAAGAAATGGATGGAGCAGAGGGTTCAACCTGAACCTCCTACTGGAGGATGGGTAAAAGAAATGTCTTAGATGAAGAAGGATCATGGATGGGATGATGAAAATGTGAGAGTCAGCATAGAGCAATGGAAAAAGAGGATACTTTTAGATTTCTCCAATATTTTAGGTGGGGCGAGCGTTTTTCAAAGAGAGAGATATTTACACCTTCCTCCTAGTAGATCTACCACATGCGGTCTTTCGCTACTCCATTTAATCTAACCGTGCATAAAGAATAGGGATATAAACGACGTTTTGGAACACCGAAAGAATAAAAAACACTAAGAAACATCAATCTATATAGCTTTATGTGACCCAGTTTAAATTGCATGTTTTAGGTCTTCTGGTAACCAATTTGTCCTATAAAGATTGGAAAGCACAGAAAAACGTAGAGGCCCACAGGTACTGGTAGCAAACTGAATGTCTGTCACTCGATGGATGGCTATTTTGATTACAAATCACTCAAATAAGGTTGCTTGTACATTTGGGATGTTATGTGTTAGAAATTGAGGCTGGTTGGCAGAGTATACACCCTGTTCAAGCAGGAGCCAAATTCCTAGTCATGGTAAGTCAGATACACAACTTAAATTAACCTGTCCTCACCCTTGGGTTGCTTGGCACAGGGCAGTCAGGCTTAATTGAAGAGGCAATGTGTAAAGTATTTGTGCAACACTTGAATTTACAGTCACACAGTGAAAACACTACAAAAAGACGCCACATGGATTTAGAAAAATTGAGAATATTTATCTATGTAAAACAAGACCGCAACAACAGAAATACAATCAGTATAAATTGAGATAGATTTTTACAAGATTAAATCCAGAAACATTGCTTTGAAGTTCACAGCTCTAAAAGGATACTTGAAGTTGCACTAGACCGAGGAAAATCCGATGATCCAGGCTGACCATGAAGGAGGGCATGCTGTCTACAGGAGCCACGCAGGGCCCTCTGAAAAAGTTCCTTGCAAGGAGCAAGCATCAGCGTCAAGGACTCCCTGCACCAGTTCAGATTCATACAGTCGGGTCGGTGCATCGGAGTCGAGCCTCGCAGTCAGTATTAAAGGATCGGTGCTGTGTTGAAGTCAAGCTTTTCAGCGACCTCATCAGATCGGAGCTGCGTCATCGTCAAACCTTGCGGTCGGCACCTGCGTCGCAGTTGAATTGGTACTAAGTGGGAGGCCACTGCATCGGTCCCGATTCACGCATGCATCAACAAGTCCTTGGTTCAAAGATGTAGAGAGCAGGTTCTGTCCCTCTCATTCCCAGGCAAGAATCGGCAGGCAGCAGGCCAACACAGCAGAGCATGTAGCAAAGTGGTATTCCCTCCTACAGCACAGCAATCAGTAGGCAGCAGGCCAACACAGCCATTTAGGTAGCAAAGTGGCACTCCCTCCTACAGCACATCAGCTCTTCTTCCAGGCAGAATGTTGTTGGTTCCAGCAAGGTTCTGATTTGGTGGTGTCAGGGGTCCAGTACTTATACACAAATGTGCCTTTCAAGTGGGGGAACATCAAAGAGGTCTTTAAAGAACACAAAGTCCCTGCCTTTACTGCCCTGGCTCTTAACTTACTACAGGGGGGTATGCAGCTCTTTGTGTGGGAAAGACACAACCCTATGTGCAGGGGTCAGCTTCTCCCTCCAAACCTACTTTGAAGAAATGGAAACCTTCTAAGGGATTCACTGATACAGCTGGTCCTTAAACCAACAAAGAAGAAATTAGCACGGAAGCTGTAATATAAAAACAATTTATTTATTAACCTTAGATGAGGGAGTTTGCGTCACACAGTACCCTCAGGCCTCTGTAGGAGGCATTCTAAGGAGTAAAGACAACAGAGGCCTTATATATGCATAGGTTACATAGTCAGCATAAAACCAAGGGGAGGTCCTGGCACAGATAAGCATGGTTTTTCACTAATATAGGTATACAAAATATGCTAGCTCAACAAAGTGGGAGGGGCGACTAAACTGAACACATCAGTAAGAATAGCCTGACAGTTCTATACTAGGAGCAGGTGCATTCTGCTAGCTAGGCCTTTCTGAGCATGTTCAAGGCTCTGAAAGAGGGAGAAAGCACATGGCGAGCATATGGCTAACTAAAATAGCTGCCAAGTACAAAATGGCTTTCAGTTCATGCTAACAGCGATTCCTGCAATCTTTAACAACTTCATGAAGGCCCATCGGCCTTGGGATAGCTCATCAGGATTCAAATGTCACATCTCTTCACCTAACCCGGCTGTATGCAGAGGCACAGAATGGTTAAGGTAAAAGAATCTGGCGAACAGAAGGACATGTAAGTTTATTTTGTACATGTTTTTTGTTTTGCAGACACAGGTTGTTTGGTCGGCATATAGGTAGTAAAGCATGATTTTTAGCATAAAGGTTTACAGGACACAGAGTGCATCAGAGTGCATCAATATTGGGAATATTGGTGGCACATCACGTGGGTAACACACCTAGGGCTTTTTGCAGTGCTGGATTCACTGCTCGGTGAGCATTTCTACAATGTACAAGAAGTGTGGTGCAACGGGTCAACCCTTTTTTTCAATGTAAGAAGAATTCAGTTTTGACACACATATTTTTTTATTTATAGTATTCCCCTTCTGAAGGTTAATAACCGAAATGCATTGGGAAGCATAAGGATGTTATGAATTATATGTTTGGCAACAATATGAAAACATAAGAAGCAATTTTATAAAGACATAAAAGAAGATCAAGAAAGACTGTTGAAGTGTTCAAAGTGTATTTGTAAAGAAGAATTCAAAATGCTGTGTTTGCACAGTTTTATGATTGAACACAAACTGTAAAACTTTATGAGCTTATGTTATGAAGTAAAATGTAAGATATATGCTTAAGATGTTTGAAAGGTATGCACCTACGGAGCTAGTTTAAAGTGCATCCCATAAAGAACAGTTTCTGTTCACTTTTGAGATTAGTTTAAAAGAATGCCATCTTTCTAAAAGTGCCATTTTCAGACTTACAATTTAAAATACAACTTCACCATAAGTGGAGATGTTAAATTGTGAGTCCAGAAACACCAAACTCCAAATCTCTGTATTTTACTAATTGGAAATTACACTTAAAAGGTGTTTAAGGCAATCCCAATGTTAGTGATATGCTTTGTAGTAGTGAAAATGGATTTAGCAGTTTTTCACTACTAGGACATGTAAAACTCAAAGGTATATGTCCTACCTTTTAAAGACACTGCACCGTGCCCTAGGGGTTTGTCTAAGGACTACTTTAGGGGTGACTTATATGTATTAAAAGGGATGCCTGAGTCTTGTTTAAAGGGCTACTGAGTGGGTGGCACAATCAGTGCTGCAGGCCCGCTAGTAGCATTTAATTTACAGGAACTGGGCATTTATAGTGCACTCCACTAGGTACTTATAAGTAAATTAAATATGCCAATTGTGGGTAAGCCAGTGTTGCAATGTTTTGAGTACAGAGCATATGCACTTTAGCACTGGTTAGCAGTGGGAAATTGCTCAGAATCCTAAAGTCATCAAAAATGAATTCAGAAAAACAGGAGGTCAGAAAGCAAATTGTTAGGGAAACCACTTCAAGGATGCCAGGTCTAAAAATATGGATGCTGTGTGATTTTACTGGGATGACAAACAAATCTGGGTAGATCTGGGCAAAAAAGTTTTAAATATACAACTTGAATAGATCAATCATCTAGTCCTGTGATCGTAGTGTGGCACAGGATCTTATATTGGAACAATGCATAGGCTCTCCTAGTAGAAGTGAAATTCATTTTTAAACCCATGTCATTTCTTAATGTAAACAAATTCTCCGTTATGACTATCTTCTCTACTGGCAACACCTGACACCACAGAAAACACACATAAATACACATGCACACACACTTATAAATCCCACTACCAAGTAAAATTAAAGTTATATGTGTTTTAAAATGCTAAGAGCTAGCACTTGCAGAACATAATATATATGTTTTGTTATTTCAGAGATTTGGAATTACCTCCATGACGTTCTGCTTCCAAGATACGCTACAGAAAGAAATGGACTGAATGTGATTAGTGGACCTGTGTTTGATTATAACTATGACGGCCATTATGACACACTCAATGAAATTGAGCAGTAAGTATAACCCAGTGTCGAAAATGAGGGTACCAATAATGTGATAGAGATGCTTAGATCTTCATTGGCTAGAAAAAGATGACGTGGCCATTTTCCACTGACCCTGTCCACAGAATACCATGTTAAAAGTCTCTTGGGATGTAAGCTTTTGGAAAGAATGAGAACTGCCATAAACTAGTGATTCTCCCATGTCATCAAACCCACTCTTTCCAATCTAATCCAGTGTTTTGCCATGTTTCTACCAGTGGAGCCAAGTCATTTTTGGGTGGAGCTAGACAGCGCATGCGCTGTCTCTTTCGAGACCTGCTGTAATTAGTCTGTGGGTTTCAAGTCCATCCCCTTCTTGCCATTGCTTTCCTTTTGTCTATGTCAGTGTCCTTTAAAAATCCTTGATTGCCAGTGGTCAGTCCTGCCTCTTTGTCCCTCCTTTCTCTCTTCTGTTCCTCCCACAGAGCAAGGACTTAGTACTGTCTCATTCCGCTATGGTTCTTTATCTGACCTTTGGGGGACTATTTTGTTCTTGGTTTCGTGCTCTGTTATTGTTTGTCTGTGTTCAGCTTCAGCGCCCTTGCTGCTTACATTCAAATATAGCATTCTTTCTCCCAACTTTTCTTAATGCCACAGTTGTGTTACTGCTGCCTACTCCACCATGCCTCCCACTCCGCTATTTTAGGCTTTTTGCATTTTTCGATGTCCACCATCAGTTGGGCTTTTTTTCTGGTAGGCTATTCATGTTGGCTTCCTTTTAAGGGAGATTGGGCTTGTTTTTTAGGTTTCACCTGCAAGGGGGTTTACATCCCACCCCCTCTCTTTCCTGACTTTTCATTGATTCCTGTGCAGGGCACTTACTTTACCTCCAGTTCTATTGTCTGTAACATATTTTCCTGCATTTACCAATGCTTTTGTTGTTTTTATTTTCCGTGCGCCATGCGCAATTTCAGTTTCAAAAATGTTTTTTTCTGACTTGCCTACAAAGAACACCCCTCCCACTCTTAAACAGCATTGAGCAGCAAACGTATCATTTTTGTAACTCGGCTAAAGAAAGGCTTCCCATCACAGCTAAGTAAATTTCCACTGTTTGCTGGATTTTATTTATTGCTCGATCATGCTGATCAGATCTAGCGCATGATGATATATCTTTTATGCCACTCATAAATGTTCTGGAGGGCCATTCCTTTTGGACAGACCTACAAATCAAGCTGCAGCTTTAAGTGGGAAGATGGAAAGAAGGCAGTGCCAGTGCCCCCGCAGGCTCTTTAATCAGAGCGAGACGCAAGCCTCAGCTGGCTGTACATTTCACGAGAATTGCTTGGTGCTCTGAATCCCATGTGAGCCCTCAGTAAACACTCCCTGCAGCTCAGCCATGACTTCCAATGGGCGAAGCAGGTTGGCATTACTTTGCGAGCAAGTGACACTGTTTGTAGTGCATACAAAGGAGTATGTATCACCAAGACCAAGGGTCTAAGGCTCAAGGTCCAGGAGACCTTCCACAAAAACCCAAACCAGCAGAGACTCTTTTACCAGGAGAAGCAGGTAAACAATGCCTGTCGAGGCAAAAAACTTTTTCATGCAGGATCTTAGAAGCGTGGCCTGGAATGGAGACAAAAATAAGGTTAAACATATGAAAACTGTCCAGATCGGTTTTATTCATTAACAAATGCATTACCGCCACTTTACACAACTTGCCAGTGAAGCACTACTTTTGTGTGGTATCTTCCGCCACAGGGGCCTACCCTGACCTGGCCGCACCCCCCCCCCCCCCCCCCCTTGGGTTCACAATGGGTCAAGCCACTGTGACAGGCTGGGGAATGTCACAGTGGCGAAGGATCTGTGTGTTGTGACTCATGAATAAAGTCTCCTGTTTACGCAGAGCGCCTCCTGGCTCCTGACTGAGTTATCTTGATTTAACACTGGCAACGAGGGACGGGATCTGAAAGGAGAGGAGCACTAAAGAAGAGGACCTCAACAAGCTGAAGTGACACATTTACAGCTACAGTACCGTGAGTACGAGAGAAGAGCCCCACTGCCAGTCTGGGAGTCGCATGCCTAGGAGTGAAGTGTAGGTGTAAGAAGTCGCTGAGAAGTAACCAAAAGGGTGAAGAAATTATCTGCACCTACCTTCTGACACAGATGATTATTAAGCTTCGTCTGGATGTAGCGTTGGGGCGAATGATGTGAGGGCACAGCGGAGGTACGACAGAGGCAGTGAGCAGCTTGTCAGTCAGTGGTCGTACCTGTGTAGTGGTGTACTGAGGAAAAGATTTTTGGAGCGTGGAAGCTCCACTGTCCCACTCTGCCATCGTCGCACATCACAGCATGACTGCTGCAAGTGGGACTGCTCGAGGAAGCCTGCCATCTTTGCATGGACACTTTGGCTGAGTAGTGCGTGCCTGAGGTGCTAGCTGAGATGGAGTTATCTTAATCGGTTACCAAAGTCTGTGACATCCTAGTGGTCCCGTCACGCTGACCTCAGCATTGGCGACAGTGTCCCGACAAACTTGACGCAGCAACAGGGGGAAGGCTCGAACTGCCAGGAGTAAAGAGTCCGCTCTGAGGGGAAGGCTGTGGATCGTGTGGAAGAAGCCGTCCGCACGCACGTTGTTTTGCCGGTCGCGCTGACTGGCACCGCTTGTAGAATATATATTTAAAGAAAAGTCTAGGATATGGGTGCTAATGAGGTCGCTATCAGCTTTTACCTGTATTGACTGAAGACTGCCACTCACCCGTCAGGAGGGAATTTTGCGCGCCATGCTGGCACTACGAGGAGACACCAACTGGAGCCTGTGTCACCGTTGGGTGCCAGCGTGCGAACAGACCAAAAGGAAGATTGGATGCTGTTTGATGGAGGTCACGGAGGAGAAGGGGATGTGTTTCCCAAACCTCAGGATGTAATCGTTCTGCCATTCCTTTCTAGCAGAACGAAAGAGATTATGCTCTGCCACTAACAAGAATAGTTCGACTTTAGGACAGCGCCACCTAGTGGTTCCCTTCTCTGCATTTCCCTGTTCAATTAAAATCCACTCCCACGCTTCATATAGGAGTTATTATGTTATGGTGATATTGCAGTCCCCTGCAGAGTCTTGTCAGTTGGCAGCAAAGAGTAAGGGTCTGATCTAGCAGGGCACCTGGTGGTAATTGACCGGTTGTCTCTGGAAACACAATTAAGGCTTGATTTCTCTTCATTCTCACCCCACTTTCCTCAGCCCCAAACCACAATGCAGAATGTAACGCCCTGCCTTTTTTTCTGTCGACTCCTGGGGAGCCAACCCTCAAGTGGAATAAATGGAAAAAAGTTTTCCAGAACTACACAGTATTATGTGGACCCAATATGGGGCTGGAAACAAAAGTGGCTTTGTTGATGCACTACCTGGGTGCTGAAGGGCAAGAAATACTAGAACCTCTTCCAGAGCTGAATGCAAATGATGCGAGGGGGTTGAATGAATGAGATAAATTTAAAGAAACTAGACACCCATTTTTTAACAAAAATAAGCATGATTATGGAACGGTACCATTTTGGAAGGAGGGGACAGAAGGAGGGGGAGACAGTGGAGGAGTTTGTCTGTGAGCTGCGCAAGTTGGCCTCTACGTGCAAGTTTGGGGGATCTTGTGAGGAACGAATACGTGACCAGTTTGTCCTAATGTGTAAGATTGAGCGTGTACGTGAAGAGTTATGGCTAAAGGATGACCCACCACTGGGGAGGAACTCATTGTAGCAAAACAAGTAGAGGACATGATGCAGTGTGTGAGTGAAATGAAGCAGGATAGTGAAGGGAAAGCCAAAGTGAGTGAGGTATCGATCGAGAACAAAAGTATACTCGCACTTAAGAAGCAAATAAAAGGAATAGAAAGAGGTCAAGGGAAGTTGGGGATTTAAAGGAAACTGTTACCGGTGTGGCAGACCAGGTCATTTAGCGAGTGACCGGGGGTGTCCTGCTCTAAAAAGTACATGCAACAAGTGTGAAAGAAAGGGTCATTTCAGGCAATGCTGCAGAAGCAGTGCCAGCTACAGGAAACAGAGTAGAGATGGCAATGCACGTGTTTGAGATGAGATAGTGTTAAAAGTACAGGGTGGGTCAATGAGCAACCCCAAAGACTTTGCAGCTGTAGAAGAAACCAGAATTGAGGTAATGTTTTATTCTTGTTCCAAACTGACAATAAACTCTGCAGAAGAGTTTGAGAAAGTATAAAAAGGTAATCTAATACTGTAGAAGATGGATGTAGTACCGGGTGCTTATGGTGGCCAGACCATAAAAATTAAGGGTTACTTCTGGGGGAAGGTAGGCTACAAGGACAAGCCGACTGTCACCAAAATGTATGTATCGGAGAAGGGGGACAACATCCTGGGGTGTCAGGCACAGAAAGAGTTAGGTGTCTATCTGAATCCCAACAAGAATCCCCAGATACTGGTACAGGAGGTGGGGAGAACCGCAGTGGGGATAGAGGAAGAGTTCAAGGAGGTCTTCACAGAGAAATTAGGGTGCCTCAGAAACTATGCCCACAGAATAAAACTCAGAGAAGGATCCAAGTAGTTACAGCAGAAGTCAGGAATCTCCCCATTTCCATACAGGGGGCTGTGAAGGAATAATTGGAGAAATTGTGCAAGCTGGAAGTAATCGAACCGGTAAAGGCCACGGAGTGGTTGGCACCAATCATTGCAGCCAAGAAAGGCGATGGGACAGTGCATTTGTGCACTGATCTTAGAGCATTAAACAAGGAAGTCATAGTGGATAAACACCCTCTACCAAATATTTCACAACTGATGAGCATATTGGAAGAAGCAAAAGTATTCACCGCGCTGGATATAACCTCAGCTTCTTACCAAGTTAAACTCCACCCTGACTCACAAGAACTCACAGCATTTGTAACGCCCATTGGGGCGTACGAATTTAAGCGGATGCCGTTTGGACTAGTATCTGCTGTGGCAGTTTTTCAAAGGATAATGAGCAACCTCCTTAAAGGGATTCCAGCGGTCATGTGCTACCAAGACGACGTGCTGATCTTCGGAAGGGATGACAAGCGGCATGAGGTTAGACTAAGGCAGGTCCTGGGAAGATTTCAAGAACAAGGACTCATGGTGAAGAAAGAGAAGTGCAAGACTGGCTGTTCAGAGTTGGAGTTTCTGGGCCACAAGGTGACAAAAGAGGGCATTCGCACAAAAACAGAAGTTTAAAACACAATTGTCAACCTTGAAACACCTAAAAACAAGGATGAAGTAAAGTCCTTCATGGGGATGGTGGAATTTTATAGTAAATTTGTGCAGAACTTTGCGAGACGTACATATACCATATGCAATTTGCTCAGGAAAGGGGTGACTTTTAAATGGAGAGTGGAGTGCCAGAAGGAGTTTGAAGACACAAAAAAAGCGCTAGCTAAAGCACCTAACCTCATATCGTTCATGCCGGGCAGGAAGACAGTACTGACAACTGATGCAAGTTCGAAAGGTTCGGCGGCAGTTCTCATGCAGGTCAGAGAAGGAGAGGAGGAGATGATAGCCTTTGCATCACCTCGCTACGGAAGGCAGAGGTCAACTACTCGGTAATCGAGAAAGAGGCGCTAGCGGTGCATTGGGCGATGAACAGATTCAGAGACTTTGTGTGGGAAATGAAATACCACCTGAGAACCGATCGCAAGCCCCTAGTTGAGGTCTTCAGCAGAAAAGGGCTAGACTCCAAATCGAGCAGGATCAGAAGATGGGTCGTGAACCTTCAGGAGTACACGTTCGAGGTGGAATACGTACCTGGAGTGAGAAACCTAGCAGCTGGCTGTCTTTCTCGATTAGTGAGTGAGGAGAGTGGTCAAACAGACGAGGCTGAGGAGGTGATGAAGGCTGATAAAGAAATACAAGTGGAGAACATGTGCCTCATCACTCAAGAAGCCATTGAAGAGGGTAGCTGGAAGGAAGCACTTAGAGCTGACGAGCTTCTACAGAAAGTCTGTGAGAAGGCGAAGGGAGGATGGATGGACCAAGGCAAGCGAGAAGAGCTGCTTAGACCATTCTGGATGGTCAGAGACAAACTCTCTCTCAACGAGGATTGTATGTTCAGTGGTACCAGGTTGGTAGCCCACCAGACCTTAAGAGAGTATTTGGTCACCCTAGCACATGAGGGGCACCTGGGAGTCACCAAAACCAAACAAAGGTTACGGCTAGACTACTGGTGGCCGAGCATGGACATCGAAATTGAGAGGAAGATAAGACACTGTGTGCCATGCTCCACCAGTGACAAGGTCCTAAAACAGCACACACCACCCATGCAGTGTAGGCCCCTTCACATGGGTCCATGGGATGATGCAGAATTGGACATAGTGGGCCCAATAACCGGAGAACATCGCAGGGCGTGCATTTTGGTTCTTATGGATCTATACTCCAGGTGGCCATAAGTAAAATTCGTGTCAGAAATCACCATGAAGGTTGTCATAATTTTTCACAAGAGATATTCGCAAGAGAAGGTTTGCCAAGTACCTTATTGAAGGACAATGGAGTGCAACTCTGCTCTAAAGAAATGAGGGAATTCCTGGAGAGTAAAGGGATAGTACACACGCGTTGTGCATTTTATCACCCAGAAACAAATGGGATGGCCGAACGATTTAACAAGACTATCAAGGAGGGGATCCAATTGGCCAGGGCCAATGGGCTATGTTGGAAGGAAGAGGGCGTGCAACGTCGTGAAGCTTTCAGGCTTAGCCCTCATCAAACCACTGGCAAGACACTTTTTGAATTACTCAGAGCCAGGAAGCCAAACACTAAGTTAGTACCTGGGTGGATGAAGTGGCAAAAAAGGTGGATTGACCAAGATAAGGAGTCGCAGTCAGAGACTGTGAAATTAAAGCCATGAGCGACAGGAAGGCCAGGTTCGACAGGCTACATGCAGTTAAAGATGTGAGGTTCCATGTGGGTGATCCTATCAAAAGCAAAGCACCCACTGGTAGAGCAGATTAGTCAGAGTTCACTAAGCCTACCAAAAATGTGAAGTTATTTAAAAATGTGGTGAAGACCCAAGAGGGGAAGATTTAGAATCTGGGGAGGGTGGTAAGGTACAATGACACCGCGGTGGACACCGATAATGCACCAGGGAGAGGGAGGGAAACCCGATGGGGGGGGGGCGAAACACCTGAGAAAGGTTGCCTAGAACAGACCAAATGTTTCCCCAGGAAAAGTCATAGGAAGGTCTACCACCAGAGATATTTGCAGCACTATGTCACTTGATTATTTCCATTGTACATTCACTTCTGTTGTGTTCAATTGTTCTAGGTTGTGTAAAGGAGGGGGATGTGTGGTATCTTCTGCTGCAGGGGCCTACCCTGACCTGGCCCCTCACCCCCCTTGGGTTCACAATGGGTCACACCACTGTGACAGGCTGTGGAATGTCACAGGTGCGAACGTTCTAAGTCGAGCTCCCTGTGCGGAGTGTGAAGGAAGAGACAGCTGTGGCTGAGGTCCTTGTGTTGTGACTCATGAATAAAGTCTCCTGTTTACCCAGAGCGCCTCCTGGCTCCTGATTGAGTTATCTCGATTTAACATTTAGTTTTCTCTTTTTACTTTGAACAAGTCAGTGTTCACTTTTCCTCCGCAGCCCCTACCCCTTGCTTGATTTCTTCCTCTTCCTCTTGCTCCTCGTCAGGTGAAGTATTGCCTACCATTGCTTCATCTAATCAATGTATAGGGACATGGAAAAAATTCTTCTAATTGTATTTATGTATCTGTATGTGATTGTATTTGTGCCTCTGTATTGTATGCCTGTGACATGGCACACACTTAGATGAACAGCTGTGGGAGCCCAAGCTATGTAGAATAATAGAATGCATGCTATTCTATACCCACTTGTTATGCTCTTATTGATAGCATGCATGTGATACTCTTAACATGTATCCCGACCCATCAACACCATAGCACCACGGATAGACTCACTCAGAGCTAGTGTTGCTACGTTATTTACAGATGTCTGTTAAGACTCAACTGGACCTTTATTTTACCATCAACTAGCTTGACCTCACTTAATAGTGACAGAATTAAAGCGCTGAGGAAATAATGTGACAAATCTAAACTGTTTCTATAGGTCTCACTTCTACTGGAGTATATATAATGCAACACTTCTCAGGTGAGACCATTTCAGGAATGGACGTGTCTGGGGACAAACATCAGAAGGGTGCAAAGAGCACCGCGTTTGAGATTATGGAAAGTCGCAGAATGTTACAGGAGATCAGCTTGATCCACAATTCTCATTCACAAACTATACTCCCAAAAAGCACCTGTTCCATATGCTTCTCTGAACTGTTGGTGTCTGATAGGGAAGTGGTAATGGGTCCATGGCAGCTGGAAACAACAAGCATTTGCAATGTAATCGGTCGTGCATTGCTGAAAGTTTGCACTATTGGCATTGCTAATAATAATGCAACGCCAATAGCTCAAACTTTCAGAAATGCAAGAGCTATTGCATTACAAAGCAATTGCGGCACTCGCGCTTTAGTTTAAAACATCTAAAGCGTGAGTGCGGCAGTCCATTTGCAACGCAAAAGGTCTCGCAATGCTGGAAGTTTGAGCTATTGATGTTGCTAATAATAATAATACAATGCCAATAGCTCAAACTTTCAGTAATGTGAGAGATATTGCATTACAAAGCAATCGCAGAACTCGTGCGTTAGTTTAAAACATCTAAAGGGTGAGTGCTGCAGCCCATTTGCAATGCATTAGCTTTCCCATTACTGAAAGTTTGAGCTATTGGTGTTGCATTATTATGAGCAACACCAATAGCGCAAACTTTCAGCAATGCGAGACCTATTGCATTACAAATGCTTGTTTTCATTAGCTGGCTTAGAGGAGTAGGTGCTCCGAAGGATGTGCCAGACCTGTTGTCAGAGAAGTGCAGTCAAATAAGGTCTCAGTCCACATGAATTGAATATTCATTATAATTATTATGAAACATGTTTGCTCGGATTCCCACGCTCATCGGTGCAAAGGAATCTGTCTGATTCTATGATAGCAAACCCAGAAGCCATAGAATTAATAGTATGGTACAGGTCTCTAAATGCTGCTGAGTGGATACTGCTCTAATCAAACCTCAATGGTTTTCTATGTGAATGTTGCTTTAGTTGGTAAGTTCCTAATACATTTTAATTTGAATCAGTAAGTTTCTTACCGTCTCTTGTATGACATTTGTGTTTTCAAAATGCATATCCACTGTGTTTACAGTATTTATTTATCATACCTGACACGATGAGTGAAGTGCACACACTATAAAAGATTTTTTACTGCGGCTATACCGAGGAACATTTATTTTTTAAATACACAGTTTTATAAAAAAAGTCAATTGATATGACAATGTTCATTTTAATTTGCCAAATGCAAAATTAGTAATTTAGACATTAAATGAGTGTGCTTTTACCTAAGGTTAGTACTATGTAACCATTGAATCTTGAGTCTAAATACAAACACTGGGGCTTTCCAATATTATCTGAATTCCCCAAATAAAGTAAAAAAGCAAAACAATGTTGCACAAACATCTGAGTTATGTTGCCTGAAGTCATTACTTTTGCACTGGTCAAATGTATTTAATGTCTTGCGGTGATGATGGCACCACTAATAATGATGTTAAGGAGATTCCGTTGAATGACAATAAACAGTGACGTGCTCTCTGCCTCTAAAAAAAGGCAAAACCCAGGAGGGTGCTTCAAAGTTGTTTTACAAGTCCAGCTGAGTGTGGAAACTGAATAGGACACCACAACATGTCTGATTCAAGAAGCCTGAAGCTGGAGGCCAAACGAGGAATGAACCATGAATCCCAAAATACTGGGAAGAAGAAAAAAATACAATTCAGTGAGGAGGAAGGAAACTCTCTCCATTAAGGAAACAATATACCAGGAAAATTTTTGGAACCCTCAAAACATCACCCTGCCAAAAAGCTGTCCTGTTGAACACCCTTTAAGGGAATGTAAATGGTGTGGCACTCACAAGGGAGAGGATGTGGTCCTTCGGCTAGACTGCCGCTGGTGCTGGAAACCAGGGTTCGAGCCACTGGGTCGCGTCCACATCCTGTGATTCTGGACAAATCACTTAATCTCCCCGTCCCTGAATGTGTAATGTGAATACGGTGCTCATGTAAAGCACTCCCATACCTTCAGGTCGAGTTCGCGCGATATAAATATGCAACAACAGGCAAAAACTGTTGAAAAACTGAAGAATCACTTACATGGCATACAAAAGAGAAGCTGGCAGGCTTGGCAACAGACGGCAGACCTAGGAGCCAAAACAGGTCACACTTATGGAGGAGTACTTGGCCACTGGGATTGCTCCAGAGTCAGTATGCCGATTTCAAGGCTAGAATATTGTAGACCTTGAGGGACAGACATCCCCAGATGAGCAATGCAATGCGCAACAGCATCTATAATTTAGCTATACCTAGAGACTGTCATGATAACTCCATACATTTGACCTCCTATCCATGTTCACCAGTAAATACTTACCCATGCAGAGCTCAATTTCTTTAAAACATATGTAGGCCAGGGCGTGACCTCACATATCACAGCAAAAGGGGGCTTAGGGGAGATGTCATGCAGCCTAAACATAGTGGCATTACCCATGTGACATGTAGTTCACTGTGACATTTACACTTTACACAAATGCATGTCCTTGTCAATGCAAACGTACAAAGAAACTATAGTGGGAGGGGCGAAAGTGCAGCAATGCTTCAAAACCGTCCCCAAATCGCCATTTGGCGTTGCAGCGTGCGCAATGTAATTCATTTTTTTATTTATTTATCTACTTAACTCCGTTTGTCCATATGCCGGAGTTTTCTACCCCCTACCCTGCACCTCCCCCGCCTCACCACTCCACAGCACTCCCTCCACCTGCTGTCCCCAGTAACAAAAATGTCTCTGACCCTTCTGATCAACCAGGAAAACGCCCAGTACCCGCTACGGCCAGTCAGGCCCTGGACTTAAGGTTACATACCGTCAGCTCTCCTCTGAGTAGCTGTTGTGTTGGCGGTAGTGTGCCCCCCACCTCCCAGCTGAATCTCTGGCAAGGTGTGACTTAATCATGTCCATCATTACAATCATTATGGGCTCTGAGGAGACTGGCAGCGACAGCGGGGAAAGCCTCTCTACTCCGCAGTCTGTGACACAAATGATGTAGTGCATCCTGCAAAGGAATACATGCCACATAATACGACAGGTGAGTGATTTGATATATTGTTTGAGATTTCAAGCCTGCAGATATGGGTATATGTGACATATGCCAATAACATTGTGACTCTATGATACATGATGTTAATGTGTCACAGTTCATGTAGAAGTTACAAGTAAAGAACTTGAAAATGATTTCCTGTCTGAGCATCCCTCTATCCTGTGAGTCTGTGTTCCAACCTGTACTGGTGGGATTCTCATGAGATTGTACATTGTTGTCTCAATGTGTATTGCGACACATTACACCTTGCAATGCTAAGTAATGTAATCTGCAACACTCCACAATCATGTCACAGAAAATCTTTGAAAAAGTACAGACGTGAATATGAGCTTGAGTATGCCAAACATTGTCCTGTTATGTCATGCGTCCTAATGTGTTGTAGACTTCTTCTGTTGGGTTCTTTCCATTACAAAGCTCCATGGTCAAAAGATGTAAACCTTGTCATCCACAGAAGGAGAATGAGTAAAGATTATGCATATTGCATTGAACTTTCATCTACTCATAGATTTTGATGGTCATGTATTTAAAAATGAATTAGTAGAACTTATCCATACACACCACCATCAAGGCTTGATTCATGGTTCAGTGTCTCTGAATATGTATGTCTCAGATGTATTGCCTGGTTACTTGGCAACAACATTGGTGAAGCAGTATTTCGCATCACATGTATTACCTGATTGTGTGTGTTTGCAGTTTCTTTATATGAGTGCCATGTCAGCTGGTGGGACACATGTGACGTGTATAGTCAGAGGCAACAAGGACATGTAGCAGTTTGGCAATAACATACTATTCTGTCTGGACTTCTTGCATATTAGGGCCTGTTTTGTCCAACTTCTGGTATTGTTTATGGACATAATTAATTCCAACACAAGTGGCAAGAATGCTGGAAGTAGAATTTTGTGATCTTCGCACATGTGCTCTGGAAGTACCATACATAATTGTCTCTGAGCTGTTATTGCATGCTGGCTACCAGTAATGGGCTCAAGTGAAAATTCACTTTGTACTTGGAGCCTCAATATGATGTCACTGCTGATCCCATATTTTGTTTGATCTTCTTACCAGGTTTTCTGAAAATTTTAACCTTCACTTTGTATATTCCACCCCCCCCCCCCCACATCCTCTCCTATGGTGATTACCAATGTCAGAAGTTGCAGTTTTGTCAACCTATTATCACCTAAGGGTAGTATGGGTGTTTTACGTTGCTGCAAAATTGCACAAAATGTTTGTTCCTGCTTTCATCTTTTTACATCTTTAGACAGAATTTGCCTGGTGCCTATTTGCTCTAGTGTGCATACTTCTAGTAGTTATTCATTCGCGTCAGTGTCTGTATGTGTGTTCACTCCTTTTAACCTGAATCACTCACTCGAAATACATTATCTTGCTTTTGGTCCCAGGGGTATTGATAATGTATGGTACAAAAAGATGGTGCACACATATGTGGATACATGCAGCTGTTTGAGCTTCGTCCTGCTTGGCATCACGCAAGTACCTGTGCAAATGTTTAGGAAAACTGGGCAATGATTGGAGAGTCATATGGATAGGCAGAAATACCTTAAATGCACACTGAAAATTATGGAATTTTGATATATCATCTGACCCAGAAAGATCTTTTGAAGAGTGAGAAAAAAAGTTTAGAAGATGGAGGTGATGGCTCATTAATAACTGGTCACTGTCAGAAATACATTAGAAAAGGACCTTTATACCTTATAAATAATCTATCAATAAAATTCACTTGTCATTACAAGCCGACTGAGCAGAGATTAATCAGTGCAGGACAGCTCTCACTGAGGAGAGATATGATTACAAACCTTTGTGGACTAAATCAAGAAACAACCCTCCTAGCGGTGCGTGAGTGAATGACCTGTTGAGGAAACTAAGAAGCCTAGGACATTCATTAGGACATCTGGTTTCTTACAGACATAAAAAAGCATGTGGCCGGAAAATAAAAGAAAAGAGTGAAG
Organism: Lissotriton vulgaris; assembly: GCF_964263255.1. NCBI lineage: Eukaryota > Metazoa > Chordata > Amphibia > Caudata > Salamandridae > Lissotriton > Lissotriton vulgaris. Next base: position 1,293,753,581 of record NC_141694.1, read on the forward strand.
GAATAAAAGTGGAAGTCCTAATGTTCTCTGTTGCACTCCTTATACATTCATTCGCAAAATGAGGATAAAAAAAAATAGAAAAAAAAATAAAAAAGCATGTAAGTCACTGTCAGCATTTGGTTTCCAATGTATTGTACTTATCAATATGCTACAACAATATCAAACTTATGCGTTAATAATTTAAAAAACAAAAGGATATTAAAAACTAGCAAAAGATAAACCAGACCATTCCATAATATATCAATAAAGGACTATAAAAGCATACAGACAAAATTACTTTCTAACTGTAATCTTGTTTACTATCTTAGGTGATTTTCAATGCGGTACTCATTTCCGTTGACATCCCGTGCAGATTTGGGATCAATCTTAAATCTTCATACTTAGGCTGTATTGTTTATATAATTAGCGGTGTTACCCCAATATACAGCATTACTGGGTACTAGATTAAGATGAAATTAGAGTGATCATAGGCTATAAATCCAGTACAGTTTGTCATATGAGGTTGGAATAACGGATATTTGATTCTCTCATTTTGCTATAATATTTGTGCAACCAGGGGTAGCAAACATTTCCTTTGTTATAGGCTCTTCCCAAATAAGCGTAAAGTGCCTAAATGTTCATTTGTGCCTCTCACACCACATCTGCAAAACCCCATTGTATTGCTATAGTCCTTCCATGTAGTAGTATAAGCATTACATGGTAATAATATATATTGGCCCTATTTCTCTACAGATGAATTCTTACACATTTGCAAGAAGCCTTGTTTACCTATATACACAAATACACAATTCTGAAAGTGCCACTTATAGAAAGTTGCCATTTTCTTGTTGTAACCATTTTTGTCCGCTGCCTGTGACCTGGGTCACTTGACTGAATAGCTTGGCAGTTGGCCTTCGTGTATTCCTTCCACACAGTGAGACAAAAGAGGACTAGATGTTGGCCGAATGGGCCAGTTTGCGAGGATGGGTGGGGCAGGGCTGTTCCCTGACTCACTTACATTTCAAAGGGCTGCCTCCAGGATGCACAGAAAGGAACCTGACCAGTCTTTTGTCACCCATGACTACTTCGAACATTGGCAGGGGAAGGGAATAACTTCCCAGAACCAGATGTTGTGGTAACCAAGATGTCACCCCACTTCAAAAGGGGGCATCAGGTATCTATTTTGGAACTCCAAAACCACCTCTTCAGTACACTCTTGAACCTGTGGAAGACTTCAGAAGGACTGCCTTGTACTCCAGAGGAATGCCCTGCTGCTACCTGAGGACACTCATGCTGCTTGAGGCCTGCCTTGTTCCTTAGATGATTGTGCCACTGCTTGAGGCCTGCCTTGCTGCTTGAAGGGGAGAGGACCATCTCCTTGAACCCAGGACTACCAGAGTGACTTCCAGGGCTAGATGACTTGCCTCCTGTGTGCGATACAGGGACATAACAAGCTACAGAGGCCTTAACTATTGCACCTGGCCTTTACTGGAGTGATTCCTTACCACCAAGTGGTGCCACCAAGCCCTGGACCTTTGGATGGAGTGCTAGATGTGTTGCTCATGCCTAACCCTAAAAGTTGGAACTTAGAAACATTTTCACCAACACGTTCAAGTAGAACCAACAGAAGACCAGGACCTTTCTGCCAGCTAATCTGCCCAAGGTGCATCCCCATTCTGCCCAACTTTGTAGTAGCTCCTGCTATGTATTTCTCCTCAGTAGCAAATCCTGTTCAGTGGGACTTCCGAGTAACTGCATCCGGCTTCATGGAGCCCTCATCTCGCTGGAGGTTTTCAACTTTCAAAAAGTACAATAAGTCTGAAGGTAAAAATCTTCACTGGGCTCGATGGTGACAGGCTCCCCAAAGTGATCAGCACTTCCATCTTGCAGGCGCTCGATTTAACACAAAAAATGAAAAACTCATAAGTCTGGTTCTATTGACTAGAATTAATTAATTTTGGGGTAATTTCGTTTATTAAAATTGGTATGGGAGTTTTCTTGTGTTTTCAATTATTTACTGTTTGAGTGCTGCATAAATACATAACAAAGTGTCTATAAGTTATCTTTGATTGCATTGGTGCCTAGCCTCCCAAGCGAAAAGCACTGGTTAATTTAGTGACTTTGATGCTGACATTGACAGATATTGTGGTAGGTGCCTGAGTAGAGTTTTTACCTTCCTCCATATATAACCCAGTTTTGTACATAATTCTTGTAAGAAGCTGGGTTACTGGTTGAGGGTGAAGAAACTCTACTCAAGCAACAACCACAATCCTTGTCTAGGTGAAGTCCCAAGTAAATCCCAAATTAAGCTGTGCTCAACCCTCTGCACAGAGCAGTCAAGCTTAAATTAGAGAGCATGTGTGAAGTATTTATGCAGTATTTCGAACAGTAATAAAGTGCAAATACAATTGTAAAATCCCACACCAATTTAGAAAAATATAGTACATTTTTATAAATAAATCAAGACCAAAAACAACAAAAATCCAATAAGTAGAACCGTAGATATGCAATTTAAAAGATTTCAGTAAATATAGTGTAAAAAAACAAAATTCACCAACTGTGGATATCTGGTAGCGCTAGACTGGGACACAGCCACATGTTCAGGCTGATTGCGATGGAGGACAGGCCAGCTACAAGTATCTAGATATGCCAGCTAAACAATTGTACCATAAATTCAGGTTGTGAAGAGTTGTTGAGTCCTGCATCAATAATGTGTTCACAGCTGAGGCGATGCACAATTCTGTTTGGAGGAATGTCCTGAAGCATCAGTTCCGAAGTGCTGAGAGGCTGTGATGTGAAGTCCTATTTTTTGATCGTGGAGGTCATTGATGTGAGTGCTTGCGATGCATCGATCGAGGATACATCACGTGCCTTTCCTCCCTGTCCTGGCCCCAGCTTGTCTTGGGTCACAATATACTAGTCACAATCCCTTTTTGAGAGTGCTCAGGCAGTGGCTTCGTGATGTGCATGTGTGGTAGGTAACAGCACCTGCCCCTCATTAACGCAGAGAGGTCCATCCTGCCAACACCTATCTTCCCTATGTCTCATTGTCTGGGAGCAATACACAATACACAAAGACCAACTGCCAGCCACACCAAGTAATGTGGCCTAGGTACTTGCTGCAAGCACCAGATAGTTAGGACAAGAAGATTTATCATTAAAGAGGGCTTTTAATTACAATTATTTAGACGCCAAACTCAATGTGTACACCTTTCCCAATTAAAAGTTACAGCTTATTAAATGTAATAAGGTAACTCCACTGTTATCCCAAGAGAGAGGTAGCCCTTGCAGTAGTGAAAAATGGACATAGGAGTATTTTACTACCAGAACATATAAAACTAAAAAAAGTACATGTTCTACTTTTTTTATACACTGCACCCTGCCATCTGAGGTTTTCAGGGTCTACCCAAGGGGTGACTTATATATATTAAAAAGGAAGGTTTGGGCCTCGAAATGGCAGTTTAAAAACTGTACATATAGGCTGCAATGGCAGACCTGAGTCTAGTTTGATGGGCTACTTAAGTGGATGGTGCAATCAGTGCTGCAGGCTCACTTTTAACATTTAACTTATTGGCCCTGGGTACAGGCAGTACCTCTTTCCTAGGGACTTACAGGTAAATGAAATGTGCCAATATGGGTTAAGCCAAATCTAGCACTTTTTAAGGAGAGAGTACTGGAGCAGTGTAGGGCTTTGTCAGAGGTGGAGGGGTAGGTTGTTCCTGGTCTTGGCTGTGGGGTAGGAGAAGGACTTTCCACCCGTTCTGGTCTTGTAGATGTGTGGTATGGTGGCCAGGGAGAGGTCAGCGATCTGAGGTTTCTCTTGGGGGCATGGAAGGAGAGGAGGTTGTTTAGGTATGCTGGTCCGATGTTGTGGAGGGCCTTGTATGTGTGCGCAAGGCGTTTGAAGCTTATTCTTCTTTCAGTGGGGAGCCAGTGGAGATTGCAGAGGTGTTGGGTGATGTGGTTGTGATGGGGAATGTCTTCTGTTTCCTCTGAGTTGAGTTTCAGGCAGCTCTCCATCACCCAGGTGGCAATGGCATTCCTCCCTTCTTGACAGACCTATCCAACCTTCGCCCCATCTCTCTCCTACCTTACCTGGGCAAGATCACGGAGAAGCACGTGAACACCTATCTCTCTCAACATCTTGAAGCGACGGAAGGCCTGGACCATTCTCAATCTGGGTTCAGGCCGAACCACAGCACAGAATCAGCACTTCAAACAGTGACCAATAACATCAAAATGGCACTGGATGATGGTTGCTCTATGATTCTGGTGCTGTTGGACCTTTCCGCCGCTTTTGATACGGTGTCTCACAAGGTGCTTCTCCATCGCCTAAAGGAGGTGGGAATAGAGGGAGAGGCTTTGGCATGGTTGGAGAGTTTCCTGTCCGGGCGCTCCCAAGAGGTTAGGCTAGGCTCCCACAAATCCACCCACAGGGAGCTCAATAAGGGGGTGCCGCAGGGCTCTTGTCTGAGCCCCACACTTTTCAACATATATGTGGCCCCCCTTGCCAGCCTAGCAAGATCTTTCGGGTTCACCCCTGTATCGTACGCTGACGACACCCAACTTCTTTTTCCCTTTAAAACTCTTACACCTGCAATAAAAAAATCTTTTGCAGATGGCATGAGAGCCATTGCAGACTGGATGTCATCAAACTGTCTGCAGTGCAATGTCGGGAAAACCGAAGTTATGTTGTTCGGTCAAGCGATGACACACTGGTCATCAGACTGGTGGCCTCTGGAGCTAGGTCCTGTTCCCACCCCTAAAAGTAAGGTCAAGAACTTGGGAGTATTATTTGACCAACAACTTACTTTCAAGGACCACGTCAATCAAGTAGCCGGCACCTGTTTTCGGGCGATAGGGATGCTAAGACGTGTTTTTCCCTATCTCCCGGATCACCACAGAAAAACCCTGGTGCAGGCTCTTGTCATCAGTAGGGTCGACTATTGCAATGGATTGCTCCACGGAGCCAATGAGGAGCAACTCAAGAAATTGCAGGTCATCCAAAATACTGCCGCAAGGATCGTCATGAATGCTCCACCCAGGACACCATCCTGCCCCCTACTGTCTCAGCTTCACTGGCTTCCTGTGAAGAAGCGAGTTCAGTTCAAGATTCTGTGTATTATACACAAGAGCCGAATGGGGATGGGCCCTAAGTATTTCATAGACATCTTTCAGCCCTACATCCCAGGACGCTCTTTGCGCTCCAGCAACCAGCAATTACTCAAAACACCCAGAATTAGGAAAACCAGACAAGGTGGCCGTGCACTAGCCCACACCGGACCTACCCTATGGAACTCACTGCCGCCCGAACTGAGGTCAATCACCAACCACATGATGTTTCGAAAAAACTTAAAAACTTATCTGTTCCCCAGCTATTAATTATCATTCTATCTCTGGACACATTTTTCACTCTCAATCCCATCTGCAGTTATAGCGCGGAGATACCCCTTCGGGGGTCTAGTCTAGCGCTCTATAAGCATATAAAATAAAATAAATAAAATAAATAAAGCTGTGCCTGGTGATGTTGGGTTCCTTGGTGAGAGAGAGGAGGAGGTGGGTGTTGTCGGCGTAGGAGAGGATGTTGAGCCTGTGGTTTCTAACGATGGTTGCGAGGGGACCCATGTAGATGTTGAAGAGGGTGGGGCTAAGGGAGGATCGGGGCGCTCCAGGATAGTAAATACTTTAATTTACTATCCAACTCCTTTCCCTAGAGTCCACGGGGACTGGAGTTGGAATAGTAAATTAAATAATTTACTATCCAGCGCCCCTCCACGCAAGTCGTTGTAACGACTTGCGTGGTAAAAGTAGCGTGGTAACAGTACGCGTTGTAAAAGTACGCATGGTACCGTCATACATCCGTATTCCACATTTGGTCTCTGTCGGTTCTGAGAAGTAGGACGGGAGTCTGACTTGCTGAGTTCTGCCTGTGAAAAATGTGCGTGTCCATGTCAATGGTCTTTCCTTGGGTGCAATCATTGTGGAGTTTGGTGGCTAGTGTTCGTTGGGAGACGGTAGCAAAGGCAGCTAAGAGGTCCAGAAGGATAGGGGACACGCTTGAGGGGGAGAGGCAGCAAAAAAAGAGTAAATGGAGCAAAAAGAGAAAGGGGGCAAGAGGAAAGGGAGAGCAAAAAGAGAAAAGAGTGAGCAAAAAAGAGAAAAAGTGCACAGGGTACACAGAAAAAAGAAGTGGAACAGTAGAAGAGCAGAGTCCTCTCCCACTCAACCACCAGGGATGAGGCAGGCAGGAGCCTGTGGGTGGAGGAGGGCCTTGAACATCTACCTAAAAGCGGAGAGCGCAGGGCACAGAGGGCAGCACTTCATGGTGGAGCTGCGCAGGAGAGAGAAGTCACACTGACCAGGTCAGTGGTCTTACTCTTCTTGCTGTGCAACAGCCACCATTAAGTAGGGGTCACGGAAGCCGGTCAGCTGGGAGGAGGGTGCAGGAATGAAATCAGGGCTGGACTGGCCATAGCGGGCACCGGGCAATTCCAGGTGCGCCGCAAGGGTTGGGGCCGGTTTTGGGCCCCTGGGGACGGTTTTGTTACAGGGCCGTTTTTGCAAAATCGGCCCTGTAACAAAATCGGCGGCACACCGGCCCCGGCAAAGAGCTCGGCGGCACCTCCACCCCCCCTCCCGAGTGGGGAGGGGGGGCCGGCCGAGCACTTTGCCAGGGCCGGTTGTGGTTCCCAGTCCGGCCCTGAATGACATACAGGAGGGAGGAGGGGCCGTGGGGGCAGCAATGGCGAGGAGCTCTGGAAAAAAAGAGTAAGAGGAGGCAAAAAGAGAAAAAGGCGAGCAAAAAGAGAAGAGAGTGAGCAAAAAAGAGAAAAAGAGAACAGAGGGCACAGAAAAAAGCAGAACAGCAGAAGAGCTTTCCCATTGGACCACCAGGTATGAGGCGCAGGTAGGAGCCTACGGGTGGATGAGGGCCTCGAACACTTACCTAAAAGGGGAGAGCTCAGGGCTCAGAGGGCAGCACTTAACAGTGGAGCTGCACGGGGGAGAGCAGTCACACTGACCAGGACACTGGTCTTGCTCTTCTTGCTGCACAGCAGCTGCCATTAAGTAGGGATCAGGAGGAGTGCAGTCAGCTGGGAGGTGGGAGCGGGAAGGATCCACTGGAGGGGCCATGGGGGCAGCAGCAGGGGAGAGCACGGGAAAAAGAGAAAGCAACAAAGAGAAAAAGGGGGCAAAAAGAGAAAAGATAGAGCAATAAGAGAAAAGAGTAAGCAAAAAAGAGAAGAGAGTAAGCAAAAAAGAGAAAAAGGACACAGAGGGCACAGAAAAAAAGTGGAACAGCAGAAGAACAGAGTGCTCTCCCATTGGCCCACCAGGGATCATGCGCAGGCTGGAGCCTGTGGGTGGAGGAGGGCCTCGTACGCTTACCTAAAAGGAGAGATTTCAGGGTTCAGATGGCAGCACTTAACGGTGGAGCTGCGCCGGGGGAGAGCAGTTACACTGACCATGTCAGTGGTCTTGCTCTTCTTTAATGGCCGTTAAAGCCCCGCTAAGGTGGGCTAGAAAGTTATTCAAACATTACGCCCCATGAGAGTGGAATTTCCTAATTGAGAAAACAAAGGCATCGGGGACCAGGGGGCTAAATTCCCCGTCCTTTCTTTCACAGCTCTTGCTATGAATGTTCAACTGTTAACAGCTGCATGCAGGGCCACGGTTGTTAACTGTTGATCATTCACAGCAAGAGCTGTGAAAGCAGGCAGCCAAAAATCAACCCCTGGTTCTCCATGGCTCAGCTACACTGATTTTCCTAGGTAAGACAAGCCAGGGAGACCTAGAAGCTGAGCACCATTCCCCCTCCCTCCTTCTGGCACTCCAGTGACACTGAGTTACAATAGGAGGGATGGGTGGAGGCTCCATGTATCCTGCTGCAGGGGTTCTGTCTTTTGCTTTACCGGTCCCAATCCATATATTTGGAGAGGCAGGGAAAAGAGAAAGGCAGAGGTCATTAGGACATTGAAATGTTGAGAGCAGTGGCCCTAAACCAGTTTATATAGGTAGCTGCTACTCTATTGTCTTCAATGGAATTCATAACATTCCAATTTTTTAATATCACTTAACAAACAATCTGCTTTTAATGAGATTGCTGATTTGGTTACCCACCAGTCTGTTGAGGAAGCCAGCCGTATGAGAACCAGGCTAGGCTTCTGATTCAGTCATTCCTCCTTTACAATAGAAAGACTTTAACATTTTCTAAAGGGATCAGGAAAGATCATCTCCACTAGGTGGGAGGAGGAGTTGTTATCCTGGCTGTGTTGACTCCCTGCTAGATTTTAACTTGTAATATTTGTCCATTAACTTACGATCCTGTAATAATAAAACCAGAATGGATCTTATCTACCCACCTCTGACTGCACCTGTGGAGAACTGAAGAAACTCTCAAAGACTCCATGGTTCATTTATGCAGGTGTTAGACGATCTCAGTCTGTGGGGGGATGACCCAGTAGGTGTAATCTTGTCCTTAATGGAGGCTATGCCTCTACTTAACATACAATAGTGAATTCACTGAACCGCTCATAAAGTAGGACATCTTTTAGACCCCTCCTTTAATCACTGTGTTTGTGCAGATGACCTGATCATCATTGTTTAGCCAAAACACTTAATAATAAGAGTATTTGTAGAGTGCAACACCTGCCTCAAGCAGGGGTGTCCCGGCGCTACGCGGTAACTGCAGGTGATGGGAGGTCCAACCGAGGTGTTAGCATTGGCTGAAGAGCCATGTCTTGAAGGTCTTTCTGAACTCACGTTTGGACTTGATCAGGCGCATATGGGAAGGCAGCAATTTCCACAGTCTGGCCGTCCCCACTGTGAAAGACCTGCGTCCCATAGGGGACTTAGCATAACGAGGTACACAGAGCAGGTGCTGGGAGTTGGATCTCAGCGTGTGTTTTTGTTGATACAGGCAAAGCCTATGCTTAAGATATCCCCGGCCACTATCTTGCAAAGCACGAAAGGCAGGAGTGAGGGAACTCTATCCTTTTAGCTCCAGGTAGCCAGTGAAGTTGTCTGTTGTGCGGAGAGATGTGGTGACGGAACGGGACTCGACGTGTTAGTCTCGCAGGGACATTCTGTACCATCTGTAATCTATTGATCAGATATGAAGGAAGCCCCAGGTAAAGACAGTTTGTGTAGTCCAGCAGAGATGTCACAGTAGCATAGACTATGACCCTTGGACTATCCTCTGCCAATAGATGCAAGAATTTCCTTAAACTTCTCAACCTCCCAAAGCATGAGGCTGATATATGACATACTTGGGCCAAGAAAGAGAGGTCTGTATCCCATTTGACGCCCAGGTTTTTTGCCGTGTTTCCCGGTAAAGGTGGCAATCCCATTTCTACTGGCCACCAAAGTCCAGCCGGGGGAGGAGATGCCTGGCCAAAGAACAAGTCCTCCTTCTTGTCTGCATTAAGTTTTAAGCTGTTAATAATCATCCAGCTTGGGCATTCGTTTTAGATAAAAAAAAAAGGGTCCCAAGACCTGCAATCAAGCAGTCACATCAGCAAAAGGAGAGCAGAAGAAATTGCAAGCAGTTAGACTATGAGGCCTTTACTGCACACTGCCTCATTCGGAAATTTAGCAGCCATTGTGAGGGAGAGAATCCAACAGGAAATCTTCAGGTCTTCATTCATTACATCTTTCCTAGGAATATGAATTCCAGCCCAAATGGTAAAAATAAATGATCCTTCCCATCATCAGAATCAGCATCTTAGTAAAGGCCTTATGATAATAACGAGGCAGATTCATAATCTCTCTCTGATTAGCTGTCATTTATTTCTGGCAAAAGATGGTTAAGATGTGTTGTGAGACTGAGAAGGAAATGGTCACCAAATCAGAATAGAAACCCTTTGTTCTCCCAGGACTGCTCTTGCATTAGTAAAACATTTGCTTATAACTGTTTATTGTTTAACTATTAGCCATGTAGTTACCTTCTGTTACGTTGTATCTTTGTTTCTTGTTGTCCATTCCCACCACTTCATCCCAACGCCCTGCCCCTTCCTCCTCCCTACTTACTTAATGAAAGCTGAACAGGCTTCCGGTACCAGCTCTACCACAGCCTTCCTGTGATCTTGCTCGCTCATTTTCCCGTTTTGTCACTGCTGAGCATAGTACTGGTACTGCATTAGTAAAACATTTACTTATACTGGTCTCTTTATTGTGTCACTACTAGCCATTTATTTACCTTCCATTAGTTTGCATGTTGTATCTTTGTTTCTTGTATTCCATTCCAACCGCTTCGTCCAGACTCCCGCCCACTGCCTTAAGGCCTCTCCCTCCTCCCTACCTTCTTAATGGAGGCTGCAGTGGGCATGCCAATGGTGTGCGAAAGGCAAGCTTGTCTGCGCCCGTCCATGCCTTGACCATACCCAATGTCAGGAGCCCTGGGTCTCCTGCCACCCAAAAATACACCACCTCTGAACTCAGAGCCCTGGACCCGGGTCCCCGCAACAACAACTGCTGCCTCACCTCACCCTGCTCCATGACAGGACCTTACACCTGCTAGCACTGCCTCTTCTGCAATGCCAACTCCCCCACACGCACGGGACCACGACTACACAGAATCAACTCCACTGCCTCTTGCTCAACGCATGATCACTATGCAAGCATGCCACAGAGATGAGGGACACCATCACATCGAGACCTGGCTCAACCCTACTCCCACTCTTGATATTGCCACAGGAACACCAGATGGCCACACGATTACACACTGAGACCGCATCAACAAACTCGGAGAAGGAAGCGCTATCATCCAAAAGGAAACCATTTTCTGCATCAACACCTCAACTTATAGCTCCCATCTGACAGCAAAACCGCCATCAGAGCCACCCTCGTCTTGTGACCCCAGATACCTCTCCCCAGCTTCAGCGATGCATTCCCAAACTCATTGCCCAACTCGCCATCAACTCTGAGCACTACATCTTCCTCAGAGACCTCAACTTTCATCGTGATGGCCCCAATGACACCAACACCGCAAACGACTTGGAAAGCATAAACAACAGTAGCCTCATCCAGATTTCCACCCACCCCACACACACTGCAGGACACACATGTAACTATCTTCATTGCCAGTGACATAGCAGAGTTCTGCCACATCACTGAGCTCACCTGATCAGACCACTCTATCATCCAGTTCACCATCATGGGATCCCCAGACTCCACCACCAAGACACCCAGCACTCATCACTTCAGCTGGAAGAAAGTTTCAAAGACCCAATGGCCCAACGTCCTCACCTCCTCCCATTCTGACTCCTCCACCAACCTAGAACAAGATGTCAAGAACCTCTCCAACTGGATCACCAAAGGCCCCAACAAAATGGCCTCTGTCAAGCCCACCGAGCTCAAGAAACCCACCAAACAAGCAAGCTGGTACACTGCAGAACTTAGAACCACCAAGAGCATGTGCAAGCATCTTGAAAGGAGACGGTGCACCACCAGAGAACCCACGGACCAAGCTGCTTTCAAATCAGACCTCAAGCATTACCACCATCTCATAACAAAACAAGATTGGGCCGCCCTCAGCTCCAACCACAGCAAATAACTCTTCAACATTGTCAGAGAGTTCTCAACCTCCTCAGACACTGGAAACATCATTACATCTTCCCAAGAGTTCTGAAACACCCCGGTGTACTTCTTCCACAAGAAGATCGACACCATCTACAAAACTTCAAACCCCAATCCACAAACCGCCAACACTCTCCACAACCTCGCCTCCGCCAGTCAGTACCCCACCACCTGCTTACCACCTTGGACCAGCTCTCCACTCAAGACACCATCTTCGTCATGAATGCCATTCACTCTGGAGCACCCTCGAATCCCTGTCCCCAGCACATTTTCAACCTTGGAAGCAAGATAATCAGCAAGGAGCTCACCACCATCTTTAACACATCCAACTCCATGGCTACCGTTCCCGACAAATGGAAACATGCAGAAGTCAAACCTCTGCTCAAAAAACCCTCCACAGAGCACAACGACCTCAAGAACTACCATCCTATCTCTCTGCTCTCCTTCCCAGGCAAAGTCCTCGAAAAAGGCCATCAACTGCCAACTAACTGAAAATCTGGAGAACAACAACCTTCTGGACTCCTTCCAATCTGGATTCCGCACCAACCACAGCACCAAATTTGCTCTTATCACTGCAACCTGGACCTCCTGGATCGGAGAGAAACAGCAGCCCTGATCGTCCTCAACCTCTCTGCAGCATTCAATACCGTTTGACACCAAACCATTGTTCGAATCCAAGGCAACTCCCTCAAGTGGGCCACCTCCTTCCTCACAGGAAGAACCCAGAGAGTCCACCTACCTCCATTCACCTCAGAACCCGAAAACATAATGTTGGTGCCTCTCAAGGCTCTTCCCTGTGCCCCACTCTGTTCAACACCTACACAAACCCCTGGCCAACATCGTCAGAACCTATGGACTAAGGATCATATCCTATGCCGACGACACCCAGCTCATCCTCATGCTATCTGAAAACCATGCCTCCACTGGGACCAACTTCCACAGCTGCATGACATGCATCACCGGATGGATGAACGACAACTGCCTGAAACTCAACACAGACAAAACGTAAGTGCTGATCTTCTGGAACAGTGCCTCAGCATGGAATGGCTCTTAGTGGTCGTCTGGCCTTGGACCATCACAGACTCCAAATAACCATGCATTCAACCTCGGAATCATCCTGAACAGTGAGTTCACATGAAAAACCAGATCAATGCAGTTGCCTCAGCCTGCTTATTCACCCTTCGCATGCTCCATAAGATCTTCAAATGGCTCCCATTGAAACTATAAAAACCCTCCCTCAATTGTGAGTCAACAGCCGGCTCGACTATGGTAATGCACCATTTGTAGGAATCACCATGCACCTCCTGAAAAGACTGCAGACTATCCAGAACTCAGCGGCCAGACTCATCCTTGACCGCCCGCGGATGAACTCACACCGCAGGAAGCTACACTGGGTACCTGTTCAAAAGAGATGCCTATTCAAGATGCTGATCCACACCTACAAAGCCCTGCACAACTGAGGACCAGCATACATCAACCACTGCATGAACTTTCATCAACCCTCTAGGCACCTACACTCCTCCAGTCTCTTCCTTGCTTACCCACCCACATCAGCCTAAGCAACAGTGGTGGTCCCTCCTCCTACCTCGCAGCAAAGTCCTGGAACAATCTCCATCTTCACCTTCGGGCCTCATCCTCTCTGCTGGAATTCAGGAAAGGACTCATGAACTCACTGTTCAACTGAACCCCCACGCCTTCAGTGTTCACAGCACATTGAGACTTTTTGGGTGATTAGTCATGCATTGCAAATCCTGTCTGATTGATTGCTTGATGGGCATTGGTCTACCTTTTTCAAGTTTGCATACCTCTCCTAGCAAGGTGCTCTTAAATTGACTTACTGATAACAGGCCATATGTGTCTTGTTTAGGCCTTTGGCCTGCACATATCCTTAAGAAGTTGACTTGTGGTTCTATAGATCATGCAAATGATATTTTGAACACCTTTCTCAAAACTGCAATAGTTCCAGATATACAGAAGGTGCTACTGGTATTCACTCCCCCAGTTAACATAATTTGATTAAGGTGATTTAAAAAAACCTTCAGTTCCATTCCACTAGTGCTTTACTCTGCTAAACTAGTTCAACAGGCAGGTGTAGGCCAACATCTTAACTTAATATCGGGAAAGCGCCTGTAGAACATCATCCAGCCGATTGTAGACCTGGCTAAAGTATGAATGAGTGGTTCTCTCAATTGTGGATGATGTGTGGTGGGTTGTGAATGCTGATGGTTTCAAGGTGTTGATATTGTTAGATGTGTTAGCTGCCTTCAACACCATTGACCATGACCTCCTAGTGGAGGAGCTATTGATACTGACTGTCAAAAGCAGGTCTTGGAGTTGTCTAGCTATTGTTTGCCCAAAGATCTTAACCAGAACTCCTTCCTCATTTTGCTTGCGAACTTATATAGGGTCTTCCACAGAGTTCCATTGTGTCACTACAGCTTTTAAACATGTTTTGCAGCCTTTCAACATATTATGAGAGTTGGCTCATACATGAATGCCTGTGATAGCCAGCTCAACCTTGGTATGCTCATAGTGGAAGAGTTAGATCAATTGAGTCTCCCCTCTTTTTTGGCCTTAGTTCAGTGATCAGATGTTCACCAGCGTTTTGCACAGTCTTTGCAATTCATAACCCTACTCTGTATGTTCAACTAGTCAATCATGTTATCTTGTCGTGGTCTCACTGCAGAACAGCACTTATTTGGGGCACCTTGAGGTCGTGCTGAATCTGCTGCAGCTAATTCAAAAATGTAGCAGCTCAGTTGGTGATGCCAGGTGAATAAACGAACTTCTAGAAGCATAGTGGCGTTGTCCTGTGCTTAACAGAACTTAAAGGTTGGCTACCTTGACACTCGGATATTATTCTGTGTCTTAATATAAATGTTTGTATTACAACCAATGAATCAATGTCCTAAAAATAAATGTTTGAAATTACAATCAAAGTGTCAATGTCTTAAAATTAAATGCTTTAAATTGAAACCAAAGAGTCAATGTCTTAAAAATAAATGTTTGGTATTGCAACCAAAATAAAATTATTTGCAGTGCAATGTAAGCATGAACTTAATTAAAAAAAAAGGTAAATAGAAAATTCTAATCTGCTCATTTCTCCCCTCCAGGCATGTCGGTGATACCGCGATTCCTATCCCAACGCATTTCTTCATGGTGCTCACCAGTTGCAGGAACTCTTCCCACACACCTCTCAGCTGCAGGGGCTCCCTCGCCGTCTTGTCCTTCATCATACCTCACAGGCCCGACAACAGTGAGAGTTGCGCTGTGAGTACCTCAATACCTATTTACCCGCTCTAGTTGTGGTCTTCAAGGCACCCGTTGTCAAGTTGTTCTAATGCTTGGTAGCTGCAGTCTGGATCTGCTTGAGGGAAGGTGGAGTTTAAAATCTACCAACAGCCTGGTTTGCTGTCGGCAGCAAAGTGAGGTGCAAGTAACATCAACAGTAAAAACGCAGAGAAGTTCAACAAGTTGCATTTCAATGTTGATGTATGAGTGATGTGAGACTTGCGAATTACAGCTGAACCGACAGTGTGATCTTTGGGAAGCAGAGCGGTCTTTCTATTCCCTGCATCTCTCTTTAATGGTGTGGCACTAACTATGCGCAGTGGTCTTAAAACGTTTTAATGACCCCTAGTGGAAAAAAAAAATAATCGGCCCCCCTCAGAATTTTTCACAATTATTCTTTTTAATTGTATCTATTAAAAATATCCAGTGTGTGCCAGGATTTTTTAAAGAATATTTGCAGACCCTTCTCTTTTGACACATACTCCCAGCTAGGAAGTAAATGACAAAAGATGTTAGGGATTACCCATTACAGAGCATAATGCTTCTTTTGGCCAAAGCCTGGAGGACCCCCGGGATCTCCTGAGTCCCGACTAGTGAGGCTCGCCCCCCAGTTTGAAGATCCCTGAACAATGGACACAGGAGAAAGGACAGCGCCCCTTTCATCGATAGCCCCCTTCTGTTCTTGCATCTGGTGTATAGTATGACTCCTTGACAGGGACAGATGGATAGCAGTGTCCTAAGAGTAAGTGATTTCATTAGTGGTGACACTGTGAGGTATGATTGAATGAAACAGGATTTGTAGAGCATACCCCTGCTAGAAGGAGTGTCCCGGCGCTGGATTAGGTGAGCTGCACGCTAGAAACTGGACGATTACCTCACTTGCTATATAGCTAGGTTTTCACCTTCTTCCTGAAAATACGAAGTTCTGGGGTGGCGCAAAGTGCAGTCGGCAGTTGATTCCAGGCTTTAGTACCGAGTTACGAAAATGATCTTCCACCAATTCTGGTCTGGCGGATTTTTGGGATGGTGGCTAGGTAGCCAAAAGTTGACTGTAGTGTCCTAGGAGGTGCATAGGTAGAAAGCCTCCACCTAAGGTATACTGCACCCATTCCATGCAAAGCTTTATGTGCCATGACCAGTGTCTTGAAGTGAATCCTCTTTTTCATGGCAAGCCAGTTGAGTGAATTTAAATGTGGGGACAAATAGGTTCTAGGGGCGAGATTGAGAACCAATCTGGCCGCCGCATTATGAACCATTTGCAGCCAGCTCAAAAGATATTCAGGTAGACCTAAATATGAAACATTTCCATAATCGAGTCTGTATGTGATCACGGCCTGGATTACAGTTTTCCTAGTTTCAACTGAAAGAAGAGGTAGGAATTTTTTCAAGGTGCATAGTATCCCAAAGCAGGTGACCACCAGAGCCTGAATTTGGGGTTGCAGGGACAGATAGAACACTGTCAATTTTGACCCCCAGATTTGTTACCAAGCTCTGACGAGAGGCTGGAGGAGGGACATCCTGAGATCACCACGATCTCCAGATTTCTGATTGAGTTGTGCCAAAAAAGACAATCTCCAATTTGTCTTCATTGCATTTTAGTTAGTTGATGGACAACCAGTTGAACACATTAGACTGGCAGGGTTTAATGATTTCTCCCACAAATTCTGCCCCCTTATCACAAGTAAAGAGAAGTTGAATATCGTCAGCATATGATATCACTTTGGCTCCACATGTTTCAGCAAGAATGGCTAGAGGACCGAGATAAGCGTTGAATAGTGTGGTGCTTAGTGCTGAACCTTGAGGAACACCCACATTCAAATTCTGAATAGGGGATGCAAACTAGGGGGATCCATATTTCTTGGCTTCTATTGTCCAAGAAGGAACTCAGCCACTTTAGGGCCATGCAGCTGATCCTGATGTTATGTAGCCGATCCAGTAGTCTTTCATGGAGGACGGTATTGAAGGCTGTGGAAAGATCCAACATAATCAAGATGTCCCTGCCCTTGTAATCAAGCTTATCTTTAATGTGTCTGTTACCTCTAGCTGGGCTGTTTCATTACTACAGCTTGCTCTAAAACCTGATTGACTAGGATGCAGCAGATTGTTACTTTCAAGGTAACCTGAGAGGAGTGAATTTACATGTTTTTCTAGCACTTTTGAGAAAGACGGAAGAAGAAAGGTAAATCTAGATAAATTGAAACCATATACTATAAGTGGGATTTAAATTATCAATTGTAATTTATTTTGAAATAGTAAATGTTTCCCAGCTACACAAAGAAATGACAATAAATAGATGTCCTAGTCCCTGTGCAAGCCCTCTGTCCTGACTTTAGAGGTTCCTTCATTAAACGTAACTAATTATTGCAATAGCAGAAACAAATTGGTGAAGTGCCGCCATCACTGTTCACAATAATACATTTAGGGTCAGATATACAACCCGTTTGTGCATGCAAAAACCTCATGGGCCATGTGCAAAGCCTATTTAGCGAGTCACAATTTATTTGCGACTCGCTAAATAGGTTTTGCAACTCGCTATTAGGAAGGGGTATTCCCTTCCTAATAGCGACCGCAAAGCCATGTACCAATGTTTTGCTACCGCAATTGCGGTCGCAAAACACTCGCAAATTACCAACCTCTTCAAGTGGGTGGTATGGGAGTCGTAAAAGGGAAGGGGTCTCCAGGGGACCCCTTCTCCTTTGTGACTGGCTCTGAAATTATTTTTTAAGGACAGGCAGTGGTCCCAGGGACCACTACCTGCCCTTAAAAAAATGAAACGGAAACATTTCATTATTTTTTTTTTTTAATGCATCCCGTTTTCCTTTAAGGAAAACGGGCTGCATTAAAAAACTGCTTTATTTGAAAGCAGTCCCAGACACTGTGCTCTGCTGAGCACAGCAGGCCACCATACCTGGGAGGGCCTGCCATTCCCAATGGGGTTGCAAATTGCGAGTGGCTCATTAATATTCATGAGCCTTCCAATTTGCAACCCCATTGGTAATCGCTGTTGTACATTGGATTTAGCGCCTCACAATTTGTGACTCGCAAATTGCGAGGCGCCAAATCCAATGGTCGCACATCTAGCCCTTAGTATTTGGGAAAAATAAGTTGAATCCTATCACCTATCCAGTAACTCTGTCCTTGTTGTAGTGTCCTGTAGGACACGGTCTAGTGTTTGTACATTATGGGCACGATTACAAGTTTGGCGGTGTGGGAGCGGGACCTCCACACCACCGCTTTGCTTCCACACCGCCCAAGCCGTGTTTTCCTAGGACCTTAACCATTACGCATGTGAAGTGTGCTTCAAGCAGAATTTTCTATATACTAAAAGCACAACATCATTCTTATGACCTGATTACAGCAGGCCTGTTAAATTGCAATCTATATGCAAACACCTTTATGTACAATGTTTATCACATCCCTGTCTTTTGGCAGGTCGAACCTGCCCAAATTCAACTGAGAGGGAAAGGCTCACAGGCTTATTTACAAGCCCTTTGCGCTGCCGGTGCATCACTTTTAACATGGGAAAAAGTGATATACGGGCGGCGCAAGGGGCTTGTAAATAAGCCTCTCAATATTTACTGGACACAAGGATTTTGGTGTGGTAAGTACCAAAACCCGCATAACATTCAGCATTAAATTAGAAATACTTGGAATAGATGTATATTTATCGTACTCAATAAATTCCAAATGCCAGGGTGTTTTATTTCATCATCTGTGTTAAATACCACCTATAACTTAAGGTCACTTGAAATTAGGCTCTTACACAAATGTCTGCTTTACTATCGACAAAGTATGTAAAGCAATCTCGGTTTTGAGTTTGTAAATCTCTAAATCTAGGTAGTCCATGTATCTAATAAAAACATCAATAAGACCCGGTAAACCATTAGGGGCAGGTGACAGCAAAACTGCATCATCGGCGTAAAGTAAAGTCAGCACATGTCTGGCAGTCACTGTCAGGAGATCCTTTCTCTGAGAAACTAAAAAAGGGGTGAAAAACATTAATATATAAAAGAAATAAAATAGGATCCTGCTATCCCTGATGAACTCCTCTAAAGAGATTTAAAAAATTGGTGCACTCGCCCTCCATGCCATACCTAACTGACACACACAAAAATTGAGGCACACTCCCTCATGCAATGCCTGTAGGACAGCCGCGGCCGGTAGTGGGAATACCTACCGGGCGGTGACGTGGGGAGGGGCAGGGTGGGGGGTAGTAATGTATGGATTCCGTTCCTTAACAGGTAAGTAAACAGATAAAGAAATAAAACAAATTTCGTTGCGCGCACTGCATCGCATTTGGTGATGCAGTGCACGCAACGAAATTTGTTTTATTTATTTATATGTGTACTTACCTGTTAAGGTCCGTAATCCATACATTACTACCTCCCACCCTGCCCCTCCCCACGTCACCGCCCGGCAGGTACTCCCACTACCGGCCGCGGCTGCTGTAGGACCTTGACTTTCGAGTGAGGCAAATCCAACTTATATAAAATTCTCCAGAGTTTGGAGCTATTCACTCTATCAAAGACGCTACTGAGGTCCATAAAAGCAAGATATAAGGTTCCTTTTTTGGCAATTCTGTATTTCCCTATCATCAAACGTAGGTTCAAACTCTGTTCTTGAGTCTCAAGGCCTTCAGGAAACCCATAATGCACAAAACTCCAAATGTCATTTCCTTGGGCCCAGTCCTCAATTCTGTGTAAAATAATGCGGTCCAGAATCTTAACCACTGAAACCAATAGTGAAATAGGTCTATAACACCTGATATCCTTTCGCTTACCTTTCTTGAAGATGGGAACTATGCACACCACAACATCCTTCCCCATCCCCTACCACTTTCTTCTACCTTTGCTGGTTCTTAATTTCCAAAGCTGCCTTTAGAGAATACACAAGGTTTGTTGCCAGAACAGATCCCAAGAAGGTGTACGTGAATTCTTCACGTACTTGGGGCTGCCACTATTTCATTCTGGATAGAGGACCCTCTCAGACTTCTCCCTGAAGAAGGAACAGTGACCCGCCGGATTGACTGAATACGTTTGAATGTACTAATTCTAATTGGTAGTGAGACTTGCCAGACCGCCTTAAACTGACCCTATCAGGGAGGGTCTCGATGCAGTTTACTAAAACACAGCATGGAGGTTGCATGGACACCAGTGCTGATAGTCATGATACAGTGTGGAGCTGAGTGCTGCCACATCATCTATTCCGGGGAGAGTCTCAGGGAACTATATTGGAGGAAGCCAAATCGTGGAAAACAGTTTGAAGGAAAGACATTTTTAAGAAAATTTACAAAACCTCGAAAATTAAGGGAATCTTTTTAAATAAAAGATAATTTTAAGGAACAAAATCCAAAAATGACATTAAAATTGGATTTGGGGTAGTGAAGGGTTTTTAGGTTCTGACTATGGTAATGAGGGGTTTTACGTGTGAGAGATGGGTGAAGCTCAGGTTTAGAAAGGAGGGCCCGATTCACAGAACTAACTTAAGACAAAATCCTAAACTTACTACCATTTTGGTATTCACAGAAGGCACTTACTCATTTTGGTATACACAGAAGGCACTTACTCATTTCGGTATTCACAGAAGTTAGGAGTCCTAACTTTAGGACCCCTAAATGCCGTCTGTGAATACCAAAAGTCTTAAAGTTAGGATTTTTACCAGTTTAGGAGTCCTAAAGTTAGGAGTCCTAACTTTACTACTTTAGAAGTTTGCTTTAGAAGTTAGGAGTCCCAATTTTAGAAGTTAGGAGTCCTAACTTTAGGACTTCTAAATGCCTTCTGTGAATACCGAAAGTCTTAAAGTTAGGATTATTTTCAGTTTAGGAGTCCTGAAGTTAGGAGTCCTAACTTTACTACTACTAAGCTGAGAAAAGTTCTAACTTTAAGACTTTCGGTATTCACAGAAGGCATTTAGGAGTTCTACAGTTAGGAGTCCTAATTTCTGTGAATACCAAAATGAATATGTGCCTTCTGTGAATACCAAAATGAGTAACTGCCTTCTGTGAATACCAAAATGATAGTAAGTTTAGGATTTTGTCTTAAATTAGTTCTGTGAATCGGGCCCGGAGTGTTTTAGGATTCAGGGATGGGTGAGATTTAGGGTGGTGAGGATTTTATTAGCAATCTGGAATGGGTAGAGTTTAGGGGTGGTGAAGGGTCCTTAGGGTTCTCTGATGAGTGGAGATTAGGGGTGATGAGGGGAGTTTAGGGCTCAGGGAAGGGTGGAGTGTAGGGGTGTTCGGAGGTGTTTAGGGTTCATGGATGGGCAGAGTTCATGCTTGGTGAAGGGTTTTTAAGGTTCCGTGAAGGATAGAGTTCAGGAGTGGTGGGTGTTTTTTGGGTTTCGTTATAGACAGAGTTTTGGGTTGGTGAGGGCTTTTAGGGGTTGGTGATGGGTGAAGTTTAAGGACAGAGACCTTTTTAGGGTTTGGAATAGGTGGAATTTAGAGCGGCTATGGGTGTTGAGAGTTCAGGTATGGGTGTAATTTAGTTGAGGGGCTTTTGGGGGGGGAAAGGGATGAATGTTGTTTAGAGGAGGTGAGGGGTAAGTGAATTAAAAGCGTCTGAGGATACTGACAACATAAAGATAAAAAACTGAAGTAATATCCCTGGACATAAAGCATTGAAATAAATACCTGAGACAAAAATGTTTCTGAAAGTATGACCTGCAATATTTGCACCTTAAAAAGTAAGCATGCACAAGCCAATTTAGAAATAAAAGGCACTGCATGAGTTGGTTTCTTTGAAATGGAAAATGTCATTAATCCAGCAAGTTTTTATTAAACAGTTTAGATTAAATGGTTTCTCAGTAATGGCATATCTATGAAATCACATACAAACAGAGACATGAACACAGCAACCGTAAGCTCTTAATACATTTTATTTGAAACTGGGAAAGGAATATGCAAGAAATGTACTGCTCCAAACCACAGGCGAAGTGAGGAGTGACTCTGCCTAGCATGCATAATCCCTCAATGTACAATCTTTGTTCTCCATTTGCCTTTATGGGGCTCCAGGTCCAGTGGACTAACCAGTTGATTGATAAAGAGAGGCCGTTGTAGACTGCCTGAAGCTCTTTGTGCCTTTACACACCCCTTCTGTTTCTGGGGAGTGGGCATTGGTCTGATCCACAATATCATCAGTTTGGTACACCTGCAGGTGGGGCTATTGATTAAGAGCTTCTTGATATGACATATTTTGTTTTTTTGAGTTGACCAGAAACACTATCCCTAAACCCAGGATGTAGGCTTAACTTCCTGTGGGCAGCAATTGCACTCTTCAAACCCCAGGACTCTTTTTTCTTCCTTAGAAGGTTAGGTTATACACTATTGTTCTTCTGCTCAGTTCTTATTGTGTTTTAGGTGTTCAAGATGAATAGCGCTTGCCAACTTTCTATAGCAGACTCTGAGCCCGAAGCCCTGGTTAATAGGGACCCTAAGCATCCTCATGTTTGGACTGCTTGGAGGCCCCTGAGGAAAGTGACAGTGATGAATGTATGCAGAAGATTGATGCGGTACTCCCAAGCAATGTCCTGGTACAGTAGACTATGTGGGGCGCATTTTAATGGATATTGTTTTATACTACTTTCAGTAAACACTCAGGCCAAACTTCCCTTTCCCCCAAGGTGCATGCTTTCCAGAGTTATGAAACCTATTGGTATAAATGATGAGCAACTAAGGCGCCATTCACAAAGCTATTTCCATTCCTAATCCTACTTTAGATTGTAAAATAAATGTATATGCACGGTTATTTGTATATGGATGTTGTTCTTCCAAATAGGATTTTCTTGCATGAAAGTTTCATCTATATTCTGGAAATATCATGTCAACAAACCTATGAAGAGGGGCGAATTTTATATCCATCCAGGGTGGGTCTGTTGTGTTTTTTCTGCATTCACCAACACTTTGAAGGTTTTTTCCCACCCTAAACTACACCAGTAGTTTTTCTTCAGTCAGTGGTTGGAAAAATAATGTTTTCACAGTGGAATAGGGTGCAATCCCACCAAATTGCTGGTAGAGCAGGGCAAGAGATTTACACACTGGGAATAATATTTTCCTCACGGAGGAAAAAAACAAAGGGGCTTATTTACAAGCCCCTTGCGCCACTTTTGCGTCACTTTTCCCACATTAAAAGTGACGTAAAAGTGGTGCAAGGGTCTTGTAAATCTGCCCCAAAAGGTGTAAGGATAAATTAACTTGTGTGTGATTGTGCCCTTGTTACAATTCCGCATATGGAAATGGTTAAGCACATGAGTCTGCAACACTCATAGGATCCCAGGAGACCTCGCGCCTTGATTTCTTTGACGAATCTTCGAATATAAATGTACTTCAATCTTCGGTATAAGCATATGGGAGTATATTACTGACTGCTTAAAATATTTATGTGAACCGGGCAATCACAGAACAGCACTCTGAATGTGAAGAGACACCTGCAATGATATTGCTTGACACTGCCTGTTAATACACATGTACAAGGATCAATATGCCAGATGTATCAAAGGGATTTGCCCATTTTTTGTCTATGGGAAAATCCTTTAGTACATATATGCGTACAAAGATCGATGATGTTAAACCTAAATATTAATAGAATTTCAGATAGCAGCTAATGTAGACAATAGTAAGCCACTTCCATTAGGATATAAACATTCCAGAAAATAAATGTTATATTCAGCCTTTCAAGTACTCTCCCTTGCTCATAACTTTAGAATCCGCAGACATAAACATCCAACTCAGATGAAGAATTTTAAGAACAATTTTCCTGTTTCTATATAAGGACTTCAGGATGCCACTTCTGAAACTTCGGTGTGTATGAGGCTGCCAGTGAAAAGCAGCTGACATGGGTCAAACAACGAATGGGCTTTCGGCTGAGTTAATAAACCTCTAGTTTAGATCTCAAGCAAAAACATGTCACTGCTTCATTTATGTTTAACAAGCATTAGTCAATCAAACTCTTTCTGACACAGAGATACATAATGGCAACGTTCAAGCACTTGTGGTATTAGTTTTGCAAAAGCTATGAACCATAAAAAACATATATTGGTAATATACCAGGCAGTGGCAACGCTTCTCCGCTAGGGCGGAGAAGCGTTGCCCCTCTGCGCAAAAAGGAAAAACAAAATGACAATAACGTATCGTTATTGTCATTTTATTTTTTCGATTGCATGCAGTCAGTGACCTGTGTGGGGCGGTGCTGGCCAGAGCAGGGAGGGTAGTTTGCACTCCCAAAGTGTGCATTAACCTTTTAGCCCGCCCTCTTGGGCCGACCAAACAGTTTGTGCGTATTTTGCATGTTCATACCAGGCTGCATTACACAGTCTGGTCAGGAACATGCACAGGCTCCCTGTTCGAGTCTGAGCTCCGATCCACGACGCTCGAGCCAATCACAAAGCTGCATTGCGGAGTTTTGATTGGCTATGGGGAGCCTGTTTGCAGGGTGCTTTCTACTGCTGCTGCCAGCCAGGACTGGAGACCGGAAGATGAAGAGGACGCAGAGGAGGCGGCGTCTGGCCGTCCGTCCTTAGGCAAGTGTTTTTTTTTGTTGTTGATTAACCCCCCCCCCCTGCTCCACCATCCCGTCTGGTAGCAGCCGCTCCTGATACCCGGCCATTCTTTAAAAGTCAAACCATTCAGAAAAGCAAAATTAAGGCAAAGGGGGGTATACCCAAATGTTTCATTTAGGAAATGTAAATAAAGGACAAAACAGGTAGGCATTAGTGGTTCTTATTATATTGCCCTGAAATGGGCTTGAATACAAATATGCACTATTAATAAGATGATAATGGCTTTCATGATAATGCCATTACCGAGAGTTTCCATGGCTATGTTTAGAGGGTGACACACTGTTAAGAGGACTAACCTGTGGAAACACTTTTCTCAAATCATTACTGTAGACCAGCTCCTGCAGCAAAGGGTGGTGGAAACAACGCTGCTATTACTGGTAGATGCACTGTATTATCTCCACATCTCATGATATTACACCTACAACTTCCGGTTATACTGGACAGGTTTCTCAATGGTGCAAAGCAGAAAAGATGTCAGGAAACCCAATGACATTACATTTTCGTCTGTTTTGTACCATGTCTACACTGTCGGGTAACTCTTACTTTCATGAGTATTTCCTACTGTTACCTTGGATGAAGCTATAGAGGTTTAGGACTGTGACCCATAGCCAGTGTTATTGTAATTTCCATAAGAGAAGCTTGTGTGGAAGTTCTGATAGCTTGAACTGGAGATGGAGAAGGAGCTGGGGCTGTTATAGAATTCCTTTAGAAAGTTCTACAAAGGTTGATAGTCTAATCCTGGGCTGAACAGAAAGGGGTCATTAGTACAAGTAATGGGGGTTGGTACTGTCCGCTGATTAGTAAGCTGTGTGTTAGACCTGGCATACTTGCCATGTTTTTTCCCCTAACTTTTTGCTGCAACCCTTCTGTTTGTTGATTTTTGGTCGCTAATCAGTGCTTGTCAATCAATCAATCAGGGAATTATGAGTGTGCTACTCACCCGTGAGGGTCTCAAGGTGCGGGGTGCAGTTCTGTTCAGCCAAAGAGCCAGGTCTTGAGGGTTGGGGCGCGTCTGATGTCTGCCGGGAGTTCGTTCCAGGTCTTGGCTGCAATGTGAGAGAACGATCTTCCACCTGCTCTTGCTCTGTGGATGCGGGGGGTTTCGGCCAGTGCGAGGTTGGAAGATCAGAGATTTATTTTGGGTACGTGGAAGTTGATTCTGTTGTTGAGGTATTTGGGTCCCATGAAGGTGTGTCTTTTCTCCACGGGTAGCCAGTGGAGACTTCGTAGGTTTTGGCTGACGTGTTCTTGCCGGGGGATGCCAAGGACGAGTCTGGAGGCGGTGTTCTGTATGTCCTGGAGTTTGCAGAGTAATGACTTGTTTATGCTGGCGTAGAGTGCGTTTCCATAGTCCAGTCTGCTAGTGATGAGAGCGTGGGTTACTGTTTTTCTTGATTCATGAGGGATCCATTTGACTGTCTTGCAGAGGACGTGGAGGGTTCTGAAGCAGCGGGAGGTGATGGTGTTGACCTGTCAGTTCATGGTGAGGGATGAGTCGAGTATGATACCGAGGTTTTTGGCGTGGTCCGCTAGGGGTCGGTGGGCTTTTGAGGGTCGTCAGCCACCAGGTGTTGTGCCATGCTGAAGGGGAGCTTCCGAGCATGAGTACTTCTGTTTTATCGGCGTTGAGTTTTAGGCAGCTGTTGGTCATCCAGACTACAACATCCTTCATTCCCTTCTTGAAGTTTAGTCCGGTGGTAGTGGGGTCTTTGGTGAGGGAGAAGAAGAGCTGGGTGTCGTCGGTGTAGGATACGATGTTGAGGCGGTGTTGTCGGACGATGGTGGTGAGTGGGGCAATGTAGATGTTGAAGAAGGTCGGGCTCAGGGATGACCCCTGTGGGACTCCGCAGGTGATTTCTGTAGGATTGGGGAGGAAGGGTGGCAGTCTGATTCTTTGGCTTCTTCTGGCGAGGAATGATCGGATCCAGTCTAGGGCTGTATGCCGGCGTCATGTAGTCTGGCGGCCAGTGTGCGGTGGAAGATGGTGTCAAAGGCTGCTGATAGTTCGAGTAGGATGAGGGCTGCGGAGTGTCCTTGGTCCAGGAGGGTGCGGATGTCGTCTGTGGCAGCGAGTAGGGTGGTCTCGGTGCTGTGATTTCTTTGGAGTCCGGATTGGGACAGGTCGAGGACGGCGTTGTCTTCATGAATCTTGTTAGTTCCCTGTTGACTGATTTTCTGCGACTTTGTCTGCAAAAGGGAGGAGTGAGATGTGATGGTAGTTCTTGAGGTCAGTGATGTCGGCCGTGGATTTCTTGAGCAGGGACCCGACTTCTGCATGTTTCCAGTCATCTGGGAATGTGTCTCTTGTGAAGGTGGTGTTGATGGTGCGTTGTAGTTGGGGGGTGATGGCGGAGGTGGCTCGGTAGTAGAAGTGTGGGGGGCAGAGGTTGGTGGGAGCACCTGAGTGGATGCTGTTCATGATTGCGGCGGTGTCTTCAGCTGTGATTGGCGTCCTGGTGGAGATGATGGGTTGGCTGGAGTGACTGGGGGCGGGTCGGCTTTGGTGTCCGGTGGGTGGTCGATGTAGCCGTCATAGAGGTTCTTGATCTTGAGGTGGAAGTAGGTTCCAAATTTATCGCGTAGGTCTTGGGACGGAGTGATATCTGTGGCTTCGCTGCAGGGGTTGGTGAATTCCACAATGACGCTGAAGAGTTCCTTGGAGTTAGGGGTGTTGGCAAGGATTTTGTTGTGTATGAAAGTCCTCTTGGTTGTTCTGATCAGGTTGTGGTATTCCGTCATGACGTCCTTGTAGGTGGTGTAGTTTTCGAGTGCCTTGGTATTTCTCCAGTTCTTTTCCAGGTATTTGAAGGAGGTCTGTGGTGAACCAGGCTGCTTTTCTGGGGTGCTGTTTTGTTGGGGTTGCATAGTGGGGCCAGCTCGTCTGCGTAGTTGGAGATCCAAGTGTGGAGTTTTCTGGCTGCCATGTTGGCGTCGGATGTCGAGGAGTGGCGATCTCAGGTGAGGGTAGAGTTGAGTTGGTCGTCTGTGACCTTTGTCCAGTTCCTCCGTGGTGGGCGTGGGGCTGGGTTGGGTGTTCTGGGTTTGTCAACAGTGAAATGTATGCAGTGGTTGTCGGTCCATGGGGTTGGGTTATGCGGCTGAAGCATACACTGTTCCCTGCAGTGAAGACGGGGTCAAGGGTGTGTCCTGCCCCTGTGGGTTGGAGTGTAGACGAGTTGTCTGAGTCCGATGTTGGCGTGGTTGTCCGGCAGGGAGGTGGTGTTGGGGTCGCCGACGTTGTTGAGGTGGAAGGCCAGGTCTCCGATGAGTATTTAGTTAATTGAGGTGATGGCATGGGGTGGGATGAGGTTAGTGATAGTGGAGGCGAAGGGAACCGGAGCCCAAGGGGTCTGTATATGAGGGTTCCACAGAGTGTGGAGTTGGGGCTGGTCTGTATCTGGAAGTGCAGGTGCTCGGTAGGTCTCGCCGGAGGTGGTGAGGCGGAGGGTGTTTTTGTGTGCGATGGTGAGGCCCCCTCCCAGGCAGTTCGGGCGGTCCTTCCTCTGGACCTTGTATCCATCTGGGATGGCGGTGTTGATGTCAGGGACGGAGGCGGTGTTGGTCCATGTCTTGGTGAAGAAGGCAATGTCGGGCGAGAGAGAGTCAAGTAGGTTCCAGGTTTCCACGGCTTGTTTGTGCATGGAGCGCACGGTGTGGAGGATGCATCTAAGTGTGCCGCTGGTGTTGGCGTCGGTGGTGCTGGGGGCTGTTGTGCAGGTGAGGGGCAGGGGGCAGTGGAGTCAGGAGAACTGGCTATGGGTCGTGTTTGGCAAGGCCTTTTGGCAGTCTCAGACTCTTCCTGGGTTTAGTGCATGGAGGGTGATTGCGCTGTAATGGTGGATGGTCAGAGATGGAGGGTCCCTGGCGCTGGTCGCGGTCTGGTCACCGACGGGTACAGACGGACTTGCCTTAGGCGCGCATCGGCGTGCCCGCGGTGCAACTGCACAGCCGCTGCCATTAAGAAGCAGAGGGGGGAGGGACAGGTGACACACGGGCCTACAGAGGCTGAGAACATCTCGCAGGAGGGGCCGGAGGGCTCAGCGACAGGGAAATTAGAGCAGAGCTGCTGGGGAGAGAGCAGGCCAGGGACCGAAGGTCAGTGGTCTTACTCGCGCTCCGCCGTAACGGCTGCCATTAAGAAGGGGAGGGGGAGGGACGATCAGCTGGGAGGCGGAATGGGCGGGAACAGGGGGAGGGGCCACATGGGCAGCAGTTGCAGAAGTGGGAAGCGAGAGAAAAACAACGGGTGCAGAAGAGGCAAATACAAAAGCCAGAACATACAATACAGTACAAATACAAATTCAATGCCAGAAATACAATACAATACAATTACCAAATAATGAACAATCAGGCACAAGAAAGGCAGGAGGCAGCAACGGGTGACACACGGGTCTACAGCAGCCGAGAACACCTCGCAGGAGGGGCCGGAGGGCTCAGCGGCAGGGAAATTAGAACAGAGCTGCTGGGGAGAGAGCAGGCCAGGGACCGAAGGTCAGTGGTCTTACTCGCACTTCGCAACAACGGCTGCCATTAAGAAGGGGAGGGAATAGGGATGATCAGCTGGGAGGCGGGAACGGCGGGAACAGGGGCAAGGGGCCGCAGGGGAAGCATCGTTGGTAGTGGGAAGCGGGAAAAAAACTACGGGCGCAGAAGAGGCAAATACAAAAGCCAGAAAATACAATACAGTACAAATACAAATACAATGCCAGAAATACAATACAATTACCAAATAACAAACAGGCGCAAGAAAGGCAGGAGGCCCAATAATACATTATAAAGTGTGGAATGCCCTAGCTCCCCGATGTCTTATAAGCCCATCTTGATCTTCGATACCCCCACAAAAATCTAGACATATCCTCTCTAATTTTTAAAAACATGAGGTGGGAAACTCTAATGGAATTGTTCTAAACATATATAGAAATTTCGGGAGGATCAACATTTTTAATACATTGCATCTGCCATGAAGGGATAAGTAAAGATGATCTAACTGTTCCAAAGTTGCATTTGCCTTCTCAATAACTGGGAGCATATTCAAATCAGGGAACTTATTCACGATGGGGGTGATTTTTACTCCCAAATATGTCACCTCAGGAATAATTGTCACATGCGCCGTGGGATCCTTGCCTTAATATAATACCTGAGTTTTTTCTATATTCAGTTTATACCCCGAAAAATGACCAAACTGCACCGCTAATGACTTTATTACAGGAAGGGCTGTTGCACTGTCTCTAGATACTACAACTATGTCATCAGCGCTTGCTAATGCTCTATACTACATATTACAGAGGCTAACTGATTTGATACCTATATGTTGGATTAGCTTATTCAGAAATTGATCAATATATAAAGCAAATAAAAGAGGGGAGCACGGGGACCCCTGCCTTGTACACCTACTGATATTGAATAAGTCAGATATCCGTATAGTAGCCACCGGACGTATGTATAGGTTCTTAACTGCTTGTATGAACTTCGCTCAAAAACCCTTGCAGCGCAGGACCTCCCACATATATTGCCAAGAGACCCTGTCAAACAACTTCTTGGCGTCCAAATGGATCACCCCCAGACCAGAATCGGTTGCCTGAGCCCAATCCAAAAGAGCTACCACCCGTCTCACATGGTCAGCAGTGTCTCTCCCTGGGATAAACCCATTTATTGGGCAGCCATGATGCAGATTATGGGGCCGTTGGTTGTGGGGAGCAAAGCTCAGATCCCCTTATCTCATAGACCATCAATGAGAAAGTAGAGCGGAGCTGCTGGGGAGAGAGCAGCCCAGGGACCAAAGGTCCTTCCTTAAAACATAGTAGAATTGGCTTATACCCAATTGCATATTTAATTTACTTGTAAGTCCCTAGTAAAGTGGCAACACCTATGCCCAGGGCCTGTACATTAAATGCTACTAGTGGGCCTACAACACCAATTGTACCTCCGACTTAAGTAGCACTTTAAACATGTCTCAGGCCTGCCACTGCAGCTTGTGTGCGCAGTTTTAACCCTTTCGCTGCGGCGGCTATTCCGCCGCAGCGCTAACGGGGCGGGGCGGCCGCGCGGCGGCCGCATGCTGGTGACAGAACCGCTCCGTCACCAGCCGCGGTTGAGCTGTGCTGGTGACGGAGCGGTTCCGTCATGACTTGCCCCGCTCAATACAACGGCTGCACAGGCGCGAAATCAGCGCCGCGCAGGTGCAGCGGCAGGGCCATGACGGAACCGCTCCGTCATCAGCACAGCCCAACCGTCGCTGATGACGGAGCGGTTCCGTAATCAGTAGGGGAGGGGTTAAACTGCTATTTCAACTTAGCAAAATAAACCTTTTACCAGGCCCAAACATTCTCTTTTAAAACATATAACTCACCTCTAGGGTAGGCCCAGGGCAGCGTAGAGGGTAGGGTGAAATCTATTTAAAGATCTTAGATGTCAATTATCACTTTTGGAACTAAAATAAGTGTATTTAGAGTAGTTTTTCCTGCACTGCATACTGTTGCCTAGCTATTGTAGCCTCCTGATGTGCTTTGAGGGCTTTCAACATCACCGATTATGGGTTCAAACAGTCTATTCTAGTGGTTGACAGAGAAATATGCCCTCCTCCATGATTGTCTTTAGTGCATCAATTTTGAAAAAATATTGCACTTTACTTGGCACACACTGCCTGCCTGTGCCCTCAAAGTGGAATAAATGCTGGATCCCGGGATCAGTAATGTGAAACCATCTAGACATCAAGGAGACCCTGCACACTAATCTTTGGCGGACGTATTGTGATGAACTGAGCCATTGCTAGTTGTGGCTCTCCTTCAGGCAGTTGACAATCCTGGGACCTTAAAATGCCTTTCTTCTGGATAGGGATCTCTGTAAGGGTAAAAAAAAAAAGAAAAAAGAAATTAACCTAATGATCCTGATGACATTGACGACATCCTCTTCACTCCACTCTCATCTGCTGCTTGGACTGCAATGCAGGCCCCAGCAAACTCCCTCGACCAATCCGGGACTGCCAAGTGCTGTTAACCAGCATGTGAGCAGTACCCTGATTGGTGGGGGTGGCCTCTGTTGCTGCTTCCTAGGATACTGGATGCCTGTACTTGCTCTCAACCCAGCTGGGTTGAGAGGTTTAAAGTGCACATGTGTGGCTTGCCGTCTCAATACAGCCGGCCAAAGACACATGCACACTTGAAAGTACAAAAGGCAGCGCTCTGCCCACCGCTCCACTCTGCGCACTGAGCAGTCACCGCCCTGTCCTGAAGATTGGTTCAGGACCAGACGATAAAAAATAATGGTATCTCGGGGGATTTGGGGAGCACATAAGTTGGGCGACGCTCCTCCGCTCCAATGGAGGAGCCTCCCCTGAAGGATCTTGACTATTACACTAAAAGATATGTTCCTAATCTAGTGGGTCTGTCTGTGAGATGACTCAAGGTAGCTCACCTAGGAACCTCAACTTCAGCATGGCCTAGCTAGTCCAAAAGAAGCACGTTCACAGACAGGAACCTTTTGGATTGGGTAGCTGCGGATTTGACTTCTTGGGTTTATAATCGTATTAACTATATGCAGTTCCATAGACTCAGATTCTTCACAAATTTGTTTCCATCGGTTGAAACTTGCTCTTCTAATTCCCAACCCGTGGATCTCTGTGAGTGCCACCGGTGTAGAGAGTGATGATCTTCCTTCAATAAATTTTCAGGCGTGATATATTTTTCCACATTTAGGCAACTATGGAGAAATGTTCCTGTGGATGCCACAGCAGGTAAAACTCTCTCCTTTTGAAAAGGTTTTGAAACCAGTTGTGTCCTAAATTGGTTTTGAACTGGAATTGTTTTAAATCTGGAAACCAGATGCTAGTCTTCGAGTCACTGACTTGCCCAGTTGTGTCTAGAGCCATGATCCATTGAAAGAGAGGCCCAGACATCATAGAAAGTTTGCTGCTCTGCATCATATTGTCTGATGCCTCTACAGATTGTTGAGAAATTCTTTCTATTTGCACACACTGTCTTAAAGCACATGGAAAATCCTGAAGTTCTTCTAATGAAACAGACTACTGCCCTAAAGAGTAACATTGGCCATAGGACCAGGGTAAATTGAAATCTAGCATTTAGCACATAAATGCCTTAATAACGTTCAGGACTATACGTCAGCACCCAAAGATTTGATTACCTTCTGGTTTTATTTGTGTATCTCATTTAATTTTTCTTTTTGTTACTGTATCTGAAGATGTAGCAATGGTTGAATATTGAATGTATGCACTGTGCCATGCTGCATATGAGAATCTGAACTGTGTCACCTCCTCGAGGAAGCAGTGAATGCTCACCTTGAGAGTGTGGTGAGCAAAATGGTTATTCAAGTGAAGTGCAAATATTTGTTCCATTGAGCAATTGTTTCTAAACAACAAGATCCACGCAGCATGATGCTTGGTAACCCTACTGCAACCAGACCCAACAAAAGGACGCTCAGTGCCTAGAAACAGGTATACGCCTTTCCTTTCAGTCACATGATGATAGACCTAATCAGTCACTCTCTGAAAGCTCACAGCCTAATAACATTGTGCGTACTGCCAATGAATACATGTAAAGCAAATAGGTGACATCTAATGTTAAGTGCTCTGATGTAAACATGGAACGACTACATTCAAGCAGGCCTAGAAAAACAGCGATCCATGTTATATTGGTTGCACACGGCAATCTTTTCGTTTTGTTTTATATGCGTTTTATTGTACTTTAAAACTATTGACAAAGGCTGTTATATATTATTCACCTATTTGTTTTTGATTCGGCATTTACAAGTGCACAGTATTGAACATTAACCAAAGTGTGATATTTGACCCCCATTAAATCCATGCAAACACCACCATTTATTTAACTTATTCAAAACAGGTCAAGGTGTTAATGATGGGCAGCAACATAGTTAGAAGAGTATCACTGGTGACGTAGAATATAAATAATAACTACCAGCACGTTTCTCAATGTTTGATTGTCACACACGCACCTCATTTTGGCAGATGTGTTTCACAGTGGTTTCCACACATATTTTGTCTTTACCGATTATATCTTGAATATTAAATAGTACACAAGGTGTTAAAGATCTGCTTGAATTAAATAACTGTTGTTGACCCTGTATTGCAGCTTGTTCACTTTTCTGCAAAAGGCAAATGTAATTCTACTGACTAGTTATAAGATCTCAGTTTTTCGAAATAAACATATTATCAAAGCGTTTTTGTGAGGAGTAAACCGGAGGAAAAACAAAAATGGTAAAACAAAAATAGACAGAAGGGGCTTTGGTTCGCCAAATCAAGCATTGGTTTGGTTGAGTCACCCCTTCATGCTCTGCTTGAAGAAAGAGTCATTCATATTTTGTACCAGCTCAACATAGGATTTTTTCTTCATCATCCTCCATTCATTTTATTAGCTCATCAGGGATAACCAGCCCACCTACGTAGCAGTTCCATTGCACTGTATGGACAATGAATGTCCTTGCACTGCAATGGAGTTCAAAAGTTCTTCATTAATACTGAAACAGGTGATGTTAAGCACAGAGGTTTATTATACAAACACCCCATCCATTAGCTACCAGGGAGTAACTGACTTTTAGGGAACATTAGAAGGTATAACATTCCAAGTTCTACAGAACCTTTAATAATGAAGATAGAATAGACACTACACATCTTCTTTCTTATAACAAAGTTCAACCTCAGAAGATAAAAACACTAAGAGTATAACACAGATTAAAAACAATACAGAAAGAAAGTAAATCATGTTAGATATATAATGCCACATAGTTAACTTACATAGTCTTTGAGATATAAAGGTATTTTTCTAATGCGAGCACTATCCCGTCCACAAGAACTACTGGACTCTTTTGAATCGGAAGACATTCTTATCACAGGAGTTAAATCTAAAGTGTTTTCCTTCACTACAACAACTCGATTAACATTCCAGATTTTCACATTTTCCAATTTTACAGAATTCCAAAAACACTTAACAACACGCATAGGAGCAGAATACTTTGACCAAGATAATGCTCCAACTGACGCTTTGACACAAACTAAATCTCCAACTACTACTTTACTTTCCTTAACACTTTTCCTTGCATCAAAAGAGATTGTATTCGGGGGCGTGGCTTAGCGGCTGAACATGGCGGTCGCATAGCTCTAGGGCTCCGTGAGTGAGGCAGTGACCCCACTACAATCCGACCAGTAATCCGAAATAAATCAACCTCTGATCGGAGGAACCCGGCTCCAGGACTGAGCGGGAATCACCCAGAGGCGAAACGGCCGAAATTGGATGCCGGGAGGTGGACTTACGACATCCGTCGTCAGGGGGCCTGCATCGATCCTGCATCACCGGGCTCCGGTGGGATTAGAGGCCGGGCGGAAGTGAGTGCGGCACGGCAGAGGGCGACCGGAAGAGCGCACTACCCGGCGCTCCCCTCCCCCCAGTGACACTCCAAGACCTTTGGCCGGAACGCTCCCCTGGCGCCCCCGAGTGCCTGTGTTCCCGATCGCCCGCAGGAGGAAGGTGTCAACGACCGGCGGCAGCGAAGAAACAGCATTGGTGCACAACGTTAAGTCCCCCTGCAGTGCGCAATACAAACGGTGAGGAGAGGGCGGGGTGCCCGTTCGGCAAGGGCCCCTACGCGACGGCTCGCTGTCTGAACCCCCCCCCCCCTGGGAATACAGGGGACTGCACACACGCGACTCGCGGCACTCGCCGCTGCATACAGAACTCTTGCGCTAGTTTGGAAGCGCAGCGCATGTAGATAGGAGGCGGACGTCGCCCTGACACGGCTGAGGGGAGAGGGGAGAGCTGGGGTGCTGCAGAAGGGGGTGCGAGGGCCAGAGTACAATGGAGGCACGGGCGGGAAGCCCAAACAACGACATAAAGACCCATAAACTGCCAGTGGCCAGTGAGAGACTTTGATTCTAAACCACTCAGGCACAGAAGGCACTAGAGTTGTGATCTGGCAAAGCGCCACCAGACAACGCGATCGCAGCGGAAGGCAGCGAGGGCAGGGTGGAACAAAGAGTGTCAGGCAGGCTGCGCGGTGCATTGGGACTGACTCGGTCTGACTGCCCATTCATCAAGTAGTGGCAGTGGGTGAACAACGCCACTGGGGCCCACCTTTAACCTGTTGGACACAGACACCCCCCTCCTGGGATCACTTGCCACGGAAAAGGTAGAAATCAAGGGTACCGGGTAGAATCATGGCTGGCAGGGGCCCGAAAAACGCCACGTCGCAGTCTAAACTGGAGAAATTTGCATATGACAGACAAGCGCACTCCCAGGCAGAACCGCGCACATCGACGGGGAAGACACCAGAGCCCGATGGGGGAAAAAAAAAAGCAACACTTGAAGACGTGATGAAGGCGCTGGCAAAAGTGCAGGCAACAATGGGGTCCACGGCCACTGAAGTCTCTCTCCTTAGGGCAGACTTCCAGAAAATGGGAGAAAGAGTGAAACAGGTCGAGGTGGTCACTAAATCTCTGATTGAAGACGTATCGGATCTACAATTGGCGATGGAACGAGTGGCGGCGGAGAATAAGACACTGAAAGAGAAGCTGGATGACCAGGAGGGGCGCTCCAGGCGCAACAACGTCAGAATTCTTGGGGTCCCGGAATCGGAAGGAACTAGAGCCATGGATATGTATGTGGAGGACCTGATCAAGACACAGCTCAAGCCCAAGGGGTTATCGCAATTTTTCTCCGTTGAAAGGGCGCACAGAGTTCCGGGGGGACAGCCCAAGCCTAGAGCCCCCCCTAGACCCATACTAGCGATACTCTTTAACTTTCGGGACCGGGATGCGATCCTACAGGCTGCGAGGAGGGCTGCGCCGCTGCAGGTTCAAAACTCTACGGTAGCCTTTTTCCCGGACTATACTGCGGAGGTGGCGCGCCGGAGGAGGACCTTCCTTGATATCAAGAGGGAACTGAGAGCTAAGGAACTGCCGTACTCTATGCTGTTCCCGGCCCGGCTGCGAGTAGTCACGGACAGTAAGGTTTGGTTTTTCGACACGCCAGAGTCAGCTCGCGAATGGTTGGATGGATGGCGACAAGTAGGACTACCCCGCCGCTCACATAGAACACACCAGAGCCAACGTGGAGACAGCCAACCGAGATCTCAGGCATCAGGTGGAATTGAATCGACGCACTCCAAGGCGCAGGACAACCCCGACGCACTGGAAGACGTGGAGGAATAGTCGCCCGGCACCAAACGGAATGAACGCTGACATGGCTTCGCGGGTGAGACCCGGCTTGGACACTGTCCCGGGGGAGACCGGAGAGGGCAGGGGTTCTGCCTACTCCAGAGGACACTTCACCCCAGCAAGCAAGTACTGTTTATGGGATGGGTAAAGCACTCTGCTGAGTTGGGGTGGCGGGCAGTTCGGAGCCCGTCTGGCAGGGAGGCAGGGAGGGGGGAGGAGTGGGGGGGTTGTTTAAATGTTCATTGCAAATCGCAAACTGTAACAGGCTACACATTTCTCCAGGTCCAGATTGGGAAGGGAGAAGAGAAGTTAGTTGAGTTTTTCAGGGTTCTACAGGATTGGTCGGGTTGTGCTGGCTGGTGCCCGCGCTGTTTCCTTGGTAGGGAGGGGAGGGATACTGTGACCGCAGGACACACTGGAGACATGGACATATACACAGCAGACTATGGCAGATTGCTCACGACGTAGGCGGGAAGAGGGTGCACCTAGATCCCAGGGAGCACCCCTTCGCATACTAACATGGAACGTACGGGGCCTGGGAGACAAGGTCAAACGAGGGCTGGTACTCACTGCACTGAAAAGACAGGGGCCGGCTCTAGCACTCCTTCAAGAAACTCATTTACAGGGTGGGACTGCCAAGGCGCTGGATAGGAGAGGCTATAAAATGATGGCGCATTCAGAGTTCACATCAGGATCTAGAGGGACTGGAATTTTACTTAAGAAATCCTCACAGTTTATACCACTGAGTACGAAGATTGATGGGCAGGGTTGCTTTGCGGCCCTACAGGGACAGTGGGAAGGAAGGCTTATTAATGTGGTCTCGGTGTATATCCCACCGGCACTTCATTCGGTCATGCTTCCAGCTCTGGGTGAGTTCCTACTGGCCCTTCCAGAGGGAGACATCATACTTGGGGGGGATTTTAATGCCACTGTAGACGGTACACTTGACAGGTTCTCGGCCACAGGCTCGACTGGGGGTCCCTCACGCTTCCAACGTTTCTTGACCGCTATGGGCCTAGTGGATATATGGCGGCATGCCCACCCTAACATGAATCAATACACTTTCCACTCTGCTGTCCACAACAGTCTTTCGAGAATAGATTACTTCTTGGCACTGGGAGAATGCATACAACACGTAGATACCATAGACATTCAACCCAGTGGCATATCAGACCACTCCCCGATTCTCTTAACACTCTCTGTCCGGGAGAAAACACGCAAACGACTTTACCCCATACAGGCAGCATACCTCAAGGCGCCCAAAGTCAGGAAAGCACTCAAGACGGCGACAAAGCATTACTTCGAAGAGAATCTAGAGTCAGTGCAATCGGCAGCAACCCTATGGGAAGCATACAAGACAGTGTTAAGGGGGCAAGCAATAACCACACTTGCAGGATATAGAAGGGAAAAAGCGCTCGAATTGGCCGAAATAGAGCTGGCACTGCGAGAAGCGACGATAAGACACGAGACACACCCCACACCGGACACGGCCCACACACTGCACCTCCACCAACACTCATATACGGAATATTTGCGGCACCAAGTCAAAGGGCAGATAACGGAAACAAAGAACAGAATTTATGATATAGGAGATAAAGCGGGCAGGATGTTGGCCTGGTTAGACAAGAAGGGAGGGAGCTCTAGGGGTATCCGACAAGTGAAAGACAGGAGAGGTACACTGCACACGAGCCCGGAGCGAATCTTAGAAATACTCGTTGACCATTTTGAGGGTGTTTACACGTCTGACAGGGAGGTGACAATAGAAATGGCCAGGGCGGCACTAGAGCCTATCCACACACCGAGGCTACGGCCCGAGGCATCAGCGGAACTAGAGGCGGATCTAACCATGGACGAAATCCACATAGCGATACGAGCGATAAAACCCGGTAAGGCGATCGGCCCAAATGGCATCCCGATAGAGTGGTACCAGGCCACGTCGGAACGGCTCAGTAAACACCTACTGGCCATGTATACGGATTGCCTGTCGAAGGGCGAGCTCCCTCCAGACCAAAGAGTAGCGACCATCATCGCGATACCTAAACCCGGGAAACCACCGGAAGATTGCAATTCCTATCGCCCTATATCCCTGCTCAATGCAGAAGTTAAAATACTAGCCAAACTCCTGGCTACCCGACTACTGACACACCTGCCGGACCTCATACATCCCGATCAGTCCGGGTTCATGCCGCACAGAAACACGGCACTGAATCTACGAAGAGTGCACGGAGTGTTGGCGAGAGCGGATTCGGTTCTCGAACCAGCGGTTATATTGGCCCTCGATGCGAAAATGGCATTCGATCTGGTCGAATGGACATACCTGTTCGAGGTCCTGGCGCACTTAGGGTTTGGACCCAAATTCATAGCATGGGTCAGATTGTTATATGCGAGACCGGTGGCACAGGTGGTGGCGAATGGCCATATCTCGCACACGTTTCCCTTGGGAAGAGGTACTCGACAGGGTTGCCCCCTGTCGCCACTGCTTTTCGCGATCGCCCTAGAACCGTTAGCACTCCTGATACGGTCTACCCCACTGATTAGAGGGATTTCCTGGGTTGGGGAAGGGGAGGACCGCGTCTCCCTATACGCAGACGACATGCTAGTTTACCTCACTGACCCGGAACATAGCATTCCAGCGCTTCTGACTCTGTGTGATGACCACGGAAAAGTCTCGGGATATACACTGAACTGGAATAAGTCGGAACTATACGTTCTGAAGGGACCGAGCCCGACACTGAGTGCTCATTGCCCCTTGACCGAAGCCGGTTCATCCTTTAAATACCTGGGCATACATGTCACCAATGACCCGGTAGAATTTGTGCAGAAAAACCTGAAGCCACCTATAGAACGGCTTAAACAGGACGTTGGGTTCTGGGCCGGACTGCCCCTCACGATGCTGGGTAAGGCAGCATTGTACAAAATGATGTCACTGCCCCGTTTCTTATACGTCCTGGAGAATACGCCGTATCCGGTGGAACCAGGTTACTTTAGGAAAGTGTCAGCGTTAGTGGCGAGTCTCCTGTGGAGTAACCGCCCGGCCCGCATTGCGCAGGCCAAACTGCACAAAGGGTGGTATGACGGAGGGATTGCACTGCCAGACCTGAAAGTGTATTACTGGGCAGCGCAGCTGAAAATCATAAATCAGTGGATCCACGCCCCCCAAGATGACCCAGCATTCAGAGCAGACAGGACACAGTTAGGAGCCAGTACCCTACTGGCCCCTTTGTACGACCAACGAATGGTACGCAAACTGAAGGGACCCACAAGACTAACAGCGGCGATATGGCACAGGGCGTTGACGACACTGGGATGGAAAGGGAGAATAACTAAACTTACTTCCCTGTGGGACTCCCGGGTGCTAGGGAACTTACGGAATAGCAAGGGCTTCTCCCATTGGGATGTGATAGGCCTGTCCACGGTGGGAGATTTGTGGGAACAGGGCACGGTGCTTCCATTTGCACGACTGAGAGAACAATATGAGCTAGGGCCACGAGAAGAATTCCGATATGCTCGGATTCGGCACGCGCTGCTTACAGCCATCCTCCCGGAGACGGAGGTGCCAGAGGCCTCACCGCTTGAAGATCGCCTCCTTACGGACTATATGCCAGAGCGAGCAACCTCGCTCACATACCGTAAGTTAAGCAACAATTTGCCGGATCCCATGATCAAACTTAAGGAAAAGTGGGAGGGGGACGTGGCAGCTATGGACGAAACCGAGTGGAATGAAGCAGTGGCTTCACCCAAAGAAGTAGGTATCTCAGCTAAATTCCGGCTCATACAGCTCAAAATCCTGCATAGAGTATATTATACTAGAACGACACTACACCTCATACACCGCGCGCAACACCCATTTTGTCTCCGAGGGTGTGGGGAGGAAGGGACTTTCTTCCACACATTATGGGACTGCCCACGCATTCAAGAATACTGGAGACTTATATTACGCACTATATCACAGACTGTGGGGACCTCCCTGATCCCTGAACCACGTAAATGCTTACTTAATGTGTGGGAGCCCAATGATTTGTCCAGACATGGTCTACAATGGGTCACCTTGGGCATGGTCGTGGCTAAAAGGGACATAGCACAGAAGTGGGGGGCGATAGAGGTGCCGACGAGAACACGCTGGTGTGAGAATATGGACAGGGTCATGGTCACGGAAAGGGAGGTGTATGCTAGCAGGGCCTGCCCAAAAAAATGGAATAAGATATGGACACAGTGGAACACATACCGGGTGACATTTGCGAACCATTACCAGAGGACGAACCAATTTCATCTGATGAGGAAGGGGAGGATGATTAGCGTTCCTAAGGAGAGGTTGAGTGGGGGCAGGGGTAAGGACGGTGGGAGACCGTGGGAGTCGGGAGGGATGAAGCGGAGGGGCAGACAAGGCCAGTACCCCGTAGGAATTTCCATGTACACCTATCATTAATACTAACTAGTATGTGTGACCTTGCAGACCTAAATGCGGAGTAATTTATCAGAAACTTTGCACGGCACAATGTATGCGGATTCACTTCAGCACGTGACGACCTACCTGTGATTTCTTTGTTGATTTTTTACGTTGTTTATTGTTGAAAAACCAAAAAACCAAACCTACTCAAATTAGAACATTACTTATGAACAATGCGCCTTCACTAAAGTGCGAAATACCTAAAACACGGAATCAGCAACCAGTATACAGACTTTTCCATTGATGAGGCTATTTCAGTAATGGTGTAGCGGCCGGCCCGTTGGGTTGTAGGCCAGATGCTGTGTACGACTACAAGGAGCAATAAAGGTTTTGGGGAAAAAAAAAATAAATAAAAGAGATTGTATTCTTGAACTGCATCTTTCCCTCTCTAGCTCTTCAATCACCGATACTGTTATTCTTTACACCCTTGCCACAGAACATCCAACCGGGACACAAACTTGTGTTTGGATTCCTTCCTTTAAATAACTGAAAAGGAGTTTTCTTAGTTGATATTTGTGGTGAAAATCTATGTGCCAAAATACATTTCTGCAACTCCTCCTTCCAATCCAAAAAATTTACCCTTGAGAGTTGAATATTCTCTTTTATCACCCTGTTAAACCTTTCTACAGTACCATTTGATTCTGGGTGATATACTGATGTTCTTTTATGTTTATTTCCACAAAATAACAAAAATTCAGACATCATATTAGAACAAAATTGAGGTCCATTATCAGATACAATTGTTGTTGGAAACACCTCCCTTCTGAAAACTTCCTTAAGAAAAGAAATCACACAAGAAGATGTGACCTCAGATACTGAAGAAACTTCTACCCATCTGGAGTACAGGTCAATTAAAGCAATTAAATATGGAGTATGATGTTCACCAGAAAGGGGACCTACAATGTCAATAGCAATATCCTCCCAAGGACCACCAGGTAAATCTCGACACACCATGGGAGCAGTCCTAGGAACAAGAATTTTGTCACTTATTCTACAATAAACACATTC
Source organism: Lissotriton vulgaris (assembly GCF_964263255.1). Taxonomy (NCBI): domain Eukaryota; kingdom Metazoa; phylum Chordata; class Amphibia; order Caudata; family Salamandridae; genus Lissotriton; species Lissotriton vulgaris. Next base: position 1,293,795,622 of record NC_141694.1, read on the forward strand.
TCTCACCTCTCTTTCAATTTCCAGACCCATGTCTGGCCACCAGAAAGAACTGCAAATTCTTTCTTTAGTTTTAACAATACCTAAATGGCCCTGATGTGCCTCTTCAGTTAATCTTTTTCTTAAAGAATTCGGAGGAATCAATGTTGAACCTTTTAATAATATTCCATTTTCCACAGATAATTCATTTACCACTAAATGCCAAACTTTGGCCAAAGTTTTATCTAAAACTGAATTTATAAGAATTAAATTATTCAACTTTGAAATCTCTTCATCTTTTCTACTTTCATCCAACCATTCTTCCTCAAGTATGACACCAGATGTAATTTCACAAACATTCACTTCATCCTCACAGATCTCATCTTCAATCAATTCACTAGTAACATCACCAACTAATCTTGAAAGACAGTCAGTGGACACATTTTCCACACCTGGAATATAATTTACACTAAAATTGAATTCCTGAAGTCCAATCATCCATTTCCTAATACGTGAAGATACACAATCTAAACCTTTTGTTGTGAAAATGTCCTTCAATGGTTTGTGATCAGAACAAACCTTAAATTCCTGACCCCATAAGAAATGTTTAAATTTCCTGAGAGCCCAGAATATTGCCAAAGCTTCTTTTTCTATCACAGAATAGTTTAATTCTGCACCACGCAAACTTCTTGAAGCACAAGCTATAAGTTTTCCTTTTCCACCTCATATTGTGTTTCAGGATTGCACCTAGTCCCTTTGAACTTGCATCAGTTTCCACAAACGTTTCTTCATTAGGAATAAAAGCTTGTAGATTTGGAGCATTGACTAAATCCTCCTTGATGTCCTCAAATTCTTTTTGACAATACTCTGTCCAAATATACTCTTTGTTCTTTCCTAGTAGATTTCTTAAATTACTAGACTTACTGGCTAAATCTTTAATGGATTTTCCATAATATTCAACCATTCCTAAAAAAGAAACAATCTCTTCTTTATTCTTTGGAGTTGCTAAATTTTGTATGGTATCTACCAAATCCTTCTTTGGTGATATCCCTAAAGCTGAAATATTGCGTCCTAAATAATTTACATCCTTTACCGAAAATTTGCATTTCTCAAATTTCAATGTAAGACCTGCAGATTCTAACCTCTTTAAAACTAACCTCAAAATCTTATCATGTTCTTCTTGATTATTTCCATAAATTAATAAGTCATCTTGATAACATTTAACCGACTTTATTCCTCTTAAAATAGAAGCCATGACCCTCTGAAAAACCGACGCTGCAGACACAAGACCAAACGGCATCCTTTTATACTTAAATGCACCCATAGGAGTGATAAAAGCCGTTAGATCTTGTGACTCCTGCGTCAACTCAATCTGATGATAAGCCTGAGTTAAGTCCAAAGTTGTAAAGACTCTTGAATCACCCAAAGAAGTTAGTAACTCATCAATATTTGGTAAAGGAAATGTATCTAAAATTACCTCTTTAATGAGTGATCTCAAATCACAACATAGTCTTATATCGCCATTAGGTTTGTTCGCGACAACAACTGGCGCCAACCATTCTGTTGCCTCCACTGTGGTTATAATATCTTGATCTTGCAATTTCTTTAATTCCTCTTCTACCTTTCCTTGCACTGCTATAAGAATCCTTCTAACCTTAGCAATCACAGGAATCACATTCTTCTTAAGCTTAATACAATGTTTGTAACCCTTGAGACATCCCAACTCTTTTCGAAAAAGTCAAGGAAACTCCTTTACAAAAGAATTCCCATCAGACTTTATCTCCTGAATCTGAACCTGTGGATTAGAATTAGGATTTAACATCACTCCCAACATACGTTGGTGCGGCCATCCAATCAAACAATCACCAACCTTTGGAATATAAACTTTTTCCAACAATCATGTTCTTTCCTACTTCAATTGTAGCATTAAAATAACCCAACATACTTATCGGAAATCCACCATACCCTCCTGGATTCACATCCATTTTGAAAAGTTTATTTTTCATTTCGAAAACTTTTTCCCAAAATTTCCTTTGAAACAATAGTAATAGGTGAACAAGAATCGAACTTCATATTCATTTCTATACCATCTTCTTTAACTTTGCTAATTGGATGATAATTATTCTTGCTCTCTTTCGCCTGACTTATAACCTCTTTTATCTCTTTTTTAAATACTTTCTTATCTTTAGATTTGCAAAACTTCACAAAATGTCCTTTTTTTCCACATCCATGACATACAAAACTTAAAGCAAGACACATTTTTGAATTTGCCTTATGCCCAGATTTTCCACACCTGAAACATGTTATTGCATTTAAAGATGTCTCTTCTTTGCTTGAATCTTTCACAACATTTTAACATCTTTTACCTGACAAACATTGTCCTTTACATCTTCAACCACAGCTTCAACTTTCGCTTTGTCACCTTTTAACTCATTTACACATTTTAACATATGTTCTACCCTTTTTACTATACTCACTTCTTCCTCTAAAGGTGGTTCATCCTTTAACCACAATTCTTATCTGATCTTATCCTCTCTACATTTCAAAACTAACTGATCCCTCAAGCGTTCTTCATTTGCTGCACAAAATTTACAAGTTGAGGACAAATATTCCTCAATTGATTCATCTTTGCCTTGTTCCCTTTTTCCAAAGTGATATCTTTCCATGATACACAAGGCAAATAATGTTTATCTAACTTCAATAAACAAACTTCATATTCATCCAAGCCCCGTTGTTCCTGAGCAGATAACTCAGGTAAATTTTTTAACACCTCTTGACCTTCCCCTCCTAAACAATGCATTAAAAGAGAATATTTTCTTTCTGCACTTAAATTTGTGCGACAAACTCGTGCATAATACACAAATATTTTCTTCCATTTGCTCCATTTTACCTTTGGCTCACCTGGATCACTGAGGAAAAACGGTGGAGTGGTTACATTCTGCATTTTCTTTCTCTTAAATTATACTATAACACACTTATTTAAATTACTACCGGAACACCTCTTAATATCAAATGTTCCTAACTTAAATAATTTTATATTTTATCTAAACCATTAAACACTAAATTGGCTCTTAAATAAACGTATTTATCCTATACATATTAATGTATTATACCATGCTTTCCCAAGCGAATATTTCCTTTTCACAAAAATGCTTTAAAAAAAAAAAAAAAAATAGACCTCTCCTTTAATATGAACTTTTGTCCACTATGCTAACATTAACGTGTTCATCCGTAAGCAATATCACTCTTCCTTTGTCTGTTCGCTCGAATATTCCTCAGCTTCCTATTCTTCTAGGCTTCCTGTTAGTCCTCCAACGATCGCCGCATTCATGTGCAAATGACTCAGACAAACTTCAACTCACAAGCAGCTACTCCTGCGCTGAATTCTTCTTCCGCGTTCCACTGTCATCATTCCACAAGCTGCCGTCAAATCTCACGTTGTTTCACTTGCGCTAAGTCCCTCTTCCGCATTCTAATGCGTCATCATTTCACACATGCCGCGGAAAGATGAAGATCTTTACAAGCACTGCAAACAGCACTAAGGACCTCGTCCCTCATATAAATCCACACGACTCAAACTGCTATATTTCACCAAAACGCTTCCACAAGAGGGTACGTTTAAAAGTATTTTTTTTTCTTCTTCCTTCACAGAACTGACGTATTTCATCAATGTACTTAATTCAACTAACGATATCAGCCGCAGGAGAAGTAAGTTACTTCTCAACACATACACAGCCACTGGAGAAGGATCACTATCACCTTTTCCTTTCAAATTCAAACGTATATCATTTCCGCCATACATGTACCTTCCCACTTAATTTTAAACTGCCGCTGGAGAAGCTACCAACTTCCCATCAAAACAACAGCTGCTGGGGAAGATTAATTTTAATTAAATTTCTCTTTTAAGTCCACTTCCAATTTCTTTTACTTCACTTTCTTTTAAATGTTTATCATTCTCCCACGAGTCTCTTATTTCTAATCACATTCCATCTCCATTCAACTTAGCTTGATGTTGAGGTGTTTCTCCTCTCTCTTTTCTCCTTGTTGTCCTTGTCGCCAATGAAAAGTTCTTCATTAATACTGAAACAGGTGATGTTAAGCACAGAGGCTTATTAACACCTTGACTGCTATAGTAATTCCCGCTCGGTGCTGAAGTCTTCAGATCCCCATTGTTCATGACGAGCTCAGCTCGTCATGAGTGTATGAGAGGTGTACATCATGACGAGCTGAGCTCGTCATGAGCGTCGAAGGTGTTATACAAACACCCCAACCATCAGCTACCAGGGGAGTAACTGACTTTCAGGGAACATTAGAAGGTATAATATTCCAAGTTCTACCGAACCTTTAATAATGAAGATAGAGAAGACACTACAGGAGTAAGCTGTCTTCCCCTTATACCTAATGGCATTGGTGCTATCTGGTGATCTTCAAATGCAGACTATGTCCTTCCTGGAGGTAGTCTTGCTGTTGTAATGCCCCATAACTGCCAGTTCTGGCACTGATTGACTACCACCCTCAATTTTGGCATCACTATTCCTCATCTGGAAAGGGTGACAGCGTATTCAGGCTGTGGATGGAGCTGTCATCTGGTCACCCCCGTACTCCTTGGAGGGGATGTATCGGCTTCACCCCAATATGTCTCTTCTATGAAAGCAGTGAGGCCTGAGAACCGAGCAGTGAGCCTAATAGCTGCATCAGGGGTTGGAGGAGTCACTCTGAATATGTGAGCAGACACTGCGAGAACGCAGACCAGCTCCCCTGACAATCCCCACTGGGTCAATATCTGTGCATCTAGGTATCTCAGAGAAAGAGCACTGTCCCAGCAAGCATTGCAAACCACTTTTCAGAACATCTGAGAAGCAAAATGTTGTTCACCTGACTCCAAAATTTGTGAAACAAATTGAGAAGAAGCTAAATATTTTCATGTATGTGACCCTGTGCAAGTTGCAAAAGACAAAGTAACACATGTTTAGGGTTTGACTGCACAGCACTTGCAATGTGCTTGTGAAATCTACTATAATCAATATAAATCTTAAAGTGGACTTACACCTGGCCCCCTTGCTATTCTTTGGTTTCTGTGTCTGCCACTTTCTTTTCCTCTGTTTATATTGGCTATAGCATACTATTTCCGGTTGTTCCTCATGTATTTGCTCTTATCAGTGTCCTGAGGACCAAGTACTGTTTCCATCCACTTTTGGGAATTTTTAAAAATATGTTGCCTGCAAGGCACAAGTTTACCTAATCTCCCCGTGGCAGCATGCATTTCAAGCATACTTGTTACTTCTAGACATGCACACCTCTCCTCCTCTCGCTCTCTGTCATGGTTTTGTTTTACCCACCCCCTGCACTGTCAGTTGTTTCCAACCTTCCACCCTCCTCCAATTTCATTTGCTTCACATATCCCTACCCCGTGCCTTTTGTTTAAATTTGGCCATTTTGGCCTCACTGCAGCATACAAGCAGCACTACTGCTTGTCCCCTCCTCCCCTGAACTTCTTACCGAACCACAGCAGCTTGACCTCCCTGACACTCATCCCACAGATTCTTATGATCACCAGAGAACTGTGGCTGGGGGGAGGTACATGACACCTGGATACGCATATAAGGTCTCGCCTTTATTTACTCCTTGTGTCCCTTATAATCAATGTTATGGAACATGTTTGGGGCACTGGACTATTGGGAAGGTCTTAGTCAGCGAGTGTCTCTTTTGTGTTGTGGTGCTGGGATGTCTTGTCATGTAGTCAGCTGTATTTTCCGCCTTCCCTGGATTGTGGACAATGGTGTAGGTGTATTCTTGAAAGCGAACGCCCCAGCGCTCAATCCACTGAACCACACATCAAGTCTAGCCACTATAGCTCCCCCACCTAAGGAACTGCAGCAAGGACATTCAGAAAGGATCACTGGAGATGCAGGCTATATACAGCCCTTGCTGGGTAGGATTAAACATAACAGTCATTTACCAGGGTGGTCTCTAATGGTGTTAACTTTGATACTGGTAAAGTGCTTTATCATTTGTGTGCATAATCAAGCACTTTCTGGAAGGATCCACGAGTGATGCAGGCTGCAGAAAATCCTCACTGGGTAGTGTTTAGATAGAATTGTCACTTACCCAGGGGAGTCTCATCACTTTAAGCCCCAACCTGTATCTATTCCTCATGCCCCTTAACATACACATGTCCTGGCCCACGTTTGGGGCACAGTACTTTTTGGAAGGTCTTAATTGGCATGATGGCACCGCTTGGGGGAGAGGGAAGGACCAGCAACAGGCTTGTGTTTCTCCCCGTTTCCAATTCTGCTCCCTCACCTCCGGGCTTGAGTCGGGTCGGGGTGTGTGGAGCTCAGGTCTCCCCAACTCCTCCACTTGAGCACCTCCACTTGAGCAAAGAAACAAACAAGGCACAAAGAAAGTTGCAAGTTTTCCTAGAGCAATCTATATGCCTGGGGCATTGTGATACTGATTACCCCATCGCATACCTACTTTGCTTTAATTTGGCTCTCACTACTAGGTGATCGCTTCCTGTTTCCTGCAGAGGCCCTGTTTGTGTGGTTTTATCGTGGAGGCCGCAGCACTTTTATAGCAATAAAAAGTGGGGAATTGACTTAAGCAAAGGCAATCACTGCATGAAGCGACCAAGAGCCCAGTACTATGGGTGCAGCACTTTCCAACACTTAAGCACTTGGTGAGCCCTATTCGCTCTTTTCAGACATTTAAGGTGCTTTATGAACCAGTTCAGGCCTTGGCTTTGAAAGCAGGCACCAGGCACGTTACTTGCAATAAATATATGTGTAGGGAAGTTGTATAACAGAACAGGGCCACTGACCAGGAGTGTGTCGTATTTGAATACAGGGACAGAAGCAGTATATGAATTGTTGTACTCTTTATTCAAGCCCCACACCCTCCCTGCTTGTTTCCTCTCTTTTCACTATCTGCCCCTCCTCTTCCCTTGTGCTTCCCTTTCCTTCTGCTCACATCTAACCCTGTATTGTCCTAGCACCGCACTCAGGAACCATAAGTGACAACTCTACATCTCCCCCTTCTTAAAATGTTCAGTGTTCACACTTCTTCACGGTTCTTAAATGAGCCAAGTGGGTCACTGAATGGTTCTCTGTGGCCGGCCTGGAAGGTGCAGTTCTCTTGATTCTTTTTGGTTTGTCGAGGCTTCAGGTATTTCACAGTTGCTTGCTTCTTGACCTGAGTCATCTGTGTCATGTTCTGACTTTTCTCTCCGGGTGTTTGCATTTCTTGAAGTGTGACAAGTTTTGTGTGATTCTTTTGTCCTTAGATACGGCGATGGCCATGGTTCCTGTACGACTCATCACCCGTAAGGGTTGGTCACAATATCTACTGTAGCTTTTGTCCTTTGTTCTTGCAGGCTAGGACCAAGTCTCCTTTCTGGATGTCGGGGGTTCAGGCGTTTCGGCGGTCATCTTCATATTCTTTCATTTTTGCTTTCTTGATCTTGTCTATTTCCGCTAGTGCGACGTGATCATGAGGGTGAGAGCTTGAACATAAAATGATGTCCATTATAGGTGTTCTTGTATGCAGTGTCCTTTCCAGCATCAGAGTAGGTGGACATTTATTAGTAGTGCTGTGGGGCGTGGTCGGATATGCTTGTAACACCTAATTCAGGGCAAGTTGGACGTCTCCCCAGGCCAGTTCTGCTTGCTGTATGGCCTTCTTTAATGTGGCCATAAACCTCTCTACCATCCCATTGACTTGAGGCCACATAGGGCGATCTTCGGTGTTTGAAGTTGAGGTGACTTGCAAGTTATGTAAAGTCATGTTCATTGAATAGAGGACCATTATCTGCCTTCACTACTGTGGGGATTCCCCACACAGCGAATGTTTAGTCTAGGACTGGTATGATGGTGGTCACTCTTGTTGACGATACTTGCAGCACAATAGGGAATCTTGAGTACTCATCCATTATGACGATGATGTACTTCCTGGATTTTAAAGGGCAGACAAAGTCAATGGCTTCCTGTTGCCACACGCTGTCTGGGAGATCGGACACTGGAGCGGGGAACGTGATTTTTCTCGCCCTAACAGTTGACATTGAGGACAGTCTCGAAGCGTGGTTTTGACCATTTGATCGAGTGAAGAGAACCAGACTTGTTCAAGTAGCGCTTTTTTGGTTGCCACTACGCCTCTATGTCCTTCATTCATCAAGTTGACAATCCCTTGTCGTAACTGTTGAGGTATGATAATCCGTCTGTCTCGTAGAAATAATCCATTGACACTGATTGTGAGTTCAACTTTGACATGTCGGAAAGACACCAGGTCAGAACACTTTTGTCATTTGATGTTTCATCAAGATGTTTTCAGGTGTTTGTTTGAATGCAATGCATTATGTTTTGAATTGTGGCATCCTTGGCTGTGGCTTTTGTGATCGCTTCCAATGGGACAGCTGGCGGTCTTGCTTGATTGATGACAAAGTGAATGTATTTTTCAGCCAGCGAGTGTCTTGTTTGTGTTGTGGTGCTGGTATGTCTTGTCATGTGGTCAACTGGTTTTTCCGCCTTCCCTGGTTTGTGGACAATGGTGTATGTGTATTTTTGAAGATGAATGTCCCAGCGCTCGATCCAAGGTGGCGTTTTCGCTCGGGGATTTCCAAATATTGTTATGAGAGCTTGATGGTCTGTGATTAGAGTGAAGTGCTTCCCATATATGAAAATGTGGAAGTGTTCGCACACCCAAACAGCCACCAGGCTCTCTTTCTCCTGCTGGGAGTATGCTTTCTCAGTGTCCAGTAGGATGCGGCTGGCATACGCTACGATGTGTCGTTGGTCGCCTTCATCTTCGTAGTGAGCTAGGATGGCTCTGATTCATACTGGGCTGACGTCTACAGTGATTTAGTTTTTTCTGCAATGATTGAAGTATGCTATGCTGATTGTAGAACCCACGGCTGTCTTGATTTTGTTGAACGCCTGCTCGCACTTTGCCAACCATCGGAAGACTTAACCTTGTTTCATGAGTTCCCGCAAAGGATAGCTAATGGTGGCGTAATACTTTATGTATCGGGTGCAATAGCTGGCCATGCCCAGGAAAGATCTGTGTCAATGATGTCTTGTGGGCAAGGGATGTCAGCTAGTGCAGTCACTTTATCAGGGTCAGGTTGCATTTCCTCGCTGGAGAAAACTTGGCCGTAGAATTTCAGCACGGATTTGTGAAACTCACACTTGTCTTGGTTGAGGGTGAGGTTGGCGTCTAGAAGAGCATGGCACACTCGATCCAGAGCTGTGTCGTGTTCCTTGAGGGTGTCACCAAACACCAGGATGTCGTCATTGTAGTTGAATGAGTTAGGAATGTGATGAATGACTCGCCTTACTGCTTCTTGGAATATTTCTGCGGCTGATGAGAGTCCAAAGTTGAGGCATTTGTATCCGAAGAGGCCTGGATGAGTTGAGAATGTGGCGATATAGGGGGATTTCTTGTGAAGCTCGAGTGGGTGGTAGCCTTTGTTTAGGTCCAGTTTAGAAAATACTTTTGCCATATTTAGTTGATTGATCGCGTCGCTGATGTGGAGCCCCGGATGCCGTTCTCGTTTTGTGGCTGTGCTTGGGGCTCTCATGTCCATGCAGAGTTGCACTTTGTTTTTTGACTCCCGTGTGGATACTACCACCACTGGGGATACCCAAGGGGTTGGACAGTTCGACCCCTCGATGATGTCAGCTCGCAGTAGGTCTTGTAACTCTTCGTCTATAGCTTGTTGAAGGTGGAATGGCACTTTCAGGTGATGTTGAGCCAAAAGTGTTACTTGTTTGTTGATGTGTAGTCGGACTTTGAAGTGGGATAGTTTTCCCGAGTCCAGTGAACAGCTTGCTGATGATGTCTGGTGTGTCAACTACTTTGTATACTATCTCCACTAGTTTCAGGCATTCAGCGGTGGGCAGGCTAAGAAGGCTGCTTCGGGTCCTTCTATGACATGAATCTCTGCATGAACCGTTCTGTCTTCATATTTCAAGGATGTGCGAAATTGTCCTAGACACGGGAGAGGTCCTGTGGACATCCATTTGTAGACACACACGGCGGCCTTCTGCAGTTTGGGTTCATTTTCCTGTATTCTGTAGCACATATGTAGTTGAGTGATACAACTCTGTCTAAGACAAATTGTGCTAGGTGGCTACCCATTTGAATGTGCAACCTTGGGTATTTCTATAATCTGCCAAGGTCTGCTACCATGCACACTTATTCATCACTGTCTTGAGTGATGGGAGTGAGGGCTGAGGATTCCCTCAATGACGAGCTTCGAGAATAGTGCGTGAGGAGGGACCGTATTCTGGGTCTTGACAAGCTGGTTGATCGGTTTCGCCTGTCGTATACTCCTCTTGCATAGTGTCGAGGTCCACAGTTACTTTGGGTTTCTGCTAATTCCTTGCGAGATGCTCAGCACACCAGTTCAAAGTGATTTTCATTTCCACAGCAGCGACATTACTGCCCCATGGCAAGGCAGGGTAGGGGCCTGTGTGAGGGTAGTCTTGACCGCAGTGATAGCATTATAGTTGTTGTTTCTGGCTGCTGCCGCTCCTGTTCAAGCTGCATGTCTGGCTTGTGGGTTTGGAGGTCCTCCTGTGATCTGACTGGCATTGTGGATTTGCCTGAGGTTGAAGTCGAAATGCTTGTTCAGGTTTTTTCTGTTTTGCCTGCATCCACCTTTCTGGCATGTTCTTCAGCTTGATCCTTTATTCTTGCCAGCTCTTCAATGTCGTCGAGTGAGTAGTGTGTCTTAAGCAGGCGACAGCGTAGTGACTCTGACTGGCATTCCTCTATGATTCTTAGACGGAGGGTGTCTTCAGTTTCCAAAGTCGCAGTAACGGGCTAGGTGTTTGAGGCGGGTGATGAAGTGGCCCATTGGTTCATCCTTTTCCTGTGAGGCCAGATTGAAGGTGTAGCATTCAAATCTAAGTTGTGTTTGTGGAGATATTTCCTGTTTAGTGCATCTCTCCCATCTTGATATGAAGTAGACATAGCAGTCTGCAGTTTTTTGATGACTTGACCAACTTATTTGCCAAACAGTTTGCACAAGACGATGAGTTGCTGGTCGGGGTTGGTGACTCGTGACCCCTTCATGAAGTCTTCGAAGTCTTCTAGAAAGTCTTCCCATCGAGGACCCATGCTGCTGCCAGATGTGAGAAGCAAGGGTTCTGGGGGGCATAGGAAGGATACGCCTAGCATCACTGGTCTTGGCTGTGCATTTTGTGAGGTGTCTGGGGATACCGACATGGTGGTATGTTGCAGATCCGACAGTAAGTGGCAGTGCTGGGAGCGCCTAAGGTGCACTGATGAGATGTAACATAAAGTTAAAGATGACTGGCTCTCTCCAGGAGTCAGTAGGACTTTATGGGAGAGACGTCTGGGGATATGGCGGTGTAGGGAATGCGACAAGTGTCTCCAGGAGAATTGTCTAGGCACTCTGTAGTGGTGCCTGATTCAAAGATGACTGCCGGGTGCAGTAACAGGGGTCCTGACCGGGTGGCCTGACTTCAAAATGGATGCTCGGGAGGACAGATGTGCACAAGGCTGCATACTAGTGGTGGAAGGCTGGGCTCACCCTAGAAGCAATGGCGAGGTCATGTCAGGTACACCGAAACCCAATGCAGCAGATGCAGGCTCACCTAGATGCAGCAATGCTCAGGACCGGAAGTGACCTCACTGGAGGACCATCAGGTCCCCCCAACACTAGACCGCTCCTAGGGTCTGTGCCATCCTGTGGCACTAAGGGTGGCCGCTGTGAGAGCCTTGGATGCACCTATTCCCTGGGTACCTATAGTTCACTGTACAGGGGCTCATAAGGTGACCCAATATCCAATTGGAAAGGTACCTAAGGTACATGGAGTCCATTTTAAAGAGAGAGAAGATAGCCTGGGGCCCTGATTAGCAGGATCCCAGGCCAACTAAGTCGAAAACCAGCTAAACACTAGGCAAAAAATCTGGGGTAACCATAGTCAGGTATCCACCTTCCTACACAACCCCCCCCCCCCCCCCAAACGAAAGGAGATAAGCCTATCCTTGACCAGGTAAGCCTATCTTGCCTAAGTGGCCATATAAGGAAGTACCTGCACTAGCATGGTTACCCCCTGTCTCATGGTCCACTAAGCAATTCCTTACCCTAAGGGTATCATAGGGTCTCCACCATAGGGCATCTCTACCTGTGGTATGTTTTGGCAAAGTAAAAGGCTGGTGTTGAGATAGAGAACTAAAATGAGGCTCCTCTAATGTAGGGCCCAGCTTCCTCCAATCACTTTCCACCATATAGGCCTTACTTTCCTTGACTGAGTTGCACTGTGCTCTCAGGGTCAACCTCTGGCTACCTAAAGCTGGAGGCTGGGTTTCTTTTGTTCGCTTACTGGAGGGACAGGGCAGGTTTGGGGCCTGTGGGTATCAGGTTTGGCTGTGCCCAACAGAATCCATCTGGGGGAGGTTCCTAACTAAGTGTAAGGGAGATCCCTCAGGAGTTTTTGAAATGTTCACCTTGCTAGGGCTGCTAGCTTTGGTGCCCCTAATCTGCTGATGGGGTGTTTCTCCTGGACAGGGGGCCCTTTGGGGTCCACCACTGGCCTCCCTGACCTCTGCAGCCCTGGGCTGACTGAGGCAGGGTAGAGAGGGGCAGGTTACCTGCTCCAGACTGGGTCCCACCTTGGAAGGGTCCACTGACATCAGAGGCTCTGCCAGGCTAGGCTTGACTACCTCTGGGGCAGTTCCTTCACAAAGGGCAGGGCCAGTTCCCTGAGGAGGCTGACTCTCACCTAATGTCTGGTGGGAGGGAGACTTTGCTTCCTGACCAATGCTCTCTGTTTGAGTGGAGTCATCCATAGTTTCAGCCTTCACCACACTAAAATCTGTTTGAGTTTGGGCTGTGACCATCACAGCCCTAACAATATTTTCAGGAAGGAACTCTGTTTGGGTGTGGGCTGTGACCATCACAGCCCTGCCTACCTTTTCAGGGAAGTGTGCCTGAGCTTGGGCTGTGACCATCACAGCCCTTCCAACCTTTTCAGGAAGGAATTCTGCTTGGGTTGGGGCTGTGGCTATCACAGCCCCAATAACCTCTTTTGGAAGGCCTACCATTTTGGAATGGGTTTCTTGTTCTACCTCAGCCCAGGCTGAGATCTTTAGATCATACCCTAGTAGACAATCTATAAGCAAGTTTGTAGACTCTGTCACTCTCTTGGGGCCAGTGACACCTCCACAGCTGAGATTTACTACTGCCATGGGATGATCTTTCTGCACTCCATCAATGTTGATCACCTGATAGGTGAACCCAGGTAAAAGTTGTCCTGAGGGAACTAGACTGTCAGTCACCATAGTGATGCTAGCCCCTGTATCTCTGTAGGCTTCAACTTTCTGGCCATTGATGTGGGGCTACTGTCTGTACTTGCCCAAAGTGTTGGGGCAAGCAGTGAAGTTGGCAAACCCCATGCCATTTTCACAGACAAGAGTAGCTAAGATAGGGGACCTGGTTAGGCCAGAGTCCCCATGCATTCCCAAAGTAAACCCAGCCAAATTCTTGGGGGCACTCCCACCACGTGGGGGATTACTACTAATAGTAGCAGAAGGTCTGTGAGTATTACTTGGGCGTATATTTTCCTTATTGTTGGCCTTTGGGCAACTGCTGTCTGTCTTCCAGTGGCCAGGCTTTTTACAGGCATGGCAATAAGGTTTCTTTTGGGTAGAGGAAGTGTCTTGGGACCCACCCCCATCATTGGAATTTTGGGGCCCTGGGGAAGTCTTGTCTTTAGATTTATCCCCACCTTTCTCTTGAGGCTTGGTAGAATCTTTCTTCTGGTCATTACCCTGATTTCTAGGCCTAATCCAGGTTCTGATTCATTTGTCTACCCTCTTACCCAATTCTTGTGGAGAGGTCAGATCTGAGTCCACCAGGTGCTGGTGTAGAAGCTGGTTTTGACAATTACTAAGGATCTGCTTCCTCATAATCAAATTATACAATCATGTATAGTCATGTACTTTGCTGCCCAATAACCAGCCCTCCAGAGCCTTAGTGGCACAATCTACAAAATCAGTCCAGTCCTGGGTCTGTGACTTCTGGGTATCCCTGAACTTCAACCTGTATTGTTCAGTGGTTAAGCCAAACCCATCAATCAGAGCACTCTTCAGGACAGTGTAATTGTTAGCATCATCATCACTAACTGTGAGGAGCTTATCTCTTCCTTTTTCTGAAAAGGAGAGCCACAAGATTGCTGCCCACTGACTTTGGGGTACCTACTGTACTTTGCAGCCCTCTCCAAAGCAGTTATCCACTTGTGGATGTCATCCCCTTCTTTGTAGGGGGGCACAATCTTACTCAGGTGTCTATTGTCATAGGACCTGTCTTTATCCTTAGGGATACTGCTGCCACCAGTGGACTCTAGCCCACCTAACTTCTTTTCTCTCTCAAAAGCAAGTTTTTCTTTGGCTAGAGCAAGTTCTCAATTCCGAGATGGACTTCCCTCATCCTAGCCTGGTGTTCTCTCCTCTGAGGAGATGTCATTCCCCTCTGAGAACCCCTAGAGTGATGAGAATCTTCTGATTGAGATCTCCCTCTCCTATACCTCTGGTTAAACCCACTTGGAGGCCTGAATGGGGCTGTCCCATTCTCAGCTCCAAATTGGCTTAAGTTAGCCTGGCTAAGTCACCTGACCTGGACCTGGCTACCATCCTCTTCATCAGACTCGTCCCCAACCTCATCTTCATAATCTTCTTCTTGTACAATAGGGGGGTCAGTGGCATCTTCTGAAGAGGGTAGGCCCTCAGCTGCATTCCCAGTAGGGTCTGCACCAGAGGCCTTTAGAGCTTCAGACTCATCTAAGAGCTCTAGGAGGTGCTGAAGTATAGGGTTAGACCCTTGTTTCAGCTTTCTTGTTCTACACAAGTGCCTCAGTTCCTTGAAACTGAGGATAGAAAATCTGGAGGGTACCTTGGGAGGGTTACCTTCCACAGGTTGGAGTCCACTGGGCTCTCCTGTGCCAGACATTCTCTAGTGAGGTGTATGTGATGCAACTACCTACACTAAGTGTTTACCTACTAAACCTCTCTTGTAGTTGTAGTCAGGGTGTGCTAGGTCCTTTGCTCTACAACAACTAAGTTCAGTAGAACTTAAGTATTCTAGACTTGTTTTATATGTACCTATAGGTACCTGTATGATCTTTCAAATGATATTGCAAAGATTCCAATTGGTAAAACAACAGTAAGCTCAAATCCCAACCGCTGCACACCAATGTGAGAAGTTGGCCTGGTATATGATGTTCACTATTCTAGTGAGCACCTTGCACCAGTCCAAACAACCCTTATGGTGATTTTTTTTTTTTTTGTAACATTGTTTTTATTGCAGTACCAAAACATTGTGTATACATTACAGCGATAAATTGTATGTCAATGCAGTGTTGTAATATATGTTTGTCTGAGTGGTATCATTACACAGCCCGTATGCCCACATCCAGAAGGCCGGGCGGCGACGGTGACATATCCATCTTCTGCATTTTCTCCCAATTCACGTTGGCTAAAACATTAGGATAACGTGGTCCGCTTTTAAATTTTCACCCCGCCCCCTCCCCCTATCAACAACCCCCCCAAACTCCCAATAACCCCCCCCCATGGCTACGCTACAGTGGAGTACTAGAGAATGTAGGTTCCGGTGTGGGCGAGGAGGAATGTAACATTCGCTAAGAGTGTGCTAGTGGGGTCATCCATATCAGTGTCTGTGTCTTCGCCCTCCTCCTCTCCAGTGCCATCGCGGAGTGCCTGCACTAGTGTCTCCCATGCTGTCGCCCTTTCTAATGCCTTCTCGTCTGCGGCCCGTCTAGCTAATTGGTATCGCAAGGTGCTTTCGCTCGCCGCCCACTTTAGATATTCATTGTACCATCGCTTGTATTTGGGCCCCCTCTTAGATTTCCAATTCCTAGTGATTTCCCTCTTTGCTAATATCAACCCCATATCTATAAACGTACTGTTCGTCTTATTTTTGGGCGTGTGAGGAAACCAGTGCAGCACTCCTACCGCTTTGGTATATTGCAACTCCCTGTCCGTGGCGTTGTTCAGTGCCTCTCCAATCTCTCGCCAATAATCCCTCAGTTGGGGGCAATCCCATAACATGTGACCCAGATCCGCCTCCATCGTATTGCATCTAGGGCAGGCCGCCTGTTCTACTCCAAAGTATTGCTTCAGTTTCCCCGGTGTAAGGTATGCCCTATGAAGAATGTAAAAGTGTATAAGTTGGAATCTGGCGTTTCTCGTGCTCTTCCTCGCCCTCCGCAGCAGCTGACCCCAGGTGGTGTCGGGGATCTCCATTTGGAGGTCCAGTTCCCATTTAGCTTTCAGGGCAGTGAGTGGCTGCAGGGTTTCTCGCAGCATTCGGGAATATAGGCAGGTCGCCGCCTTAAAAGTTCCTGCCGCCATCATCGTATATTGGCAGGCCATAGAAGTGGTAGGTTCCTGCAGCCCCTCGCCCCAATGCTCCTGCATGGCCCCGATCACCGCCGCATGCAACAGATAATCCCCCCTGGGTAATTCGAACCGGTCTTGCAGAGTCCGGAACGGAAGCAAAACCCCGTCCTCATAGAGGTCGCCCAGCAACTGTAGGCCAGCATCCTCCCAACCCTGCAGTCTCGACCTATCCCCGCCATGAGGTAGGGCCGTGATCATTCCCAGCGGAATCTCCGGTGCATACATTCGCCGAATTCCCTCTCTTCGGCGCGCACGGTTCCAGCAAAGTCTAAATGTCTGCTCCTCTACAGACAAGTCTCTGACGAGAAGTCTTTGGTGAAGGGTAATGTACGCGAGCACATGGCGTGGGGTACCCTCTTCTCTGCCTTGCTCTGGACCTCAGTAGACCCTCGCAATCTCCTGGCTAAAGGATTGCAGCTGTGCCGCCAAATAATAGCACTCAAAATCAGGCACTGCCATACCCCCTTCATCCTTGGGCCGCAAGAGGGTGTCTAACGCTATCCGTCGCCTTCCCGTACCCCATAGAAATGCTATTACTAGCGATCTTAATCGACAGAAGATGGAACCCGGTATCCATACCGGTAGGGTACGGAAGTAGTATAGCAGCCTTGGAAGAGCTACCATCTTCAGCAAGGAGACACGACCCGTCATCAAGAGTGGTAGAGTGGCCCAGAAGTCCATGCTCCCCTTCAGTGCATTCATGCAACGGGTAATATTGCCGTCCAACATATCTGCTGCCGTATGATACACATAAACACCTAAATAATGTAGACAGTGAGGCTCCCATCTGAGCTCCTGAGTGGTGAGAGGGCGCGGCTCTCCCCGTCGCAACGGGAATAAGCAGGATTTGGCCCAGTTGACCTTTAGGCCCAACAATCTCCCGAAGAGTCCAAGGAGTCGCCTCGCTCCCTCTAATTCCCCATCCGCGTTAGCCAAGAACATCAGAAGGTCATCCGCGTATAGTGAGATAGCCTGCGGCCTGGCCCTATAAACCAGTCCCCTATAATAGCGCCCCGATCTGGCTTCAGCCGCAAACGGTTCCATCGCCAACGCGAACAGGAGGGGGGACAGCGAACACCCCTGTCTAACAACCCTTATGGTGGTGGTTGTAAAGTCAACCTTATAGACCAGCTATCCTAAGGGTAGCATGGACAAAGCAGTCTTAGGCTAAACTCAAGAGGGCATGTGAAGCCAACTGTTTTACCAACTGAAATCCCTTTAATACCAAATTAAAAGACACCACACAGGATATATATTTAAAATATATATGTATTTATTTCTAAACAAACCCCTGAACTCTTTATGAGCACAGAAGCACAACCGCAAAACAAGTAACTTAATAGAATAGATAAAAGTTGCATAATTATGGATAGGGCCGGGTGGCTCGCTAAACCATATACTAAAAAAGTGGTATAAGTACCACGTCACGAACAATGGTAAGGCCTAGGGCCTTGGGAATCGCTGGGGCTACACTGGACTAACAATGGTTAGGGAGCAGGAGGCCCACGGGATGCGTGTGCAGTGTCTAAAGGCACACGCATTCACACATAGAAGTCAATGGGTGCGTAAAAGTTATTAAGTTAAAGATTTAGGAGCCTTCCGACTGGAATAGAATTTTGCCACTTGAAACTAGGACACTAGGAGTGTAAACCTCTACAGGAGCACCGTAGTACCCGCGTTACCTAACCCACAGAAAGCGGGTGCATAAGTCCCAAAGTGTGTCGGGTTTTGTCGTGGAGATCTATGGAGCCTTGGAGAAAAGATGCTGCAGGCGGCCCGAAGAGAAGAGTCCGGGTGGATCCAAGGTTGGATCGAAGATGTAGAGGACCTGAAAGCAGAGGGGACAGAGTCTGGGTCACGAGCAAGTGACCAGGATGGAACCAGGATGGAACCAGGCGATGTCGGGATGCGATCAGGTGCTGATGGGAAGCTTGTCTCTGCAGCCACGTGGACCAGGAGGTGTCGACGACAACCAGGATGGAGGCACGGATTGTCCCACAAAGGCTCTTGCTGTCGGCGGTGTCGGCACTAGGCAAAAAATCTGGTGTAACCATAGTCAGGTATCCACCTTTCTACAGCAGCCCTATTAGGTGGCCACCTTTGGTGGCCCGGGGCGGCCAGGCAAAGTGAGGACACTACAAAGTGCATCTCTTTAAAGGTAGGCTCTTGTCTTTTTCTCCAGTCGCTCTGCAACAAGATAATTTAAAGCGATTTATGGTTGTTTCCTGTTGTGTGCAGCAGCTGCGGGGATGACGTGAAGCTGGATGACAGTGTTAGTACTGGATAAGTAGTAGAGGGATGACGTGAAGCGGGGTAACAGTTTTAGTACTAGATTACTAGTAGAGGGAGGGAGCTGGGTAGCACATTAGCAGCAGGAATTGCCTTTCTTGAATAATTCCTTTGAATGAATGCCATTTGTTTCTTGTGTCTGCCAAGTTCTTTAAACTGTATGACCGGCCACGGATGTAGTTTGTTTATAGCGTGTGCAGGAAGCAGACTACATTTGTTTGTGACCTCACAATCTGTGTGTTCAAAAAAGGCCAGGGTTTCCAATTGAAATGCTTTAGACCAGTATCATTCTTAAGACGTTTAATAAACAGCAAAGCAAGAGGGCTAATGTAATTGGCAAATAACGGACACTTGAATAATAGTCTGTAGGACATCTGTCAGTTCCATTTAAAACCTTGGCACCTCCTGCCACCTCCCCTTCTTTCCACTGTGCCAAAAATAAAATGTCCTTTTAATGTTTTCCCTGCACAGCTCTTGCTCTGTGCTTTATTACGTAACCTCCCCTTGGCAGCAGGCATTTCATGCATGCTTGCTACTTCTAAACATGCACCCCTGCCCTCCTCCCATTCTCGCTCATGTTTTTGTTTTGCCCACCCCCTGCGCTGTCCCTTGTCTCCTCTTATGTCTTTATCTATGCTTTGATGTGCCTGTGCTGGGCTGTAGATCTGTTGCATATATTTTGGCTTGGATATACAACTTCTGCCTGTATGTCTGCGGGCTGTACCTCTGCACACTGTAGCATTATAGCATGAGACATGCTATACATGGGCATTGTCTTCGATTGGTGTGAAGCGCTGCACAAACCAGCCAGGATAGAACCTCTTAAAGGACCACGTCCCCAAGTTACACTGACGACCTTTGTGTATTACTAGGTGTCACTCCTTATATGAAAACTGGAATGTGTTGAACATTATATTGTGTGTGCATGTTTAGTCCTTTGGTACCTGGGCCATGGGCAGGAGCAGTCTGTGCCAGTAAGAGCAGTGGGGTGGGGGTGATTTTACAGACGATGATGAGGGAAAATGAATTATATATTTGATTTTCCCTCGTCGTCTGTCGAATCCCACTTCCCACCAACAGCACAGCTTTGCCTCATTTTCTAACTTTGCTCAACATATACATACCTTTCACCTATTCTCAGACTGCACACCCTGCACACATACACACCATTTACTCTAAACAGCCGCCCTGACATTGCGCTGGCAGTCAGATCCTGCTCACCCACCACTCACACAAGTGCTGACTCTGCACTCTCACACCGTTAACATACCGCTCACCAAGCACTCACTCCGCTCACCCTCCACCCATACCTCTCACCCTGAACTCAAACCTCTCAACCTGCACTAATACTATTGACATACCACTCAATCTACACTCACACACCTCTTAACGTGTACAAGGTAACATCTCTCACCCTGTACTCACACAATTCTCATCCTGCACTGAACACACTTCAATCACCATGCATAGAGGCACTTACACCTAGCACACAGACACGTACCAACCTTCATTCATGCACCACTCAGCCTGTACAGAGAGCACTCACATGTTTCTCCCTGCACTAATACCCTGCATCAACAAATCTTAATTAATTATTAATCCCATAGGCGAAACCTAATGCATTTACCAATGCTTGTTCTCTTAGCATTAGAGC
This sequence comes from Lissotriton vulgaris, assembly GCF_964263255.1. Classification (NCBI taxonomy): domain Eukaryota; kingdom Metazoa; phylum Chordata; class Amphibia; order Caudata; family Salamandridae; genus Lissotriton; species Lissotriton vulgaris. The sequence continues at coordinate 1,293,815,981 of NC_141694.1, forward strand.
TGAATATGCCACTCAGTCTCACCCTGTAAGGGTGAGCTGACCAGGACATGCGTTTGTTTGCACGTGATTGCTATTTCCACACAAAGCATTATGGATCTGGAAATATTCTGCTACTCTCGTCTCCTTTCCCAATCCTTTTTGCATCAGTGTGAATCTATTTAGACCTGTCACTAGAAGTAGAATATGCTTATGAATTATAGGGTAGGTTTACTATGATCTCATGAAAAGCAGTGCAGCAGCCAAAGTTTCTGTGCAACATTGCATGAGAGGGAGAGCATCCATGTCTATTATGATATCCACTGTCCTGCTCTTACTATCCCCCTCCTCTGATGCACAGTATTTTCTTACTATCCCCCTCCTCTGATGCACAGTATTTTCAGCAATATGTACACAGCGCCAGGATGCCCGTAGGGTTGCAGAAGCGCTCTACAAATGCTATAAATAAATAAATAAATAAATTAAACAATCTTGCAGTACACAACACATACACCTTTGTACCATAGTGCAATAGTGTACCCTTCTCGTACAGTATACGTAGACAAACTTTAAAACTTTTCTCACTTTAGAGGGAAACGTTTGGAGAAATAAAAATATTTCTCCTTTTTAATGCCTGCCAAAAATAGGTGATATTGTTTGGCGCAAAGCCTTGTCTATCATTGTTACTAGATATGGCTTTGTATGGAAAAACATTGGTAATTGCATGGAACGCCCATTCAGAACCCATCACTGCTCTGTGTTACTTCACACATCTTACCAGCACAAAACAATGGTGCTTTGTGTCACTTTTGTGACGCAAACTGGTGTTTAATATTACCAAATGTACCCCTCCGTATTTTGCATTACAAAATCACATATTAGTAACTTCAAATCATGGTATATCCCTTAATCTGTACAATGAGTTGCCCTCTGTTGATAAAACTCCAATTTGTTCATGTTTGCTTTTGCTATCATTAGCACATTTAATCTAGTCCTATTAGCTTCGTCAGTACTAGCTTCAGTTGGTCATAATGGTTTGATGGCCTCTGCATTTAGTGTGTTTTGTTAGCTTCCTCAGCAGTAATGGCCTCACTATAAGTGCATTTGTGAAATATTGCTTTGCTTTTCAGAAATAGCCTTATATTTGAGCAACAATATTTCCCTGGGCTTTTTTCTGTCAGATTCAATGTGATATAATGAAAATTGATATAGACATGCAAAAAACACATCCAATTTTACCAAAATAATTAGCATTTCCCACAGTTCTGCCCATAGAAATCCTCTAGGTGCCTACTGGAAACAATAAGGTAAGCAAAAAACTCATTGTTGCTATAACAGCTTGAAACTTTTGTTTCAAATTGGGCAAAACATTGTTCCTGGTTTAATGGCACTCATAAAGATGCCGTCAGTCTTTTGTGCCAGGCGTGCTCTTTGAGCCTGTTCCGAGTTCTGTGGAGTATACAGAAACAGGTAAATACTGGCTGTGGTAAAGCATGCACCCTTTGTTAAATTTCAGCGGTTGAAACCTGTAGGTAAATAAAATGTGAAAAGAATACAGCATTTACAGTGACATAGAGATTTTGGTGCTATTCCCCTAAAACCTGAAACAGATGTTGTTTAGTGCATCTGCTAAATTCGGAGCCACGTGGAGTCGGATTTTATCAGGTGCTAGAAGTTGTAACTTCCCTCCCAACCACTCATAATCTAGACCTTCATATTCTGCGGCTTCCTAGCTTATAATTGTGGTGTGCTTCTGCTCTTCAGTGAATATTCCTGATGAAAACTACTTTTGGTGTAGAGTTTCTCTAAGCTTTTGTTTTAATAATAAGTAAATGATTATGGCACTATTTATTGTTGGCTTTAGAGATTTTATTTTTATTTAATAAGTTTGTAGAATAGTATCATTATACATCCAATTACTATTTTCCTTCGCTTTCCCTGTACCAATGTTCATCTAATATTTTGTGATTAATAGTTTATACATTACATTTAGATGTAGGAAATTTGTTTGACCGGTTTGTTACTTGTTCTTAAACTGCTGCATTCCTACACCACCGCAGGACTTCCAAAGAGTGAAATTTCAACCTCGGTTTGCTTGACTAAATGTCGAGCTAAGAGTACCTTCAAGAAATGATTGTTTTGATATTGTAGGGTTCCCCAGACTAATTTGTGGCATAAATTTTGCAAGATGAAAACACCCTTCTCCACTCTTATGTGTCTGCTCAATAGACAACATATGCATGCTACCCTTCAATACATCCAATACATTTCTAACAAACAAATCCAGTACCAGGAATATGCGTTGTTAAGAAAAATGAACAAACGGATTTTGCTCTATTTTTTATGTGGACATGTCCTCATTTTGTAGACAATGTCAGGGTCCAATCATCAATATGAGAGTAAAGACATGGCACCCAGGAAAGGCTTGGGTGGGAGGCCGCTCCTCTTACATTTTCTCTGATTTGCTGTCCCTCTCTCTCTTTCTCAGTCTCTCTCTCTGTTCCCTCATACCTACCTCACCCTGTCCCTGCTCCCACTAATACCCAATTTTCAGAAATATGGTACAGCATTCCAGTGTTTTGTCTGTTAAAAAAAAAGATAGGTACGAATCTTAATGTTTTACTTAGGAGCCTACCAGAAGGGCTGCAGAGTGAGCGGGTTGCCAAATAGAGAGGTTGTCTGACCTTGATTTAGTCTCAACAGTATTTCTTCCTCCAGCCTACACTCCTTGTCTCTTTAGCTAACTCCTTTACGTTCTTATTCATCCCTCCTTTCTCTCTTGTGACTGCTTCCCTATCTTCCTCTTCCCTTTTCCCTTTTCTGCATTGCTCTGTGTCAAAGTCGACTGATAAAAAAAGTTCTGTGCACAAAAATTAGAGGGGGTGCCCAGCGTCTGCAACCACAGGCTCAAATACAGCACTGACTCTAGCCGTCAGTTAAACAACTCTGTATTCTCTAAACGGTTCTCTAACCAATCTTCAAACACTTTTTTCGACTTTTTTTGACCCAGCCTTCAACTCTGATCCTTTCTTATGTTGAAACTGCTCTTTTGGACAAGGGGGGCAAATCTGCAGACTCAACAGCTAGCCCAGAATGACACAGCAAATCGTGTTGCACTCACATGCGGACCTGCCAAGACATCCAGCATTAGGTATCACAGTTCTAGCACACATCGGGTAAGGCAAGGTCACACATGAAGTGAGGGAATATCACAAGAGTTGACCCTGCTATGAATACATTGAGTGGGTAACCCAAAAAATGTCAGGGAGCAGCACTAGGAAGTGAAAATAAACCGACCAAAAAAAACAAGAATACCAACAGTCTGAAAAACATACAATTCAGGAATAGAACAAGAGTAGAAAACTGCCAGACCAAAAATGATGGCATGATTGTTGGTAACGAGATGAACTCATTGGCTTTCGTCAAAGTTAGAAAACAAAACCTCCAAAAGCGGCACAATCAACTGAGACAAACATAATCAAATACAAAAGCACTAACAGAGCATAACAATTGTATCTGCCAAGCCCTACAAGAACTTATAACTTAGCATACACATTATGTAATAAAAAAGAGATTTTGTTTCAATCGTAGTCGCATATTTTAAGTGTGATAAATGAAATAAAACAAATGTTCATTTCCTCATGTGCAAACATCCGGAATACAGTGAGATAAATTTACTCCCAGGGTGTAGCTGTCAATTGGCAGGCGCAGTACAACCAGGGCCCATGTGTGCAGGGACCGTCTGAACTCTAATTATGGATGCCTTTTTTTAACTATGAAATTGTGCGAGTTTCCTTGTTTCCCTCCCAGCCTGCGTCCCCTACCTATAGGCTGTACCACTGAATGCTCCATCTGTTGCCCCTATGCAAAACTTGAATTTGCATCAAATCCTATTTGCTCATTTGCATACCTGCAAGCAGCAGTATGCAGCCATTTGTTAATCCAATTTTGCACAAGTGGTAAAAATTACATAAGGCCTCATGTGTCAAAAATACACTATATAGCATATTTAGGCATAACTTTCCCATTCCTACATTTGTATAAACTAAGAAAGACAAACCTTTGTGCTGTAGAAAAAAATGTAATACTGAGTTTATGAGCAAACAGGTCAACCGTACACCCTGCCACGTGGTCGTTCCCACATGAGCTTTACCATTAGGAGGGCCCCGCGACTAAAATCAGCTGCGACACAGACGAATAATTACTTTCGAGCCTGATTCCCTTTTTCAGTCAATATATAATGTGAAATGTCGCCTGAGCACACATGCACTTGATAAAAGAGAGAGCTGTTCAAACAGAAGCCTCGCGCACTTGAAGTGGCATGGCAGCTGCTAACCTTATCTCTATTTGCTCTTTGCAGGACAGTAAACCGGCAGCTGATTGGGTGGAAGAGAGGCTGAGGGCTCATTCAGCGCGTGTCCGGGACGTGGAGCTGCTCACCGGGCTGGACTTTTACCAGGAAATACTGGAGCAACCGTTCTCGGAAATCTTACAACTAAAGACTTTCTTGCCAACATTTGAAACAATCATTAACTGAGAGTATGGTCGTATTAATCCAAACTTCACAATGTATGCCCGCTGTGAATGAGACAGAGGATTCCGAATCATATTGCCAGCCACGTGTTTAACAAGCATTTACAATGCAATGGTTTCGCCTTTGGATAAGTTAGAGCTATTGGCATTGTAAATGACAAAATTTGTATTTATGTGTTAGTTTTGAAAACAGATAAATAAATGGCATTGTCATTTACATTGCCATTAGCTTAATCTCTCGCAAATGTGAGACCTATTGTACCCTACGGACGAGCTCAGCAGACAGCAGTTACTACCACACACACACCCAGAGCCACACACAAGGTTGATTTGTGGAACGGTGAGATTAGAAATCAGCGGGTTTAAGGCAGTTTTTTGTTTCTGGGCTGAGGGTGCAAAAGAAAGGGCGATGATCTCTGATGATCTCAGATGTTCATTGCAGCGAGGTGGATGACATAAAGGTTTAGCTAATAACTCCTCTCCACAAGGGCCTGGTCAATTAACTCCGGGCTCTGCAGTTTACTATCACCATTACTCTGTTATGCGCGTCTCTGCTTTTCGAGTATTGTAGAATGACTACCTCTGCAAACAGCACGTGTTCTCCCAAAATAGAACCCTTTCCACCTCGATTGAACATGCACATCTGTGAGTAAAGCCTTCGACACAGTTTTAATGTGATTGATAGCCGTCTAAATCAATAAATATGATACTGTGCAGTACGCATAAACATTTTATGGGCGCTATAGGGAAATCGGGAGATGCCCTCCTGACAGCGGGTGCCCATGAACTCCTGAAAAGGAGGGTAGAGGTATGGTTGTTTAACGTGAAGTTGTTAGAAGCATGGGCATAGTCACCCGCTCTACGGCACAGCTGGGACACTTTTTGACAGCTTTGGGCTGGTGCGCGAGTTTAATTTTTATGTTGAATGTTTGGATGGCGCTTTTGAGAATATAGCGTTACTTCGAAGCGCCCGGAGAAGCAAGAGGGATGGAAAAGATACAGGCGGGGGCTAGAAAGCGAGGAGGGGGTGTTGGATGAAAGCAGCTTCTCCAAAACGCTGGCAACGCACTGGACTGAATGACAGCACTTTACGGGAGCGCCTGGAGGGTTCTTGCAGGAAGGGAGGAAGATGAGCTGGAAGGTAGAGGAGAGATGACAGCAAGAGGGCAGGAGGAGAGGGGGGGCAGTCAGGTGATGGTGCGAGAGAGCACAGTTTGGGGAGTCCAGACCGGACTGAGTGAAACATCACAGTACGCCGGCTCAAAGATAGGTGTGACTGGGAGTCCAACAGGGAGACCCCCCCTCCCCCTCCCAAACTCTGCTTTTAATGGGGGAACATCTCGTGGGCCCTGGGCTTATAAGACGCAGCACCTGAGTGAATGAAAAGTAAGGCGACGGACCCCCCTCAGACCTTGTCTAGTACTGCCAGTGCCTACATGCCAGGGAATGAATGAAATAAGGCAGTGCGTCCAGATGGCATCACAACCTTTGGGATAGCCCTGTGTAGCATATACAGGCTATTCACCCACACAGACCGCTAGTAGGGTCGGTGCAGCAGCTTCTTAGGGGCGGTGTCTCTGAGGGCCGCTTGGCCCGGGGCAGAGTCACCGTCCCCTCGAGCTCCGCCTGACTTGGCCCTGGCGCCTTTGGTGTGTGTCAGCAGGGGGTGAGACGGTGAAGAGCTGCCAAGGGGGGGTATTGGGATGGTAAAAACAGTGCTCACTGTGTGATAATGAGGGATTAGAACCACTTTAAACTGGAAAATCAGACAGAAACATGCACACATGGATAAGGCTGAAGCAAGATGCTGTTGGCATTAACTTAATGCACACAGCTCCCTGCGCCCCTCTATATTGGCGGCCACCCATGCTAAATGAAGGCCCTGGGTTCCACAACTGTTCAATGAGGATTCTCCCATTACCACTGTGTGACACTGCGCTTTATCAAACTGCACCATGACATGCTATATTCTTTTGTATCAACACAGTTAGGAGTGTGCTGCGTTTTGAAAAGTCTTGGCACCAGACATGGCAAGGTGCATTGTAGTAACTGTACTTGGCCTACTTGTTCTTCGAGAAGTATGCAATTAGTGTTTGCACAACCTCATGAGCAATCGGAGTTGGACAGGTACTAGGACACTGGATAGGAATTAAACTAGACTGCAATAAATATGAAGTCTTAACGTCTTGGAAGTTTTTATTGAAACTTAACAGACACCAAGTGACAAGGGACCCATTAAGGATTGCACTGTATGCACAGCAAAAATGTTCTGATTTTTATATATTTATATAGATACACACACATACACCCATACACATATACACCCACACACCCATATATACACATACACCCATACATGTGTGATATCCAAACTCTTCCACAAATTACCGGACCCTTTGCTCTCCTCCCACACCCAACCCCTTACATTTCCGATCGACATGAAATGGGGACCTGAGGGTCTGGGAGCAAGCTAGTGATTTCCAAAATAGTACCGAAAAGCTCTACTCTGAGCCATTTAGCAAGGTTTAATATCTCTTATGGTGTAATAAGTAATCCGTTCCGAGAGTAAGACGCAACTGTGACGCATATGGGTATAAAAACCTAAACGTCCCTTACAAGAGTCAAAGGATCTAGTCAGGCAAACTGCAAAAAGATGCCTTGACTGAAAGAAACACGGTAAACATGGAGCACATAGTTGAAATGGCGAGAACAGTCAGTGTGTATAGGAACTTCATAAACGAAAAAATAAACAGCAAATGTTTTAGGAAAACGCTGACTAAATGGGCCTTAAACCACAAAAGGAAGCGTGACAAACCAATGCAGATTCAGTCATCCACTTGGGAAGGGCAAGAAAGCTAGCGGTCGCTCTGTCGGGAACTCATTTAACGAAGTTAGGGCCTGCAACAGAAGATGTGCGATTTTCACAACCTGCAACACAAAACGACAATTTAGACCAAAAAAAATACTTTTCCGCACTGCCTCGTCAAATCAGTTTCTAAACATTAGCATCCGCCGTTTTTCATAGCTTAGTGGTTTGGCATTAACTTCTATACATTAACAAGAGTGGGAACATTTGAAGAAATTTTGTATAAAATATGCTTCTACTTCCTATGTGTGCCTTAGGCTGCGTAAGTTACCCGCTCATACAAATTACTTTAACTCTTGCATCGGCTCAGACTACGGATTCCCCCAGCAGAAGTGACGTCTCGAATTTGTCAGAAACATTATTAAAGATACCATTTGTAGGAGTCAACACAGTTTTCAAGGAGGCCTCGATAACGATGAAAAAGGCGTCACGCTAAAAAAAAAAAGGCTTTTTTGGAGGGATGGAGAAATGCGTCGGTGTATTGTGAATTCAGTGCCTCGCAGCCCTCCTACCGATCAATTTTCAGAGTCGACCATGACGTTAGGATTCCAAGCATAGCACCTTAACACAAACCATATATTGTTGAATGCACGCTGCTCTGGAGCGTACACCCACAGCTCTTAAAGCAAACTACGTAGGTTGAAATCCTCCTCCATCGCCCTCCCACCACTTCACCTCCCGCCAACCCATTTCCCCAAGGGTATGAAACCGTGAGCGGCGCGTTAATGTTTAAATCTTACTTCGACAGCGTGTAAAAGGCAGCAGTCGGACGAGCAGGACGGCATATTTAAAGTAAGGATTGTCCGGAGAGTTTACTGCGCGGTCTCTTCCAACCCCTGGCGAGCCCGAGCTGCACCGTCAAGGACGCCAGACCGTGTCAACGGATTACTGTACCGTACCTGTCACGTCGCCAGTGTTGCATGGCACCGCTCCTGGGGAGGAAGGCAACTCTCGAAGCTCGCCTCTCAAAGGGTTACAGAAGGCTTTTAGGTAGTGAGAGAAACTGCAGACGGCAAGCCAATGGTAGTCCTCCTCAGACTGATGTAATCTTTTCCCACAAGCAGTTACAGACTTCCAATTTTACCAGTCAAATGGAAAGAAGAAGGAAAAAAAGACAGCGAAATATTTCTCGTTCGAGGAAGCAGCGGGGCTAGACACAAAAGACAGCTCTATTCAACAAGCGGGAGGGGGAGCAAGGGAGGTGCCGGCAATGCCGGACCAGACACGGGGGCGTTCCCGGCGTCCCGTGACGTCGGCAAAAGCCAAAGAATGTCGGGAACGCCCCCGTGTCTGGTCCGGCATTGACGGACAGGCCCCTCGTCCAATGGCAAGGCTCCGTTTACGGAGCCAGCCAATCAAGGACGAGGGCCGAACCAAGCCACCCTACGGTTCTCAACAGGATTTCGCCTGCGCCGAAAAGATGCGCAGAGCGCATCTTCGGCGAGGCGAAACCTAAAAAGAAATCAAATTCCCCATCAAAGTTCGACGTTTCTGGATAATTAGAGACCGAATTTTTAAGAGGCATATCTGGTTAACAATCACGCAAATGTTTAATTTGTAAATAAGGAAAGGCATCTCACATAGAAGTGAAGCTTTCACAAGCAATGTCATTGCTGTATCGCGCGGTCATACGATTTTGGAAAACTTAGTTTATTTTAATTTTTCCCAGGAGAAACAAATAGTGACGCCTTCTATTGAGGATCACAAGTGGCCACTTTGGAACATCGAGCACCTAGTCACTGTGGGCCCGGCTATGGACGATGATAAATGACCCTGCCTGAATATACTTTTATACTTTTTCATAATTTGCATGACAGGTGTATTAGTGTCCCTAGAAAGATATATCAGATACAGGTGTCCAGGGTTCTATTATATCTGCCTTGTACTTTTATGGTCTCACGACCAAATAAAGTTTAATGATGATATATCTGCCATGTGACTTTTTTTTAGGTTTTCCTATACCTTCTGTGCGCAATTGAATTCAATTCTGCTCATTGGCAAAGACAGACTAATTATAATTTTTTTCTTTCTATATGGAGAACGCCCTTCCTCTAAAACCCGAACAAATCGGGAGGTGCGTTACTTCAACACTGCCCTGAAGTAAATCGTCAGCGTTTTCCAGGATGAAAAAGGATTGGGTTTCATTTTGTGGATGTCCATGCATGATTGTGAGCGTTCACATACATTAAAGTCTAACTTCACCTTGGAACACTCATTTCCAATACCTTGCATGAAATATAATACTGTAAATTTGTCTGCACGCGTGGTAGATCAATCTGCAGTAGTAGAATGATTTACACCTGCTAGGAATCCATTTCTGAATTATTTGTAGGTGAAAATAGAGATATTTTCTGTGGCAAACAAGCGTTAATGGCGGAAAATGTCTTTGGGAATCGACTCCTATATCTTTTCCATTGTATTGGTGCAAAGCGTGACTTGAGATTTGGGCGCATCACAATATATACTAAGTGTGCCCTAAAAAAAAAATCTACTTTGGCCTTGTTGGTAGCATTGGCAGTCAGGGTTACGCATTCAGAGCACCACATTGAACATGGATTGCAGTTGGCTTGAAAAATTAACACTGAGTGAAGAACCTACAATCATTATGAGTGGCCATGCTGTGAGTTTAGTGGTAGTAATGCCTCCCATGTATTGCCTAGATTGGGGATCAACTTCTTGGTACCACCTTGGATCAAGAGTTGATCCCATATAACCTCCTCCGGAGTTGGTACTAAAAAGCAGGAAACCGTGTATTCACACCAATTATATGCCACATGTTATGAGGGCATTAATGCTCAATCGTGTCAAGAAAGAGATGATGAACCTTCCATGCCGGCAGCTCCGAATGTCAGGTTCTCTCTATGAGAAGACTGAGAAATGAGCACCTAAACCTTGCTCACCAGAGACCCGCAGCTGATTCATACCATCAGTGCTTCATTTGCAAAGAAAAGTAAGCACCAGGGCCCTCATCAGGAGGCCACTGCAGGTCGCGCTACTCATTGCCCCTGCCAGCACTGCCGGTGACAGTACAAATACAATTACTAACCACCACACTTCTGCAAGTGTGACAATTCAGTCTATTTTGGGCCCCCAAAGCTGTAAAAACATTCTTTTTCAATGTACATTGAAGTAATAAACAGCTGTTGTTTTGTTTACCTTTACATCAGATAGACAGCGCCACCAAGTGGCAGACTGTCATAGTGCCGGTGCTGAGCACCAGAAACCACATTCCAAAATTAAGCACTGCATACCATGCACTTAACAACTGCCTAATCTGCACCCCTGGCTGCTTACTCGGTTAACGGCCCTATTGCAACTGGTTTTAATCCAGCTTTCTGTAATTGTTAACTCCTTGAATTGCTTTTCTGCTGTGTCCCCTGCACCACACTTTTCAGTTGTCAGTACTCTACTTTTTCCATCAGACACCAAGCTTGCTGGCATACGTTTTATCACTGGCCCATGTACAACCTTCGATCCTTGAGTAGAAATCTATCAGACCTCCAACTTCCTGTTCGTCTCTCACGTCTCTCACTATACTCCAAGCCATCAGAATGATCCTCAAACTCTTGATCCTTTCATTGTCTGTGAACCCCTTATGCCACTTAGAGAGACAACCTGCGTTCCCTCCTACTCCATTGAAATCCGAACATTGATTCAGGGAATAGAGGTGTTATCAACTATTAAGAATGCTTCTGACATACCTGCCTACGCCTAAGAAAAGTAGAAAATGATTATTCCATCTTTTGTCCCACATTCTAGCGTCTATTCATCCTACCTCTTAACTCTGATGATCCGTCTGTCAGTAACAATGATTTTATTCACAAAATGACTAAGATGATTGAAAAATATAGTCCTTAGAAGGGGTAACTGTTGGAGATTTTACACTGCTACTGTCTGTTCTCTGAATGCATACTGCAGCTTTAGTTGATACTATATTCAAATTTCGTTGAACACTAAATGAAGCACCATATTTTGTTAAACCGGTCTACAACAAGTGGCAGACAAAATGTAAATGGTCCTTACTTCCGGCTCTAATTGTAGGTCCACGGCAAGTATTACTTTGGAAATACGTAAATTATGAATAAACTTAATAAAAAATAACTTCATAAACTTAACAATCAGTGTTTTCTGTTTCTGCTTTTTTAATGTAACTTTTCATAATCCGTAAAGATTATATCAGACTACAAAATACATCTGGTGTTACAACGTGTAATTACATTTGGCAAACTTTGGTATCCGAAAAAAAATCTTTGCTTATTTAGTGAATATTAATACACAAACTCACTTGTTTTATCTTTATTTATTTTGACATTGTTTCTTTCATTTTTTTTGTTGCCATGTTGTATATGGGATTTTCCAGCGACGTTGTGGCACTGAGTCAGAACTCTGTTTTAAGTCAGTGAGTGCCGTTTCAAGAGGGTGGGAGAAAGTGGGTCTGGGTTTTTTTTCGCATATGATTGGCTGATATAATCAGCTGTTCATGTAGAAGTTTTGTCCATTCTGATGAGGTTTCAGCTTTTTGTGTGTGGAAGGTTTACATGAGCAAAATAGTTGCAAGGTTCTTCTTGAATAAAGCCAAGCAGTGCGACGCTCTAATTTCTGGCTTCAATGATTTCCAATGTACACAGCCAGAAGTCTCAAAGGTTTTGCCACCATATTTTCTTCATCTCAACCATAAATGGTGGATGGCTCATGCACTTGTAAATCTCATGGATAATGTTGGATAATAAGGGCGGCATAGTTTCTGGAACCAGGCTTTAAACATGAAAAATAGGCAGACCCATCAGATGAAGGGGAAAAGGAGTCAGAATTCTCCATGCCCCATGCTTTTTTCGGGCCTCAAAGTAGCTAAAATGTCTAATTCCACAAGGTGACGCTAGATTCTGAATCTGCCATGTTTTATCTTTTCCTGTATGGCATTGTTTTCTTCAAACTTTGAAGTAGGTCTTTGTCCTAGTGAGTCCCACTTCTGTTTGAAGTGCCAGATCTGCAATAGCTTCTGATAGACCTCACATAGGCTCTGGGATCTGTGTCTTTGACAATAGATGTAATTTGTACATGGACTTCCATAACAACTGTTACAGATTGCAGCAGTGGCAAAACCCAACCAGCACAATCCCACTCTCAGCGTATAGCAATTTTCAAACTAAATCAGCAGGTAGGCGCCGACACTCCTGCAGCAACAAAGTGTGAAAAATGGAAATGACAAATTACCAAATATAATGTTCTATGCTGGACTGGAGCACACCACTTAGACAAATCAGCTAACATTGATTTCACAAAACCAACCAAACATTTGATTACAAGAATATATAAAAATGTATTCCAATACTTTAGGACATAGAAAATACTGTGTTTGTTAAAATATAATTGAAGAACAATGATAATATTCAATACATTAAAAAAAACCACAATCATGCTGATCAAGAATACATGCCCATAGTCAGGGCTATAATTTGTCAGATTACAAAGTAACGGGCAACATGTGGATTGCTCAGACAATGAAATACACAGTAGGCTGGTTTGTAATTGGATGTTTCTTATACAATGTCCAATTGGATAATGCAGCCAACATGTGTTTCTTCTAAAGAAGACTTCCTTAGGACTGTTAAAATACAAGAAATATGATATACATTTCCACATACAATCAACAATATAGTAACTGCTGATTTCTAAAAATCCAGCAAGAATAAATGTGTGAGACCAATGCCACCATCCCATAAAACATCCAATAGGAAGAGAGCCAATATTTGCAAAAACAGGGGAAAAAAACAGCAACCAGTGCAAAGTGTTTGGATGACTGAAACCACTTGCAAGAGAAAATAAGTGTAGGCAGTGGATTAAAAACACCAGTCAAAGTGACATCACTAATTCACCCATATGACCCCAAACAATCCTTTGAAAAAAGCTTGGCAAAATAATAACCAAAGTGCATAAAAATTGCACACATCTGAAAAGAGAAATATGTTCTGAGTTACAGAAGGTGAAGTGAATCTACTGCAAGAACGAAAGAAAGGACTTTTGGAAGGGTTATCATCTTACTTGTGTGGGTATAAATGTAGCTCCTTATTTTCAAATAACGAAGTCTAAAAAGAATAATGAATATATATTTTCTATCTAAGGGATACTGCAGTGTGGGATACTGCAGTGCAGGATACTGCAGTGCCAGGCATACAGACATCTGTATGACATGCAGTCATACAGATGTCTGGGCAGAAATACATCAAAGAGAGAATAAAACATCATAAAGCTCCATATGATAAAAAGAAAAAGCAGACCATAAGCATTGTAATGGTACTAATCACCACAACTCACTAATCACAGACATCTGAAAACAATGGTGGGATGATTGTCTAGTCAGTGATCTTGAATTTAGGTTTCTTAGTCAGCAGTTTCCCATTTTCCCATGTCTATATGTTCTTCAGAAAATTTACAAACCGGGGGCCTTTCCACCTGGCCGACCGATTATATCTGGTATGAATTCCACTACTGAAAAGATATCCAAATCGATTGATCACTTTCTTCAAACTTATGTGGTCAACCTCCATTCGTATTTAAAGTTACAATGGACCTGCTTAACAACCCTGCCGATATGGACTGGGAAAAGTCAATGACATCAGGGACCTTGAATGCCAACTCATTGTACATCTCTATTCTAAAAGCCAAGAACCTTATGGCTATAAGGCATTTCCTTACCAACAGAAACGCAGACCTCTCTGAACATACCAAAACGTGATTGGATATGATCTGTTTTGGACAACAATGTGTTCCTACATTACCAGAAATAGTTTCAACAAATTCAAGGAGTTACTATGGGGGCGCAAGGTTCACTCTTGTAAGGCAATCTTTACATGGGACACTTTGAAAAATGTCAAACTTTGTAATTTTAGTGTATCTGCCCTGACAAATAACATCTTGTTTTGGGGCAGATACAAAGATAAAACAATTTTAATTTGCACTTATACCGAGGTGTCCTTGACAGAATGTTTCTCACATCTAGAAAATAATGAGTACAATCTTAAGTTCACATCACACAGCAGTAAGGTATCAATAAAAGTTCTAGGCACCACAATTTATGTGGAAAATAATAAAGCAGGCTGCAAACTTTACTGAAATCCTAATTCCTGGGATTATTTATTACATGCTAGCAGTGCACATCCAAAACACCAAATAGAATCCATTCCCTATGGTAAAATTACTCATCTCTGACGTAATTGAAGCAAAAATACAGTATTCCAAGAAGAATAGTGTATAATGGAACAAAGATTACTTTATCGAGGTTTAATTACAATTGGACTTCGTATAAAACCCAATCAAAGCCTTCTGAGTATTTCATTGTCTGCTTTATCCACATGTTGTCCGGTACTTTGTAATCTGGAATTTTACTGCCATGACTATGTGCATGTATTCAAGATCAGCACATGCCTGTGGAATATTTGTTTTGTTTATTATATCGAATATTATCATTGTTCTTCCAATGTTTTAACAGAGACAGTATTTTGTATGTACCAAGGTATTGGAATACATTTTTCAATATGTTGCATAATCAAATGTTTGGTTGATTTTGTGTCATCACATTTGGTTGATTTGCCTAAGTATTGAGCTCCAGTTCAGTATAGTACATAGACATAAATTAGGTGATGCCTAGGGCAGCCGCTGGGACTGCAAGCCTGTTCTTTGGGGGAAACAACACTTACAACGCAACTTTTACAACGCACTACCTTTACAACGAAATTTTACACCGCAACATCCATTACAACGCATGCCATTACAACGCAACCATTACAACGCATGTCACTACAACGCATACCACTACAATGCATACCTTTACAATGCAGTCATTACAACGCATACCATTACAACGTATACCTACACTATCCAACACTTACCCTACTGTTGCACTCCCTGGAGTTAGAATAGTAATTTGTACCCCTACACTATCCAATACTTACCCTACTGTTGCACCCCCTGGAGTTAGAATAGTAATTTTTACCCCTACACTATCCAATACTTACCTTACTGTTGCACCCCCTGGAGTTAGAATAGTAATTTTAACCCCTACACTATCCAACACTTACCCTACTGTTGCACCCCCTGGAGTTAGAATAGTAATTTTTACCCCTACACTATCAAATACTTAACATATATGCAATGTAATGGTATGCATTGTAATGGTATGCATTGTAAATGTAGTATGCGTTGTAGTGGAATGCGTTGTAAAGGTAGTTTCAAAGATTTCGTTGTAATGGCATGCGTTGTAATGGAATGCGTTGTAATGGATGTTGCGGTGTAAAAAATGCGTTGTAAAGGTATGCGTTGTAAAAGTATGCTTTGTAACGACATACATCAGTTCTTTGGTACCCCTGGTACTGCCCCTGTTACCATTGGACTTGAAGGTAGGCTCACCAAGGCAACAGCAGGGGCTGGGTGTGAGAAGGGCTCTGAAGATTCTGTTTACTTTTAAGTTGTTTCCACATCTTACCCTAGCTTGGACCTTTAGCAAATACGAGGGCATTTGAGCCTATGGTGTGACAAGGGGTTGACACTGTGAGAACATCAGAGGCCAGAGGGTGTGTGATGTCTCTTTCAATACTCAGACATTTTAGTGAATCGCCTTCCTTTTCTTTGATCTACTGGGCCAGAAGGCAGGGATCTCAAAGCTAATTTAACGTAGTAAGGTTTCTTCAGATTTAGGAAGAGTTCAAGTTCAAGTTCAAAACAACTTTATTTCGATTAATAACAAATCATAAAAAGCACACAGACACAAATACATAATCGGGGAATACAATTACATTGAATTGAGGTCACTATTAAAATTGAACAATTAAAATATTTACAAATTTTAAAAGTATAGACATTTTATCATTAATTTCATAAGTTATCGCCAGTGATGTTATATTGTCTGTTCCCAGTACATTTTTTAATTTAGGAAGAGTAATTCAGCTTAATTTTTAAACCTTTTACAATTTTTTTTTTTAAGGATAACTGGTATTTACACAATTGAAATAGCATACGTAGGACAGCACCAAACGCTACATGATTTCACCCAGTAATGAATTAGGAGTGTCATCTTTTGTAAGTTAGTGTTCTTCACCAGGGCTGTGCTTTGTGTGGCAAAGGTGAGATTTTCTTATTGTTGCACAATAACTACATTTCTTACATTTCTTGAGCCCACTTGAAGGACATGCCAATTTAAGGATGGGCAAATCTCTAAATGCAATGAACTCTAGTTTCATACTATTGAGAGAGATGTAATTCTCCTTCATCCTGAATTTGAAGTGGTTTCATCAACTTGCTTGTTCTTTCCTGGCTTCAGATCGCGTTCTTTATTATCTGTTTATATTTTGAACTAAACATTGTGTTCAGAGATAATAACCTCTGCTGGGTTAGAAGACAATAAAGCACCAATATGTCACCTAGTGGTCACTTCAAGAAGCCTTGTTGTGCAAAAACATCACCTTGCGCTGGTGAAATTTGTGTGTGAAATAGAAATACCTGGCAAAATGATTGCTGTAAGGACACTCTAGTCTATATCCACTTGCTTCTTTATTACACAAAGTATAATGCATATTGACTTCATGATGTGTTTAATGTGTTTGTTTGGTGATAATCTGGAGACGTTGAAAGAATCGTGTAATATAAAATACATTTGAGCAGTGTAGTCCTAAATTACACCTCCTCTGGTTCTTTTTAGAAATGGCTAGAGAGACCTTTAGGTTTCATGCAAAGATTATCCTGAGTAGGAATCTGCGGTGAAGTGCAGAAAACTAGTAATATAGCAATTGCATCATGGATTTTTAATTGGTGTGATTGAATGTTGCATTGTTTGTCTAATCACCAAGCATAAGAAGACTGTGTTCATGCATTCACATTTTACCAGCAACCACAGCAAGGCAAAACCACAGCCACACCTGCATTTTACAGCGTTAAAGTATTGTACTACCATCGAAAGGCACATTGCCAGACTAGCATTAGCCTACTCTTCCACCAAGCATTGCTACTGCCTATATCTTCGCACACTAATGCACTATTAGCATCACAGAAAACCTTTCAAACTACCGCACTATGACTTGTAAATAGCCACGCTATTGCTCCCGCACCGCTGTACCATCTACACTCCCTTACCACCAATCAAGCATCTGTGCACTACAACTAACTTAATTCCATGTCTCCACATATACTATAACATTACCCCATACCATTGTGCTATGACTATACACCAATGCACTACCACTGCCAAGCACTATATCACTACCCATTAATGCTGCAGTACCACTATACATTCTCAGCAACCTCAAGGCCACCAGCTCCATAGATGACATCCTTTGCTCTTACATCATGTAAAACCTCGTGCTATTCCCTCTCCAATATTGCCAATCCCACCCTCTATCAAGGAACCCTCCCAGGCAAGCTCAAGACAGAACAAGTAATTCCCCCGCCAAAGAAACCTCCATGAATCCCAGATAAACTCACCATCTACTGCCCCTTCAAAATCTCTCATTCATTAAAGAAATGATTGAGAAATCTGTCTCCATTACACTTCAAAACCACATCAACATGAACAACCTACTCTAGAAGTATCAATCCATGTTCAGGCCACGATTCGGTGCTGAGACTGCCATACTTCAACTGGTCGAGGAAGTTTTCTTGTTTATTCACAAGAATGGCCACGAGCTTCTAATCCCTCTCAGCAGCATGGTTTACTTTCTTTCTCATCAACTGGCACCTAGGCATCTTAATGAGAACGCCAAGATCCCAGAAATTACTCATCTCCTGCTCCTGGACTGTATCTACATGAAGCCCCTTGAAACTCTTCATCCAGTGTGCCAACATCACCAAACAATCACAATTCGAAACATGGCTGTCAAAAATGTACTTGTTCAGAATTATCCAACTGCTGACACCAAACATGAGATCACTTGGCTTCTTGACATCAATTCTCCTTCAACTAGCACATTCTAAAAAAGCTTATGGTACTAACTCTTCCATCGGTATATAACAAACTCCTGTAAATCAGTTTCATAACAGTGGTCCTAGCATTAGCCCTCCACCTGAGCAGAGGTAACACTCCACCTGTGTGGCTTCCCTGACATCACGCTGGCCCACTGAAAGGCAACATACATGATGTAGCATGTCTTATCAAAGGCCTAAACAAGTTTGATCATTTTACCCAAGTCCTCAAAGAACTATAAAAGCTCCCCGTTCGAGGCAACATCACCTCCAATAGCAGACGCATCACCTCCAAGGGAGCCAGAACTGGCACTCCTGCAATCCTGATCTGGTAACTAACCACCTTAGCCGGACAGTACCAGGACATCGACAGACTAGGAGCAAAAATGAGAAACTCCTAATAGCTATACTGGTATCCAGAACAACAATCCATCAACAGTAGACCTGCTTCAACCCTCCTGTAATTCAAAAAGAAGGTAAGGACCTATATTGTCAAAGAACACTGCATCTTCACACAGTAGCTTTCCCCAGTCGTAAAAATTGTGCTTCACTGTGAGCGATCCGAAAGCAAATCTCAAGGCTCACTGTCGTTCATCGCTCTTTTGGTCTCTAGCTAGGTTTGCGCTCCTCAAATACTCCCCTATACATTCCTAAAAACATATATCCTAGTACTGCTTATCCTGAGGTACCCACACACACTATCCCCATCACAGAACTATAATAAACCCCTGCTATATTCCTACTCATTCCACTGCACTGCTTTCCCACTGCCAAGCGATATTACCGCACCATCTCCATGCTATTAAGCTACCACAAAACATTGCACTTCCACCAGGTGTACTGCCACCATATGCACTAGAATACTACAAGCCAGTACCTTTTCCCCTTAGAAAGCAATTTATTATCAACAGCCCCACATAACCACCCCATCATGGCACTTCTATCCCCACACCACTGCATTTCCATTTTCTCCACTACACTGTCCAACTCTCATAGTGCTCCACCTCCACCCTGTAGCATGACACTGATACACCTACCCAACACAATTTCCCTCACATTACTGCACTGCCACCATAGAAGAGCTCATAACCACGCCTACCACAGCACTACCAGCCCACCTCTGTCCTATCGTCCTGCAGTACCACACCACAACATAACCCTCTGCACGAAAATCTGCACCATTTAAATTTGCTTCCAAATACCATCACCCTACTACCTTCTGAAAACACCAAACGTCAATGCTGAATCCACACTATAGCCCAGAGCCCCACAACATTACCATAATTCCATAAGGAATCACCATTCATTCCCCAAGATCCCACTAACCCCCTCACCACTGCATTACCACCACTTCACTGCATTACCACCTGTAGCAAACATTAACATTCCCGCACTGCTTTACCACCCCAGGACCATGCTGTAAGTTCACCACTGTACGTCACCACACTACCATCACACATCATTGCATTGCCAACCACAACCATTACACTACCACTTCAAAATACTTAATTATGTGTTAGAAAAAGTCTATTATTATTGTAAGTTTTAACAGCTTTTTACCAAATATATTCAGGGCTATGTTGCCACCCTTCCAAGTTGACCACTTATTTGTCGCTTGACTGGGCACATCCAGGTTGGGTTTTCATGACTCCTCTGTTCCCACACAGGGGGAGATTTCTAATGTAATTGATTAGTGTTTTTTTACACTATTGGAACGTTTCCAAATTATATAAATATTTTGAATATTAAACATTCTCTATCACTGATTTTGGTTTGATGAAGTATCATTATATTTTTGTAGCAGTGTTTCTTCGTGAAATGATTGTCAGTTCATATATATATTATTTGTAGTTTCAGAGTAAATATTCATTTTGGTATGTCTTGGCTATTAGCAGGAATCCTGGATTCAGAATTGGGTTATCTGCTGTTATTGTAGCAGCAGTAGAAAAACAAAAGCTGTAATTCACTTTCCTATATCATAAGGAGAAGTGCTTGCTTACCATGGGCCTCATTTATGAAAAGTGACGCATTGCTGCGTGAAAACAGCGATGCGTCACCTTTCATTGCGCCCTCCTTGCAACCCCAATGATGCGTCATATTTACAGTATGACGTATCATGCCGCAAGGAGTTACAGATACGTCTGCATTTCTGACGTATCTGTATGCGCAAAAGTGATGCATTGCTGGAGTGTGTCACAAAAGTGACGCAACTCCAGCAATGTGTCTTTTAACATGTGGCAAGCCCCATGTGAACGGGCTTGCGTCAGTCTTACGCCTGCTGTGAGGCAGGCGTAAGATTTTGAAGCATTTGAGTCCTAGAAGTGGCGCAGTGAAATCTCATAGATTTCACTGCGTCACTTCCATGACCCTTTCTTGCGTCAATACGCCCCCTTGCATACATTATACCTGGCGCAGGTATAATGTGGTGCAGGGGTTTACAAAGTGACGGATCTACCTAAATGTGTCACTATGTAAATATGGCGCAACAAGGCACATTTTTTACGCCACTGGTGCGTCACAAAAAGTGACGCACCGGCGACGTAAAAGTGACGCACAGCCTCATAAATGAGGCCCCATGTGTTTCCATGCCTCGTCCGCATCTCCAGTAGCCCAAGTGAAGTGATTGAACGGCAGCTGACAGTCTCATTCGCCTTCTGTCGCCTCTTCCCAGCCTCCACAAACCCAAGTGAAGTGGGAGAACATGGGCAGCATCCACAATCCCTGGTGATCGACCTCACAGGGTCATTTCAAGCCTCGCTGACAGAATTCTCAAAGAGCCTCTCTGCGCACCTCTGGTTCTCTGCAAGGCATGAATTTGGTTGGGCAGGAGACAAGATATTATTTTGTTATATTTGGGTATAGAGTAAGAGTGGGAGATGGATTGCCTGAAAAAATGGTCTTGGTGGGATGAGGAGGCACCAGGAGCCAGATGCACAAAGTATTTTTGCAATAGCAAACAGCCAATTTCCATATGCAAGCCGTTTGCGATAGAAAAAATTACTTTTCTGATGTACAAACCACAAATTGTGATTCGGTAGCTATAGCCCTGCCTTCTACTCCCAAAGCATTACCAACCTCACCATTTCACTTCCATTTCCTCCCATCACTCTACTGCTACTCTGTGCATAATCAATCAATCAATCAGGATTTATAAAGTGCAGCTAATCACCCAATTGGGTAAAACAGCATTACCGCCTCACATAACTAGCCAACCACTCTCGAGCACCACGCTTCCAACCCCAAGAACTACGCTACTATCTCTCACTACTGCCCTGTCTGATTATGCCTATTATCATAGGATTTCGGATCATATATCATTTTGTACGGCCACACATCATGACCAACCTATGCCTTTGTTTTAACATCACTTGTGGAATTCCACTTATCTACTGCCTACCCCACAGCTTCCCACAATCACTTCTTAACTGAGCTACCACCCCCTTCATCATACTACCAATTGTCCCACCCCCCTGCCACCTCACTACAGAACATTGCCATCTGCTTATATTAAACAAACACCTCCTAATAATGGACTATCCGCTGCCATCACTGTGCTACAACCCAACTGCTGATTTACAATCCCATCACACTACCTCCCACACAACTGCACCCCCCCCCCTTTCAACTGTGCTCTACAATGTCAGGATCAATTTAACAGATCAAAGGCCATCAATTCAATTAACCCCTTCGATGCTGGTGACAAAGCCAGCTCGTCATGGGCGTTACCTGCGCTACGCGCATGACAAGCTGGCTTTGTCACGTAACGTGCGATTTTCGAATTCTCAGCGCGCAGCGGGAAAACCCGCTAGCGCGCATGCGGTTAATGAATCACTGACAGAATTTCGATTTCACAAAAATCGAACTACAATAATATCGAGTCTCAAACATCGATATCACTAATATCGAATCCCTATACTTTACATGAAAATTACAAAAATCTCGATCACTCAATATCGATGCACAAAAATATAGATTACACATATATCGTTATCATTATTTTCGACTACCATAATATCGACACTCAATACTACATATAGCACACAACAAAAATATCGATACCTAAAATATCGATAACTCTATTTTCGTCTATCTACAAATATCGATAGTTTAAAAATACTATTTTTTTTATATATAAGCCCAAAACATCTACATTCTTAGTAATACACACATTTTTATATACTTTACTATTTTTTCATACTATTATTAAATAACATTTGCATTTACTGACATTTTTTTGTTTCATACTAACGATATTTTGGTATACACTCATTGTAAACATACATTATTTTATTTTCTTTACTAATTCTAAAAATACTATTGTTATTACAAGGGTTTTTTAATACATACATACATCTTTTCTCTTCCTCTATATAAACCATTAAATCACATGTAAGCTAATTGTTTGACTTAAAAAAATTCAAACTAACCAATAGTAACTCTTCTTAACATATGTGACCAATCAGATTGCAAACCTAATTACACATACCCTATATAAACCAGTCACAAACATCCATACAACTTGCAGGGAATACTCTACATGACCACATACTGCCAGTTTTGGGAGCAACTGCTATATTCTTCTGTGCAAGAAGATACTACCAAATACTACAAGTAAGTAATGATATAGCTCTATTAATTATTTCTAATGTTTTGTTGATTATTACTTATATACCAAGATTATTAAACTAAAATGTTCTTTCTCTGTGTACTTTTTCTTAAAACAGACTCAACAAAAACATAAAGTTCTACTTTTACTTCAAGATATTCAACACTTTGACTATAAAAAGGGTATCTACATACTTTATTTATTTTCTTAAATTATTTTGACAAGTAGTGTACTAAACTCATGCTTCCTAATGTATTTATTCTGCTTTAACTCATAATACATATTGCTATCCCAGGTTATTTTCTACAAAATAAGTGCCAAAGCTTTATAGAAAATGGTCTATTCATGTTCTCTAATATGTTTCTTCTGCTTTAACTCCTAATACATGTGTGATCACAGGTTATTTGCACCAGATAAGTAACAATGCAATGCAATGCTATGCAAAGTAACAAATAAAAAGTGTATTTTTCCTACATATAAACACATTGGTAATTTTCTGAAACTTTCTCTCTAAACAACCCTCAAAAACAGATAATTCACATCAAAGAACACACATTCTGCTACAACTCAACATCTCTTAGTAAGTACAAAAGTGAAACATAACAAGTCATTTTAAACTGTATAGAATATGCTATAACAATTGCTGACTCTTTTAATACTTCAGTTAGTATTATCTTGCAAATTTCTCTTTTGGAATCCTAATAAAGTAACTAGTTTTTTTGTGACGTAAGAGACTAGCAAATGTGTAACAAATATATACATTGAAACATATCCTATAAAAGACTTCACTTTTTTCAACAGACCTGGCAATAGGACAACAACATCTGACTGAAACTACACCTACTTTCTAAACATACAACTTTACTGCTGGTAAGTAAAAAAATAGAAATAGTACATGCTTACTTTAAAATGTTTTCTAAATTACACATTTTCATACATTTTTTTAAATAACTTTTCTAGATAACAGAACTCAAGAATGACTGAAGATGCAAGATTTATTACATCTCAGAAAGGGAAATTTTTATTATGCTATATGGGCTACACTTATACTCAGGAGAAACAAAAAGACCTTAAAGTGAACTGGAAATGTACTAAATATTACTCGAATAAATGCTATGGGCGTGCTACAACCAGGGAAACAAGTGTTATTAATACTACTGAACATAACCATCCACCAAACATCTCAGAAATCGAAGTGAGATCCACTATGGAGAATATCAAATCATTAAGTAGCACATCTGACCTACCAAGCGGCGTAATTCTGAAAGAATTACTACCTAAAGTACCCAGAGAAGCAAGAGGTCAGTTACCATCAATTGCTACAATGAAAAGAACAATAGCAAGGACAAAAAAAGCAAGTAGACCCAATATACCAATTCCTAAAACTTTTGAGGAAGTCATAATTCCACCTGACCTTGTAATCACTCATAATGAGGAACCATTTATCTTTTATGATAATCATAGCAAAGACAAAAGAATAATCATGTTTGCGACAAATAACAACATTAAAAAATTGAAAGAAAGTGCTACTTGGATGATGGATGGAACTTTTCAATATGCCCAAAACCTTTCTACCAATTGTACACAATTCATGGGCAATATCATAATATCTGTATCCCATTCATATACTGTTTGTTACTGAACAAACAAGCCACAACTTATACAGAAATTTTGCAAAAAATAAAAGAACAAACATCTGACTACTTCCCATTGAAAATAATCATAGACTTCGAACAAGCTATGATTAATTCTATTTTAAAAACTTACCCACACACATCCATTCAAGGATGTTATTTTCATTTCAATCAATGTCTCTGGAGACATTTACAGAAATCTGCCCTTAGTGTTGAGTATGCAACAAATATTACTTTTGCATACCAAATTAAACATCTCATTGCTCTGGCATATGTACCAATCACTGACGTGGCCGAACATTACAATCTATTAATTGAAAGTCCTTTCTACACCCAAAATGAGCAAAGACTTGCCCCACTTTTAGATTACTTTGAGGACAACTGGGTAGGGAGACTACATAGGTCAGGCCACAGACGCCAGCCTAAATTTTTAATTCCCTGGTGGAATGTATATCTACCAACGCTGAACCAAGAGGCAAACACCAACAATGCTGTTGAAGGTTGGCACAATGCCTTCCTCTCTTCTACTGGACGTACAACACCCACATTACATAAACTACTCATAACTATCCAAAAAGAACAAAGCTTTCAGGAACTACGAATGGAGCAATCTGTCACACAACTAAAACCAAAACTCTCTAGACAAACTGCTCAAATGTATCTATATCTTCAACACCAAGTCCAACTCTATCCTACAACAAGAGGACTTGAATATCTAAAAATGATAGCCAAAACATTAAACTAATTGTAATAAGTAAATTAATTGATCAACATTGAGCAATATCCTTAATATGATACCACACATATTATAATATAACAAATCATTATTTATTTAGTCTAATTTATTTCTAATCACAATTATAAATAGACTAAATAAATATGTCATTATATCAAAAATATTTCGTTTAAATACTATTCCGATCCAAATAAAATAACAAAAATAAATAACTTACCTTTAAATACAGCATCATAACGATTAATCCTTTACCAACAATATAGTGTGTAAATCTCAAAGACCTAATCAAACAAAGCCTTAAATATTTTGGAATCAACTGTGCTAAATGTATCCATCATCCCAATAAAACGACTCTTGAAATGCCATTGAAAATGACGACTATAATCTTAAAATGTGATAAATGTTTCAGGGAACTCAAAATATAAAGGGAGAATGTTATGCATCTCCGTTCTAACAACTGAAACACACTTCCTTTCCCAAAAAAAATCAATAATCGGAAACAGAAATAGCTGTTTAAAAATACGATAAAAAAAATCATGAAACAATCCCACCGGCATAACACTAACGAATATAGCATATTATATAAACATAACATCCCAACTTGTTGAAATTAAAATTAAATCATACAACAGACTCACTAACTCCAACTACTTGAAATACCACAAAGCCTCGATAACGGAAATACATATTGAGTGCACTCCAGAATATCTAAATAGTCATACTTTAATTACCAACCCCTAAATAACAAAGGACTACCTTTAATTTTTAGTTTAAAGATTTTAAAAATATAAAAGTAGAATCTTACCTACTCAAACGTGAACCTGCTTCCAACCGCGACTTTCCCTTGCCCAAAATAATGCAAAAAGACTAAGAGCGGTTACAAAATAAAAAGACCCGAATTATATGTAAGTGTGAAAAGTACTACTATAAATGTCCATATATTTTATATATATCTTTATAAATTATGTATAATGTACAAAAAATTGTATGCTACATTGTGAGCTATATATATTATTTTTCAAAATATTATTGTATTGTTTACATATTTTTAAGATTTATTACATTAAGTATTGAAATATTTTAATATTTAATGTAATATTTATTAAAATAAGTATATTGCAAAATATGTAATATAGTTTTTGTTGGTGATGTATAACTTTTTTACAATATGACTAATATGTGTTAATTATTATTATTAAAACTTATTTATTAATAATAATAATTATACATAAAAATATTGTATACTTAAAAATATCCATGATTGTGATCTAAATGTTCTGATCAAGATTCTTAATATTTTATTATACCTGTGAAAATGTTCATTTGTTAATATGATCATCTGTAGAGCACTATATTTTATTTAAATATGTGAATAATTATTTTAAAAACACATGTTTACTGTTTTATTAAGAAATCATTATTTTAATATGTATGTATAGTATCATACATTGCATAATGTTAACTATCCTTTTTTTCAATATATATAAAAAGCACTACTCAAAAATTTCTTTTTTCAAAGTCCATTTTGCTTATATGTTGTATTATTTAGACGAAACATTGCTTTATAAAAATTATATCTTGTTGTTATTTTCAAATGTTGAATAAATAACATTGTTTTAAAAAAAAATGGTTTCATTATTTTCTTATACTTATTGCAAAATCATTTATATATCATTTTCAAAAGCTTTAGAAATTTAATGTTTTATCTATTTCTATTTCCCACATGTAATTAGAGTACATACTAAACACTGAACCTCTATAATTAATAATTCATACACCCATCTACATATAATGTAAATCGGTTAAGAACACAACATTTTTTAATTTACTATTCCTACTCCAATCACCATGTAATTTACGTAAGTGCTGGGCAATAAACCTTAATTATTTACTATTCCAACTCCAATCACCATTTAATTAGGGCATATTTTTACAACGCAGGTACCTTTACAATGCATACCATTACAACGTAAGTATTGGTGTGTATATATAAATATTTTATTTGTAAAAGAATATAAATAAATATAATTTAATGTAATGTAAAATAATTTAATGCAATTTCATGTAATTATTTTAATGTAAATTTATTTTTAAATTATTTTTACCCTGAACCCTTGTACCCCAAAAACACAAAACTGACCCTGAACCCTTAAAATACCCCCTTACCCAAAAACTAAAAACTGACCCTGAACCATAGAAATACCCCTTTACCCAAAAACTAAAAACTGACCCAGAACCCTAAAAATACCCCTTTACCCAAAAAACTAAAAACTGACCCTGAACCCTAAAAATACCCCTTTACCCAAAAACTGAAAACTTACCCAGAACCCTAAAAATACCCCTTTACCCAAAAACTAAAAACTGACCCTGAACCCTAATAATACCCCTTTACCCAAAAACTGAAAACTGACCCTGAACCCTAAAAATACCCCTTTACCTATAAACTAAAAACTGACCCTGAACCCTAAAAATACACCTTTAACCAAAAACTGAAAACTGACCCTGAACCCTAAAAATACACCTTTACCCAAAAACTAAAAACTGACCCTGAACCATAGAATTACCCCTTTACCCAAAAACTAAAAACTGACCCTGAACCCTAAAAATACCCCTTTACCCAAAAACTGAAAACTGACCCTGAACCCTTAAAAAAAACCCTTACCCAAAAACTAAAAACTGACCCCGAACCCTAAAAATACCCCTTTACCCATAAACTAAAAACTGACCCTGAACCATAGAAATACCCCTTCACCCAAAAACTAAAAACTGACCCTGAACCATAGAAATACCCCTTTACCCAAAAACTAAAAACTGACCCTGAACCCTAAAAATACCCCTTTACCCAAAAACTGAAAACTGACCCTGAACGCTTAAAAAACCCCCTTACCCAAAAACTAAAAACTGACCCTGAACCCTAAAAATACCCCTTTACCCATAAACTAAAAACTGACCCTGAATCATAGAAATACCCCTTTACCCAAAAACTGAAAACTGACCCTGAACCCTAAAAATACCCCTTTACCTATAAACTAAAAACTGACCCAGAACTATAAAAATACCCCTTTACCCAAAAACCTGAAAACTGACCCTGAACCCTAAAAACACCCCTTTACACAAAAACTAAAAACTAACCCTGAACCCTAAAAATACCCCTTTACCTAAAAACTGACCCTGAACCCTAAAAATACCCCTTTACACAAAAACTAAAAACTAACCCTGAACCCTAAAAATACCCCTTTACCTAAAAACTAAAAACTGACCCTGAACCCTAAAAATACCCCTTTACCCAAAAACTAAAAACTGACCCTGAACCCTAAAAATACCCCTTTCCCCAAAAACTGAAAACTGACCCTGAACCCTAAAAATACCCCTTTACCCATAAACTAAAAACTGACCCTGAACCATAGAAATACCCCTTCACCCAAAAACAAAAAACTGACCCTGAACCATAGAAATACCCCTTTACCCAAAAACTAAAAACTGACCCTGAACCCTAAAAATACCCCTTTACCCAAAAACTGAAAACTGACCCTGAACGCTTAAAAACCCCCCTTACCCAAAAACTAAAAACTGACCCTGAACCCTAAAAATACCCCTTTACCCATAAACTAAAAACTGACCCTGAATCATAGAAATACCCCTTTACCCAAAAACTGAAAACTGACCCTGAACCCTAAAAATACCCCTTTACCTATAAACTAAAAACTGACCCAGAACTATAAAAATACCCCTTCACCCAAAAACCTGAAAACTGACCCTGAACCCTAAAAACACCCCTTTACACAAAAAGTAAAAACTAACCCTGAACCCTAAAAACTACCCCTTTACCTAAAAACTAAAAACTGACCCTGAACCCTAAAAATACCCCTTTACCCAAAAACTAAAAACTGACCCTGAACCCTAAAAATACCCCTTTACCCAAAAACTGAAAACTTACCCAGAACCCTAAAAATACCCCTTTACCCAAAAACTAAAAACTGACCCTGAACCCTAATAATACCCCTTTACCCAAAAACTGAAAACTGACCCTGAACCCTAAAAATACCCCTTTACCTATAAACTAAAAACTGACCCTGAACCCTAAAAATACACCTTTAACCAAAAACTGAAAACTGACCCTGAACCCTAAAAATACACCTTTACCCAAAAACTAAAAACTGACCCTGAACCATAGAAATACCCCTTTACCCAAAAACTAAAAACTGACCCTGAACCCTAAAAATACCCCTTTACCCAAAAACTGAAAACTGACCCTGAACCCTTAAAAAAAACCCTTACCCAAAAAATAAAAACTGACCCTGAACCCTAAAAATACCCCTTTACCCATAAACTAAAAACTGACCCTGAACCATAGAAATACCCCTTCACCCAAAAACTAAAAACTGACCCTGAACCATAGAAATACCCCTTTACCCAAAAACTAAAAACTGACCCTGAACCCTAAAAATACCCCTTTACCCAAAAACTGAAAACTGACCCTGAACGCTTAAAAAAACCCCTTACCCAAAAACTAAAAACTGACCCTGAACCCTAAAAATACCCCTTTACCCATAAACTAAAAACTGACCCTGAATCATAGAAATACCCCTTTACCCAAAAACTGAAAACTGACCCTGAACCCTAAAAATACCCCTTTACCTATAAACTAAAAACTGACCCAGAACTATAAAAATACCCCTTTACCCAAAAACCTGAAAACTGACCCTGAACCCTAAAAACACCCCTTTACACAAAAACTAAAAACTAACCCTGAACCCTAAAAATACCCCTTTACCTAAAAACTAAAAACTGACCCTGAACCCTAAAAATACCCCTTTACACAAAAACTAAAAACTAACCCTGAACCCTAAAAATACCCCTTTACCTAAAAACTAAAAACTGACCCTGAACCCTAAAAATACCCCTTTACCCAAAAACTAAAAACTGACCCTGAACCCTAAAAATACCCCTTTACCCAAAAACTGAAAACTGACCCTGAACCCTAAAAATACCCCTTTACCCATAAACTAAAAACTGACCCTGAACCATAGAAATACCCCTTCACCCAAAAACAAAAAACTGACCCTGAACCATAGAAATACCCCTTTACCCAAAAACTAAAAACTGACCCTGAACCCTAAAAATACCCCTTTACCCAAAAACTGAAAACTGACCCTGAACCCTTAAAAAAAACCCTTACCCAAAAACTAAAAACTGACCCTGAACCCTAAAAATACCCCTTTACCCATAAACTAAAAACTGACCCTGAACCATAGAAATACCCCTTCACCCAAAAACTAAAAACTGACCCTGAACCATAGAAATACCCCTTTACCCAAAAACTAAAAACTGACCCTGAACCCTAAAAATACCCCTTTACCCAAAAACTGAAAACTGACCCTGAACGCTTAAAAAACCCCCTTACCCAAAAACTAAAAACTGACCCTGAACCCTAAAAATACCCCTTTACCCATAAACTAAAAACTGACCCTGAATCATAGAAATACCCCTTTACCCAAAAACTGAAAACTGACCCTGAACCCTAAAAATACCCCTTTACCTATAAACTAAAAACTGACCCAGAACTATAAAAATACCCCTTTACCCAAAAACCTGAAAACTGACCCTGAACCCTAAAAACACCCCTTTACACAAAAACTAAAAACTAACCCTGAACCCTAAAAATACCCCTTTACCTAAAAACTAAAAACTGACCCTGAACCCTAAAAATACCCCTTTACACAAAAACTAAAAACTAACCCTGAACCCTAAAAATACCCCTTTACCTAAAAACTGACCCTGAACCCTAAAAATACCCCTTTACCCAAAAACTAAAAACTGACCCTGAACCCTAAAAATACCCCTTTACCCAAAAACTGAAAACTGACCCTGAACCCTAAAAATACCCCTTTACCCATAAACTAAAAACTGACCCTGAACCATAGAAATACCCCTTCACCCAAAAACAAAAAACTGACCCTGAACCATAGAAATACCCCTTTACCCAAAAACTAAAAACTGACCCTGAACCCTAAAAATACCCCTTTACCCAAAAACTGAAAACTGACCCTGAACGCTTAAAAACCCCCTTACCCAAAAACTAAAAACTGACCCTGAACCCTAAAAATACCCCTTTACCCATAAACTAAAAACTGACCCTGAATCATAGAAATACCCCTTTACCCAAAAACTGAAAACTGACCCTGAACCCTAAAAATACCCCTTTACCTATAAACTAAAAACTGACCCAGAACTATAAAAATACCCCTTCACCCAAAAACCTGAAAACTGACCCTGAACCCTAAAAACACCCCTTTACACAAAAAGTAAAAACTAACCCTGAACCCTAAAAACTACCCCTTTACCTAAAAACTAAAAATTGACCCTGAACCCTAAAAATACCCCTTTACCCAAAAACTAAAAACTGACCCTGAACCCTAAAAATACCCCTTTACCCAAAAACTGAAAACTTACCCAGAACCCTAAAAATACCCCTTTACCCAAAAACTAAAAACTGACCCTGAACCCTAATAATACCCCTTTACCCAAAAACTGAAAACTGACCCTGAACCCTAAAAATACCCCTTTACCTATAAACTAAAAACTGACCCTGAACCCTAAAAATACACCTTTAACCAAAAACTGAAAACTGACCCTGAACCCTAAAAATACACCTTTACCCAAAAACTAAAAACTGACCCTGAACCATAGAAATACCCCTTTACCCAAAAACTAAAAACTGGCCCTGAACCCTAAAAATACCCCTTTACCCAAAAACTGAAAACTGACCCTGAACCCTTAAAAAAAACCTTACCCAAAAACTAAAAACTGACCCTGAACCCTAAAAATACCCCTTTACCCAAAAACAGAAAACTGACCCTGAACCCTAAAAACACCCCTTTACCCATAAACTAAAAACTGACCCTGAACCCGAAAAATACCCCTTTACCCAAAAACTAAAAACTGACCCTGAGGCCAAAAAATACCCCTTTACCCAAAAAACTGAAAACTGACCCTGAACCCTAAAAATACCCCTTTACCCAAAAACATAAACTGACCCTGAACCCAAAAATACCCCTTTAACACAAACATATAACATATTAAATATAATTAATAACGATTTTATATATGTAATCCATTTTTATACATAAAATATACTACTGTACAAAACATAGTCAAACACAAATTTATTTACTAAATTAGTATGCGATAATCAGGAATAATTTCAAAATGATGATGTTAAAAAATTTATATGAAATGCAATGTTTATATTACTATTTTTAAAGTACTATTTTGTAAAACACTACCCACCCTTATCCCCTTTAAACTCTACATCCCGCTCCTAACATTTTACGTAATTTATTAAATAAATATTTAATACTACATTTATAATTACAATACTTTTCACTCAATACACTCAAAAACTATACCAACCATTTAACACGAATCTATTAATTTATAAAAAATTTCGCATTATAAAAAATATGTATTAAAATTTCGAATTTTTTAAATTTTGAATAAAAATCGAAATTAAAAATTCCATAATTACACTATACTTTTTTAAAACACTACCCACCCTTATCCCCTATAAACTCTACATACCGCTCCTAACATTTTAAATAATTTATTTCTTAAATATGTAATACTACCTTTATATTTACAAAACTTTTCACTCAATACAATAAAAAACTATACCAAACATTAAACGCCAATCTATTAATTTTTTTAAAATTTTGCTTTTTAATAATTATTTTTTATAATTTCGAGATTTTAAAATTTTGTTGAAAAATCGAAATTAATATTTTAATAATTAGACTATACTTTTTAAAAACACTACCCACCCTTATCCCCTATAAACTCTACATCCCGCTCATAACATTGTACTTAATTTATTTATTAAATATTTAATACTACATTTATATTTACAATACTTTTCACTCAATACACAAAAAAACTATACCAACCATTAAACACCAATATATTTTTTTTTTTAAATTTCGCATTTTAATAATTATTTTTTATAATTTCGAGATTTTAAAATTTTGTTTAAAATTCGAAATTAATATTTCAATAATTAGACTATACTTTTTAAAAACACTACCCACCCTTATCCCCTATAAACTCTACATCCCGCTCATAACATTGTACTTAATTTATTTATTAAATATTTAATACTACATTTATATTTACAATACTTTTCACTCAATACACAAAAAAACTATACCAACCATTAAACACGAATCTATTAATTTATATAAAATTTCGCATTTTACTAAATATTTTTAAAATTTTTGAAATTTTAAAATTTTGAATAAAATTCGAAATTTATTATTCAATAATTACACTCTACTTTTTAATACACTACCCACCCTTATCCCCTATAAACTCTACATCCCGCTCCTAAAATTTTACTTAATTTATTTATATAATCTTTAATACTACATTTATATTTAAAATACTTTTCAGTAAATACACAAAAAAACACTACCAAACATTAAACACTAATCAATACATTTCGATATAATTTCGCAGTTTAACATAATTTATTATAATTTTCAAAATTTTAAAATTTCGCAAAATATTACATTTTTTATATTCTATAATTACTATATACTTTTTTAAAACACTACCCACCCTTATCCCCTATAAACTCTACATCCCGCTCCTAAACTTATAACTAAATTTTATTTTAATATAATTATAATTTACATTATATATAGACACCATTGTACTATATCATTACTTAACATGCTTTAAAACATCACTTTTATATATCGATATTTTTACTAATCGATATTTTGAGCTTCGATATTTCATATTTCGAAATTAATGTCTTCGATATTATTAACACACACATAAATCGATATTTTCTATGTCGATATTTTGGATGTTGATATTTGTTACCTTCGATTTTTAGGACTCGATATTATAGTAATTCGATATTATCAACTCGATATTTTGACTGTGTACCGCGGTTAATATAGGCATGACGCATTTTTTTGCTACTTTATTCTATGCACTTTCCTCCACATAAAACTATAGTTCAGGTAAGTGTGGATACATTTTAGTCAAGAACAAATTAGACATATTAAGGCAACAAATAAAAAAAAAACATACAAATGTTGTGATGAGGTAATGTGATATAACAAACAATAAATGAAGAGTGATGCATAACAACAATTAGCTAAACATTATATCACCAGTCTTAGTTCACGAAAGGAGCAGCTACAAGGACATCCTTTACCATCCATATTGTGCAACCAAATTAGGAAGCTGCTACCCACGAGGAAAAGAAACATTAGACCTAGTAGTGAGACCATTCAAAAAACATTTCTACTGGGAGAAACTTAATTAAATGTGAAAGTCTACGTGTTGTGTAATGCCGACGCATTTCGATTCACAGGGTGGTTTTCAGGATTCTCTTCAGGGCGTGTACTGGTTTATCTGTTTGAATAGAGGAATACATTTGCACGTTGCAGGCGAGAAGAGGCAAGTTAAAATGTAGATGGCCTTTAGTCTGTTAAATTGGTTTACCAGCATTTGAATGCGACGGCTAGGATACCTTTTCTCTTAGTTTATTACAGACCCATCCAGCCGCCTCTGGCCAAATCCTTTGTTGCTATTACCATGTCTGGTGGCATTACCAGTGCCAACAACTGCTATAACACCCTAAGCAAAAGGTTTACATTTTGAGGGCACATACTACCATCACTCAGGCTCACTAGACCATCCGTCCCTACTCAATTAACACACTCAACAGTACCACACACTGCCACTTCACATGACCGTACTACGACGCAACACTTCTGCACTGCTAACTGTAACTGTGCAGTAGTGCCAACATTTCTACCATTTCCTCTGTAGCATAATAGTACCCCTACCATCACATCACCACTGCCCTTCGAGGGAATGCCACCCAAGAGTTTTGCCTTTCCGCGGCACTGCA
Source organism: Lissotriton vulgaris (assembly GCF_964263255.1). Lineage (NCBI taxonomy): Eukaryota > Metazoa > Chordata > Amphibia > Caudata > Salamandridae > Lissotriton > Lissotriton vulgaris. Next base: position 1,293,851,207 of record NC_141694.1, read on the forward strand.
TTAACAGACTCACTAACACAAAATTACCCACCAGGATAACATTATACTACATAACACTGCACTGCTACGACTCCTGCATTATCACATAACTGACCCACAGAGCACCATGGTTACCGTCCTCTCTCTCTTAGGTTATCCTCCCCCTACCCCACGTTCAGATCTGCCCTCAAAACGTACCTGTTCACTGTAGCTTATCACTAGCTGTTCTTTCTTAGTCTGGTTTTCTTTCTGTCTCTCCTCCCTGCTCCCTCAGTATAGCGCCAAGAAACCTAATGGTGTTAGCGCGCTCAATAAATAGATTTAACATAACATAACATAACATAACATACAGCACCACACTGGAAAAATGCATACTATCAATTGACTACCTTCCTCTGCCCTAATACCTCAAACAGCATCATACTGGCACCTTACACCGCCACAAAGCGATGCTACCCTCTCTCAGATCCAGCTTCACACTATGGTACTACCCCTTGGATACCATTGTAAGTTCAATGCTGCCTTAATACTACTACTGTCCAACACTGAACTACCACATTTCATCACCACTATCCTTCCACGCCACTCCACTACCAAAAAATTGCAGCATACACCCACCACACCAATGTTCTTCTACCCCTTCAAGACACTTCCCTTGTGCAGTACCACAAAATCACATGCCACGTCACCATACAATTCATATACCCACACATTCACTCTTACCACCATACCATACTACCGGCCATGACATTTAGTATACCGCCTAATTTTTCTCCTTTATAAAACTTCCAGCACCACACTACTACCTCCAAAACCACAGTAGTTCTTCAATCATTACATTCTCCCAACTCATCAGCTTCACCTGCACCAGAGCATTATCACTGCAGTACCACACCAGGCAATGCATTTCCACCACCTGACATTACCATACAACTGCACCACCACACTATCACCCTCCAACACAGAAATATCATTCTTGTAATGCACTCTCACCACCGTCACTGGTCTATCTCCATTACTGTGCAACTATTCCTTATCACTATAAAATCACCTCAAGCGATTGCACGAACACAATCAGCCACCGCAAATCTACTTTGTAGCGCCTGATTCCTACTTCCAACCACCCTAGTAACTCCCCATATTGCAAGCTCCATTGGTGTACAACCAACTCACTCCCGCATTTCCAATGCCGATGCATTGATGATCTCTGCTTCCATTTTACTATTGCACACTAACAACCTCATAATATAGCCGTAATATACTCACATCAGAAAAAGACCAATCTCCAGCAGCACTCTGCAGGCGTGCAAAATGCCAACTTTTTTCATTGTAAAATTTCAGAAAAATGCAGCCAAATTTTAAGAAGCGCACTTGTGGTAACAGAGTAAAAACACTTGAGAAAGTGGCAAAAGAACTGGCTCAACAGGATATTTTCTGCATTAACTAGTCCCCGCTGCAAAAAGGTGAGCAAATATTCACACTTGCATCATGTAGGACATTGGGTTAGTGATTGAGGGGGTAAAACACCACTCAAGCTGCAACCACAATTCTTATCAGAGTAAAACACAAAGAAAACCCAAATTAACCTTTGCTTACCCTTTTGTAGCTTGGCACAAAGCAGTCAGGCTTAACTTGGAAGCAATGTGTAAAGTATTTATGCAGCGCACAAACAGTAATAATGTGGAAACGCAACACAAGAAAAATCCTGCAGCAATTTACAAAATAAGAGTAAAATGGAATACATTCTTTGAGATAAAAACAACAAAAATCCAATCAGTAGAACTGAAGATATGCAATTTTAAAGATTTAGGTAAAGATAGTGCTTAAAAGCACAAAGCGCCAGCTGTGGCTCTCTGCTCTTTCTGCACCGGGATAAAGTCACAAGTTCAGGCTTACCACGATGGAGCGTAGTCAGGGCACAGAACCAAGGGGAATATGTACGAATTTAGTGGTGCTTGGCAGCACAGCAAGTCACCTTGGTGCTCCTCCCTCCATCACAGGTAAGGGCAGCAATGCACTCTATTTATCCAATACAGCACATTCCTGTCCTTTTCCCTTGCACTGGTGCAGTTTTCGCAGCCTAGCATTAATGCAGGCACTCTAGCACCATGGTGCAAGGGTGTCTCTGTTGCAGGCAGGATTGTTCTTGTGCAGGAAGGGGCACCTTCCTGCACAAAAACAATCCTGAGAGGCATTTTCCTCTTTCTATGTGTGCTGCATAGAAAGAGGGAAAAAACAAGGAGAAAATAGGAGGTTTCTCATTGTTATGCCTCACCTAGGGAGGCGTACGATTTTGACACATTCCCATGTTTACAAGTCCTTGTAAATCTGGGAATGCATCAAAAGCTATGGGAGTTGAGTGGGAACACCCACCGCAAAGCCTATAGAATGTCTCCCATGCTCAGAGTAAGGTACAGCAGCGATTTGTTCTGCATTGCCTTACACCAGACTTCTTAGGCCATTCTAGGCCACGCAAAGTTGCTTTGCATGTATTAAAATCTGACTTAGAGGCATGTTGCAAACGTGACGCAAGCCTCTTGTAAATAGGCCCTAGGTTTGGCCTGCTGATGATTGGTCGAGCAGCAATCTCCCAGGGATGGTTGCTATTACCTGTCTGGCCATGAAGGTCTGCCCTATTAGGCTTCGTATCAGTTTGTGTCAATTCAAGTGAGCTGTGAGATGAAGCTTGGTGTGGCTTTACGTCGCCGCTCTGCATCAGTGCCATTGAAGTTGACAGCTGTTCTGTGAGACTTTGCAGGCTTTGCGTCACTTAGCATCCATTCGGATGTGGCTGGCAGGTGTGCGCCAAGGCTTTCCATCGCTTCACATTTATTTTGATAGGCACCACAGCTGGGGTGGCAGAGCTTTTTTATCTTCACTTCCAAGGGTCCAGGACTGAGGACGCACTTCTTGGGGGGTTAGGACTCACAACAAGCAGAGCCCAGGAGCAGGGCTCAAGATGATTGAAGCCTTTTCGGTCCCTGAGGATCTGATCAGGATGCCAGCCAAACAGCACTTGGAGTCACTCTGGTTATCCTGGGTCAAGATGCAGGCCCAGTCCTTCTCACTCAGGCAGAAGGGCAGTAGGGCAGCAGGGTAGTAGGGCTGTCTTTATTGCAGCAGAGCAGCTCAGCACTCCTCCTTCGGAGTCTTCCACAGGTCCAGACATGCACTGAAGAAGAGTTGGGTCGCAGGGTCCACTCCACATACCTGGTTCCTACTTTGAATAATAAGAATCTTCTAGAGCTCACACCTTACAAATGAACAGCCTGAACCCCTTTGTGATTGTGCTGAGGCAGTCATTGTGATGTGCAAGTATGGTATGTGACAGCTTTGTTCCCTCATCAAGTCCGAGATGGCCCATCTTGGCAACATCTATTCATACTTTGCCTCACTGTCTGGGAGTAATACACAAAGACCAAATATCAGCTACACCTACTCAAGTGAACCAGGATACAGGCTGCAGCCACCAAATGATTGGGACAAGAAATGTGCCAGCTTTCAAAAAGTGACATTTTCAGTCTTGCGACTGAAAATTAAACTTTATCATTAGGAAGGGTTTTAAAAATACAGTTGTTAAGAGACCAAACTCACCAAACTCGACTTTCCAACACTCTTTCAATTGAAAGTTATCACTTATTACATGTAATAAGGCAAACCAACATTATCCTATGGGAGAGGTAAGTCCTGCAGTACAGAAGAAACAAATGCAAGTGTTTTTCATTAATAAAGACATGCAAAAGTTAAAAGTACATGTTCAAATGTTTAAATACACTGCACACTGTCCTATGGGCTGTTTAGGCACTACCCCATGGGTGGCGTATGTATGAAAAAGGAAGATTTAGGCCTGGCAAAAGGTTTATTTTTCCAAGTCAAATGCCAGTTTAAACCACACACACAGGTTGCATTGACATGTCTGAGTTTAAAAGGCTACTTAAGTGGGTGACATAATAAGTGCCGCAGACCTAGTAGTAGCATTTAATTTACAGGCCATAGGCACATGTAATACCACTTTACAATGGCCTTACACGTGAATTAAATGTGTTCATTGGATGTTGCCATGTTAAGAGGAGAGAGCACAATTACTTTTTTACTTGTTAGCAGTGGTAAATTGTGCAGAGTCCTAAAAGCCAACAAAATCAGGTTCAGAAAACAGGAGGGCAAAGGCAAAAGGTTTGAGGATAAGCCTGCAGAGAGGACCAAGTCTATCACATCATTCCTGAACTTTAAAGTAATTGACATGATGTGAAATTTTGGAAATTATGAAAATGACGCTGGCATAACAAAATATTCCTATGGCCTAACACCAGTGCCACATAACCATTGTTCACAACTGCTCTTCCTCCAGCAATAATGTGCTATCTCATGGCACCACATTACCACCTATAGGGTCTTAAACTACTTCCCCTCCACCACACACTCTATCTTCATCATCACATTACCACCTCACTAACCCACACTTTCTGACACTGTTCCTGTATTAAACCCTCCACCAACAATTACCACTCCCAAAACAGCATTACCATCTAAAATCTATGCACTACCCTCTCATTACATTTGTATTTGTAAAGCGCATGTTCACCCGTAGACATCTTGGCACTGAATAACAGATGCATATTGTTACCCAACTCAATGGCACTCATTTAATTGATCTCAGATGGATGAATGGCTGAGGCCGAACACAGGCCCCTGAAGTGGACAGATTGGTCCACTTGAGTGACCAGACCCGGCCAGTGCACTAGCATATCCTCCTTCATAACTAGACGAGACTACAACACCACATTACTGGTGCCTAACAATAATTCACTACTAACAGGCACTGCACTACCACGCCACAAGAGTACATTATCACATCATACCAATATATTTCTTTCTCCGGGGTACAACCCTGTTTTGCAATTCCCAGGACCAATGACACATTAAGAGCACTCTACTAATATGCTGCACAGTCAATACCACATCACCGTACTAGCAACCACCAGCCTCGCATCATTATCCCAGTACCAAACTACCACTCCAACCATGTCCCTAAACCTCACAACACCAGACTACACCACCTTAAATCTTGCAACACCAGACTGCATCTGCCAGTGCATCCCACTACCTACCAAAGCGCTATCCCCCACCAAGTCTTTCCCTAGGTACTTCAATGCCACCACATTGCCTCCCACCACAACTACAACCCCCTCTACCTCTTCACACACTCTGCACTACCTCTCTATATTACTTTTCTACTAATCGTACATCAATGCACGACCACCGCCCATCCTTCTGCACTGCCACTCTTTAGCACTGTTTTAGAGGGATCTCGCATTGTTATTGCTCCAAATGCGGCTTTCACCCCATAGCACAACACAACTTTCCCATTACTAAACTACAACCCTTCACCACCGCACATCCAACTCATTCCGGATTATTCAGAAAACACCTAATTATCATCAAAAGTGCGTATTTAACATTAGCTTCTGGCCGAAAACCTCAGATATTTGACTAAGTACCCCCATCCCAAAAGGAAAAAATTGACATCTAAATACCATAGATGTCCATGCCCCTCGCTCTTTACATTTAGTACATGAGTGGGAATCAGTTCTGTCTACGGCCCTGATTGCCAGATCTCCAGATTCTGATCCCCTGATTTCCACAAGGAAACAATGGACATCTAACTATCATACTTGTCCAATCCCCTGAAGGACTGGGTTCTTTTGGACCCAGCGGTGCCAGGGCACAACACCTGAAACCTTCGTGGGTAACCTGCTCCGGCGTACAAGTCACAGAGACACGGGACACTTCCTTCGGCGTCAAAGAGTCAAGGTTTATTTACTGCAGGGAACACAGAAGTCACAGGAAGTACATCGAGTGTAGTTCGGGGAGACTGCTTCAAATTGGTTTTGTGGATCGCTCCTTTTATACAGTTTTTACCCATAGGCTAACATTGTACACAATAGTTTACAACCCGGTTCCCACATTTCGCTCTCAGAGGGGTCGCTTTGGTCACTTTGAAACACATAAGGTCCGGAACATAAGTGCGGAAACATTTGGCGGTTCCCAACTGTAAAAACCCATCTTCCCACCATTAGCAAATTCCAATCAGCAGTAAAGTAGATCGAAAATAGGAACGAAGACAGGTGCAGAGGAAGACGGAGACAGTGGGGAGATCGGAAAGGGTGTAAAAGGGGAGGTATCGAGAAGCACGAGATACAGGCATCAAAGGGACGTGCCTAATGAGATGCACGGCTGAGACAATAAGTCCGTGCGGCAAGATGAGCCTCGAGCGGCGCCATCTGCCTTACAGCAGCAACCCCCCTCGTCATAAAGACACTTACAAAGAACATGTGTCTTCCGCAAATATCTTGGGAGTCCCAGGGTCGCGAAGCGGACAGCGTCCGTTCGCTGGCTACTTGAGGGCAAGAGACAAAATGGATGCCGTATCTAAGATGGAACCCGTGGGTACAGATGAAAAGCCCACATAACAAACGAACGGTTTAAGTTAGCACAGCGAAACTGCGCACACTTACTAAACTCGTCATTTGCGGTTCATAGATACCAGACTCGACCATATTCGTGCGAGTCGAAAACACCACTTACAATTGTCACGGAACCTCAGACGCTCCTTTTGCCCTCATGTAGGCAAGCACTAGTCGGAATCATATTCGATATTCATCAGACCATCAAGATGTCGTTGTAGCATAGCTCTGTCCAATCGAGTCCCCTTGGTAACAGATGGTTGTCTCATACACGTTGTAGCACAGAGGCCACATAAGGCAGGACCACACTGCACACAAAGGCAACACGTGAACAGGAACACTACCACAACCCCGATGATCGTCAGAATCTTCCAACCCCAAGTCGATACCAGGCCCCAAAACCATCCAAGTAGTGTCCAATCCCCTACATCCACGTGTATGGATTCGGAGATCTTATGCAACTTCGAGATGGCTTGATAGACAGTAGGAGCATTATCTGGAATGAAAATGCAACAGCTCGAATGGATCACTTTACATACCCCACCGCGATCTGCCAAGACGACATCTAAAACCATACGGTTTTGTAACGTCATAAGTCTCTCCGCCTGAAGTTCTGTGGTGATATTACCAAGGGCACTGGCAGTAATATTAGCTGTCGATTCTACCACTCGAGTCAAATGTCTCAGGTTCCTACTATTAACCATAGGTCCCCAAAACGGGAGGAAACCCTTGAAAAAGTCTCCTGCCTCTTGACCGGCAGTATCCTCTTCGCTAATTACGCCTCGTACAACTCTAGTCTTATGATAATCGGCATCTACAGTGAACGTCGGAGGCAACAGATTTGCAATGAAACATGAGCCCATGAAGTCTGCGGGCAACCATGTGTATGCACGATCATGACAGACAAAGTATGTACCCTTGGCAGCCAGAAACACAGGGGACGGGAACACTGGCAGAACGTAACTTTCAGTGCAAGCACTTGCTCCAAGTGGGGCGTGCGAACCACGACCCACAAGACAAAGATTACCAGTGTGGGGTACGACCCATATTGGAGACGAGCTTTTAAGCTGTTTTTCATTAGTGAACATACTATATTCCCCTCTACTTAGGACCCTATAGGCTTGTACCTCTTCTTTAGGGATAAGAAAAGGATCATGGATCTCATCTTCCATATCCTCTATTGCCATCGATAGCAGCCTCTGATACGAGGTAGGACCAGAGTTGGGGGAACGTTGTTCTTGAGTGGGGTGGAAACCCAGTGCGCTTCGAAACATTGTTTGGAATGCTCGAGCTGACCCTTGGGAACTATACGGTAACACCAGATATGGAATTCCCTTACCCGTAGTATGTGGCATCAACCCACACACCCAACAATTAGTAGTGTTAACCACTAACTGATGCTGATGGAGGAGCTGAATAAAGGAATTGTTGCGGAATTCTACACGTCTAGCCTGTTCGTGTTCCGGTAACATATGAAAGGAATGAGGAGAAGCAGTGGAAGTAGTAGAAGTAAGGTTAGGGTAAGGAGTAGGAGTAGGGGTAGCAAGTAAGAAGTAAGACATAGTGTAATACACCCCACCCGCCAAAAATGCAGAAGCAGTCAAAAACAATACAAACAATTGGAATATAAAACATTTGGTACGACTGAGTTTCTGCAGCTTGACTCTGTACGCCTGAGCTCCATCCAAATCATTCAGCTTCGAAAATGCCATTCCCTACGACCGTCCGCAACGTTTCTTGACGCACTTCGTTCTGTGCAGCAATAGTCAATCCCCAGGAGTTCCTAGGAACCGACGGCCTTTAACCTAGCGTCAAGACCTACTGTCCAGAAGGAAGTACGCGCGCGGCCCTACGGCCCTCAATACACAATATGTATTTATATAAGCACAATATTTCTCAGCTGTGGAAGGAAAAAGATACAAGGAAGAAGCTTGATATATGTACAAAACAAGTTTCAATAATACGAATGTTCAAAGCTGATCATGGGAAACGAGGATATTGCAGTTATCAATTTCAGCAAAGCAAAAAAAATTTTTATTTGTCCTTAGTGTGAGATCGCAAAGAATATCGATGTTTCCCGGGACGTGTCTGCTCGTCGAACAAAGGATCCGTTGAAGAGACAGCGTCCTGCTGATCAGTTGGTTGATCTGGTCTTGAGTCTTTTGCTGACAAGTGTTCAACAGTGGCTTTCTGCTGCGCTGAGGGTTCTCCAACAAGCTGTGCGTCGCTAAAAGGTACAAACGCCGGCAATGTTTCTGTTTCTGTTGACGCAATGCCTTTCCTCACCCACGGGTCTGCCGGCAAAGGAATAGGGACTCGCTTACAGTGGGTAGCATGTACCCAATTCTTCCGCCCCTCAAGACGAACGGCAGTCCTCGTGGCCAGGAGCACCTGGTAAGGTCCAACAAAGCGGGGGTCCAGATTGTTCTTGCGTGAGAAGTTACGGGTAACCACCCAATCCCCGGGCTGGAGCTGGTGGCCTGGACCCTCCGTCTGCGTCGGCAAGGCGTCGTAAACCTGTTGATGAATTAACCTCAGTTTAGCAGTCAAGTCATGTAAGTAGTCAATCAACATCGGATACTCAAGATCAGAGAATAATCCTGGCCTAGGAACCCCCCACACATTCGCAGGACGGCCGAACACTATTTCATAGGGACTAAGCCCTATTCGGGAGTGTACAGTCGCCCTAGTTGACAGTAATGCTAGAGGCAAAGCATCAGGCCACGAAAGTCCAGTCGTAGCCTGAATCTTCGCTAGTTTTAGTTTAAGGGTGCCATTGTACCCTTCAACCAATCCAGCTGACTGAGGATGATTGGCGCTGTGGAATTTCTGATTAATTCCAAGGCCCTTACACACACTCTTCATCACACTTCCAACAAACTCACTTCCGTTATCTGACCACACGACTCTAGGCATTCCGTACCGAGGAAAGTATTCCTTCAGTAGGATTTTCGCAGTAGACAAAGCAGTATTATCTTTGAGGGGATAGGCCTCAATCCATCGGGAGAATGCGCAAACCACAACCAGAACGTATTTCAGGTTATTGCATCGCTCCATATGGATGAAGTCCAATTGGATCACCTCAAAGGGATACGAAGGAGGAGCAAAACTGCCAGGGGGAGTTGGGGTTCCTTTGCCAGGATTGTACATTATACACACCATACAATTCTTCACCAGACGTTCAGCACATTTCGTAATGCCATCATTCTTCCACACAGCAGCCAACAACTTACAAATACCTTTCGCGCTAATATGTGCTAACCCGTGTGCCATAGTCACAACGGCCAGTACATACGCATCAGGCAACATCCATCTTTTCTGATCTGACAAATCAATCCAGCAACCATTCACATCCAACCTTCCCGTACTTTCTTTCCACTTCGTCTTTTCAGTGTCGGTGGCCTCATTCTGTATTGCTTTCACACTCTCTATAGTATTCTCACACATACTCGATTCTGTAGGCCACCTAACCGAACTCGTCACATACATTCGAGTGCTAAGGTTCCGGGCAGTCTCCTTAGCAATCTCATCTGCAAACGCATTACCACGACCAACATCATCCGTCACTTTACGATGCGCACTACACTTAACAATCGCAACTTGAGCAGGTAAAGTCAATGCATCCAAAAGATCGTTCACAAGCTGGCCATGCTGTATTTTCGTGCCATGTGACGTCAAGAAACCACGCTCTCGCCACAATCGTCCAAAACTATGCGCTACACCGAAAGCGTACTGGCTATCGGTGTACACATTCACACGTTTCCCTTTTGATAACACACATGCTCTAGTGAGAGCAATCAGCTCTGCAGCTTGGGCAGAATTCTGATTCAATCTCGCAGTCTCAACAACAGTATTCAACGTCACAACAGCATAGGCAGTAGTCACATCGCCATTCGGCAATTTAAAACATGACCCATCCACATATAGAGTTCCATCCGGGTCTTCCAATGGGGTGTTTTTAAGGTCCACTCGACCTTTTGTTTCCTCTTCTGTCCGCAAGTAACAGTCATGTTCTGTTACTTCATCTGACTCTGCACTAATTGGTAACAAAGTTGCCGGATTTAGGACATTACAACGTTTTATCTGAATGTGGCTTGCCAAGAGCGTCAATTCGTACCCAGATAACCTCGCACTCGTCAAGTGCTGAGTTTTCGTTCGATTCAAAAGAGTATCGACTGCATGCGGAACCATCACCGTAAGCATATTATCCATGACCAATCCTGCTGATTGTCGGATGGAGACCGCAGCTGCCGCAGTTGCTCTTAAACAACTCGGCAATGCTCTAGCTACTGGGTCTAAGGTCGAGGAAAAATATGCACATGGACGTTGCTTACCACCAAAAGGTTGCGTTAAGACACTCAAAGCACAACCTTCCCTCTCGTGAACATATAACGTGAACGGTTTACTGTAATCAGGGGTACCTAACACAGGAGCCGAACACAATGAATCACGTAATTCAGAAAAACTTTTCTGACATTCTTCCGTCCATGGTAAAGGAGTTGAAACATCCTTGCACGTAAGAGCCACCAATGGTTTCGCTAGCAATGAAAAATTAGGAATCCACTGCCTGCAGTACGACGTGATACCTAGAAAGGCACGCACATCTCTTTGGGTTTTTGGCACAGCCATTCGCGCAATCGCTGCAATTCTCTCTGGGGTCAATCTCCTTCCCTCCTTTGACAATAAGTGACCTAGATAGGTTACTTCTTGACAACAATATTGGAGTTTAGAAGGTGACACCTTGTGATTCAACTCACAGAGATGTTGCAGCAACGATACCGTAGCAATTTTGCAAATGTCCTGAGTATCAGCAGCCACCAATAAGTCGTCGACGTATTGGATTAAAGCCGCACCAACCGGCAACCTAAACGAATCCAGTTGACCCTTCAAGGCTTGACTGTAAATCGATGGACTCTCACAGTAGCCCTGAGGAGCGCGTTGGAACCGGAAGCTACGTCCACCAAGAGAGAAACCGAAAAGGTCCCTGCTCTCTTCGGCGATCGGGATGCTGAAAAACGCATTTTTCAAATCAATCACCGAGAACCACGAAGCAGTAGCTGGAATCAGAGTCAGTAACGCCGTGATGTCAGGCACAACAGGGAATTGAGGAACCACAATTTTATTTACCTCCCGTAAATCGATAACAAAACGATAAACAGGCGGTTTGGTAGGATCCGTACGTTTAAGAATGGGCAGTACAGGGCTATTGCACACGTTTCCCCGAGTCTCCTCAATGACATCTTTCTCGATCAAATCATAGATGATCGCTAACAAAGCTCGTTCACCATCAAGGGAGATACGGTATTGGGGAATACGTGGCAATCGCACATTCGATTTCAACTGAACAACATAAGGGGAGATATCAAGTAGGCCCACGTCATTCGGACCCGTCGCCCACAAAGACGCAGGAAGAGAATTCAATTCCGGTGGAAGCTTATCGAGAGACAAATACATGGGAGAGACTACTCTCTCTCCGAACGTAAGCTTTACACCCGCAGGAGAACAATACAAAGTTGCATACAAACGTTTAAGCAAATCCAGACCCAAAAGATTTTCGCCACAACCAGTGGTCAAAATCAATGGAGCTTCGAGCTCACGAGGCCCAATTTTAAGGGGCAAAGGGCGCGAAACTGGATTGCTAACGGGGGCGCCAGAGAATCCAACGGAAACATTTGTTAAGCCAGACAAAGGTGCGCCAGGGAGTTTCAAATGCATGATAGAACTTTTCGCTGCACCAGTGTCCAACAGAAAAGGCTCAACGACGCCCGATGTAGCAACTGCGACGTAAGGCCCTCTCTGATCAACCGGAACTGATACCACTCCCTCTCCTTGTCTTTGGCTGTCCTAGTAATTACTGTCGTCAGTTCCCTGATCGACGTAATAATCGTCTACATTGTACTGCGCAGATCGTCCTTGCGATGATCCACGTTGATCGAAACAGTTATTAGAATTTGATGAATGGTCAGAGCGGTCATTCTGAGCACCACGACCTCTACCACGTGATGCATGCTGTGAACCACCACGGCCTCCCCTCGACGAATTATCGCTATTACGGTCATTTAAAGCAGGACAATTGAATTTAATGTGTCCCTCCTGTCTACAATAAGCACATTGATTGTACCCTAACGAAGATCTTTGGAAAGAGGAATCATTACGCGGCTGCGATCGATTTGATTGCGACTGTGATCTATTCTGCTGAGGCGCATTCTGATTAGAACGCGGCGGATATGCTTGTTGTAACAACACTTTAGTTTTGAGCTCTTTCGTCTTTTTATCAGCACGGTCAGTTTCCTCTTTTTCTCTATTTTCGTAATATTGTGCCGTAGCCAATATCTGAGCTGAGGTAGAAACGGCCCACGCACTTTCTGAATTCTTCAATTTATTGCTCAAGTCGGGCAATAAGTTCGATACGAATTTATCCACAAACAGCCTTTGTCCACCCTCCGTACCCATATCCTGTCCACTATGATCAACGAATGTTTCCTCAAACCTCGTGAAGAAGTCTGATACACTCTCATCTTTCTTCTGCTTACAGGCTGACAACTTGTCCCAATTTACCCTCATAGCTGGCATAAGCGTTTTCATTAATGTAATGATTCGCTGGGGGAGATCAGCAATCAACTGATCGGGTTTAGCAGCAGCCACTTGTCCAGCGTCTGCCGCTGTAATGGCATTCCAATCACCACCTAATTCATTTGCGTGATCTTGGTGACGAATCTTAGCCCACACCGGTTGCGGTACGACATTGCCAAACAACATGTCAATATCGGCAAGATTCATTACCGTAGCGTCTACGAGCTGCGATAATTCCTTATAATACCCTGCAGGATTTTTGCGAGGATCGGGCAAAGTTTGTTTCACCTGAAGCACTTCCGATCTTTTCCATGGGAGGTGTATCCACACTCTCTGGAAATGTGCCGGAACTGGCTGGGCAGCAGTATTATCAGCTGGTACCCAAACCGGCGGAACTTCACGCATAGGATATTGGCCAGACTCATCTTGTTTTTCAATGTCCTCAACGAACAATGCATGAGGAATAGGAGCGGGACGAAGAGATAGTAACCGCTCAATAGCACGTCGGACATTAGTGTCGACTATCAGTCCAGTTGCGAACTGAAGCCGAAGTTCAGACAGGGCGGTCAGCACCTCGTCAGGCGCATAGGCCACTATCTGATCATGTAGGAACTTGCACATTTCATCAAACACATATCTCTGAGTTGGTATGTTGAATTGATCAAACGTTTCGAGGACAACACGAGGTGGATTTCTAACAGGGTTTACCATCCAACCCATCGCCATGTTGTATAGCGCAACACGTTCTCTATTACCAGGAAGCTGGCTACGTCTCTGAGGACCATCAGAACCAGCAGACCCAAAAACAGGTCTGAGCGACTGAAAGAAGTTTGTCACACTGGGAGAATCACGATTACGAGTAGAAGGAGAAGAGTAAGACACAGGACTAACAAGAGAAGGAGTAGAGACATTAGCAACAACAGGGGTTAACAACACAGGAGCAGTAGCGGGAACAGGAGTATGTGGAAGCGGAGGAGCAGTAGGAATAGGAACAGGCAAAGGAGCAGGAACAGCCGGAAGAGCGGGTGCAGGTTGAGGAACTGGTGGAGGAACAATAGGTGGAAGAACAGGTACGGCAGGGACCACAGGAGCTGCGGTACCCTGTACGTACGGAGGTGGCGACTTCATAAGATAGGACATTAAAGAATCCTCAACTGCCTCTTCCTTCTTATCCGACTCCGTAGGCAAAGCAGGATAGCATTTATCTATGGACATACGCTGTAGCCTCTCAAACACTTCCTTATCCTTATCCTCCTTATCACGCTGAAACTGCTCAGCTTTCTTCACTATGGTAGCAACAGTATCTCGCTCACTACGTTTATTCTGTCTGATTTCTTTCTGTCGGGCTTCTTTGCGCCACAACCGAAAGGCATCAAACATGGCCGGCCTAGATTTACGTTCGAACAACTTTATTTCCAAATTATCTAAGATCGACGCTTCGAAGCTACCGTGAGGTGGCCAACGAAGATCGCCGTCTTTCTTTGTATATTTTACCCAATAATCGTTAAAAGCAATCGGGCCTAGCCCATGTTTGCTATATAAGTCATAAGTAGGAGTTCCAACCGGAGGTATCGGACACGAGTCCTCCAGCAGGGAATCCGCACCACAAGGTCTACAACAACTGAACAAAGTACTGCGACCAGGCATCTTGCACACTAGCCGAGTTTCACAAACTTCAAGGGTTACGGGATTTACCAAGTCCCAGCAAGAACAAAACCCTCGGTCTTTGGCGGCTGCAGTCGTCAAACAAGTACAACAACAAAGTACGCTAGCAAAGTGTCACCGACAAAAACACTCACACAGCGTGTACAACAAAAACACTCGCTAAAGTGTTTACAACAAAAACACTCGCTAAAGTGTTTACAACAAAGACACTCGCTAAAGTGTCAACAACCAAGAACTCTGGGAGCGACCCACAAATACTTAACTCAAAGATCAATGGCGTCCTCAGGAAGGCCCGTCAATCGTCTCGCTATACCAAGGTCTACGCCAGGCGCCAAAACAGGTCTACAGTCAGGGCAGCAGTCCGTCGCAGCCGTCCGGAGGCGGGAATCTTCGCGGGAAAAGTCTTCGGGCCACTTATTTCGACAACAGGATCGATGAAGCGGGGTGCACCTTCCCTCGGAGATTTCACACGAAGTTCCTCACGATCGTCGGGCTTGGACCGGTACCACTGATGCAGCCCCACGAGTTGGGCGCCAACTGAAGGACTGGGTTCTTTTGGACCCAGCGGTGCCAGGGCACAACACCTGAAACCTTCGTGGGTAACCTGCTCCGGCGTACAAGTCACAGAGACACGGGACACTTCCTTCGGCGTCAAAGAGTCAAGGTTTATTTACTGCAGGGAACACAGAAGTCACAGGAAGTACATCGAGTGTAGTTCGGGGAGACTGCTTCAAATTGGTTTTGTGGATCGCTCCTTTTATACAGTTTTTACCCATAGGCTAACATTGTACACAATAGTTTACAACCCGGTTCCCACATTTCGCTCTCAGAGGGGTCGCTTTGGTCACTTTGAAACACATAAGGTCCGGAACATAAGTGCGGAAACATTTGGCGGTTCCCAACTGTAAAAACCCATCTTCCCACCATTAGCAAATTCCAATCAGCAGTAAAGTAGATCGAAAATAGGAACGAAGACAGGTGCAGAGGAAGACGGAGACAGTGGGGAGATCGGAAAGGGTGTAAAAGGGGAGGTATCGAGAAGCACGAGATACAGGCATCAAAGGGACGTGCCTAATGAGATGCACGGCTGAGACAATAAGTCCGTGCGGCAAGATGAGCCTCGAGCGGCGCCATCTGCCTTACAGCAGCAACCCCCCTCGTCATAAAGACACTTACAAAGAACATGTGTCTTCCGCAAATATCTTGGGAGTCCCAGGGTCGCGAAGCGGACAGCGTCCGTTCGCTGGCTACTTGAGGGCAAGAGACAAAATGGATGCCGTATCTAAGATGGAACCCGTGGGTACAGATGAAAAGCCCACATAACAAACGAACGGTTTAAGTTAGCACAGCGAAACTGCGCACACTTACTAAACTCGTCATTTGCGGTTCATAGATACCAGACTCGACCATATTCGTGCGAGTCGAAAACACCACTTACAATTGTCACGGAACCTCACCCCTCGCTCTTTACATTTAGTACACAACTAGGAATCAGTTCCGTCTAATGCCCGGATTGAAAACATAAGTGCCATTTTTTTGCATATAATAAATAATACCACGGAGTATAATAAATATCACCTATTATGAGTTGTTGGGGAATAACACACGGATTTTTGGGTTTAAAGCACAAAAATCCCCATGATATGGTAAATACCCCGTTAAATGTTGGCAGGTTCGATTCTCTAAAATTTAGTGATGGTTGAGTTACTTAACACATCCGGATGCGCTAAATACCTAGGAACTCGTCATTCCAACCCATGCATAAACAGGAATGTACCCACAGGTCGGAATTAACTGCCCAACTCCTAATCAGGGCCTTGCTGTTTAAAATGCAGAGGTGTATAATATAA
This sequence comes from Lissotriton vulgaris, assembly GCF_964263255.1. Classification (NCBI taxonomy): domain Eukaryota; kingdom Metazoa; phylum Chordata; class Amphibia; order Caudata; family Salamandridae; genus Lissotriton; species Lissotriton vulgaris. The sequence continues at coordinate 1,293,867,738 of NC_141694.1, forward strand.
CCTATTTGAATAAAACTATGGAATCAAAGTAAACTTGTTGGCATCAGAGTCCTGTCCACCATTTCGAACCCGGTTTGTGAACCCAGAGCCCATTGATTACAGATTCTTGTTTCATGCTTAGCAGTTGGCTCTCTTCAGCCTTACTGAGAAATCAAACTTTCAGACAGGGTGTCAACAATAATAATTTATTGCATTCAGATCTATTATACTAGCTGTTGCAATTGAAGGAGCTGTGTGCCCAGACCACATAATATAAAAATCTCATCAATCAATTTATACCTTTCTGATGCCATAGGATGCCCCAGGGCCAGTGCTTTTTTCAGTAATTGTCTCATGTTATGAGTCATCGCAGTTCAATAGTATATCAATACACTGGGAGCAGCCCGATCTACTTTTAATTTCTGAGTGTCAGTTTATACATGCAATACAAGGTTGTATTACCCTATAAAAACGGATCAGTCTTAACTTGAACGCCCTGCATTTTTCCTGAGGGTAGTTCATGTGTAATTGTTTGAAAAAAGCACAAACATTTAGGTGATATCACTGTCCTTTTGAAGAATATGCCCATTAAATAAGAATTTAGCTTGGTCTCGCCTACTTAAATCTGCAGTAAATGTTTGCCTCCCTAGATCTCAAATTGAGGGAGGGCATGCACTTCTTGATTCTCTCCACCACAAATGTGGGAGCAGTTCCATTCAAACTTTTAAACACTGTGCAACACAACTTAAAATAAATGTGCTCCTTTATAGGAAGCCAATGTAATTCTCCTAATAAGGGCGTGGAATGGGTATGTTGTGGAAGACATTTGGATGGCTGAAGTATATGGTGGGCAGCCTTAGGAAGTCCCGTATAGACTGAGATGAAGTAAAAAAATGTGAAAGTGATTACTGAGGTCACTGATAATTTCCTCGCATCGACAGATAGAAGAGGTGCAACTTGCTCTGTGTTTTCAATAGAAACTTTTTTTGAGTTTTCCATCTATCACTACCCCAGGGCTCTTATCAGAAGTTGTAGGAGTTGGTGCTGGACCGAAATCACTTGGCTAGTAACTATCACTCCACATATTCGTCCTTTTATTCAGCAATACTATTTCAGTCTTGTCTGAATTCATCTTCAACTGGTTGATGGCCATCCAACTGCAAATACATTTCATGAGGTTTTGAAACTTTTTTGTGAGATGAGAGAGTGTTATCCATGTGAGGAAGCAGTTGGGAATTGTCTCCGTAACTATATACACTGCAAGCTGATGCTGTCAAAGCCCCTGTCAGAGGCTTGATCTACAGAAGGAATAAATGAGGTGACAGTGGTGAGCCTGGGGGAACTCCACATTCTAGTCCAATCGCGTAATCTGAGAAATGTCCTAGCTTTACTGACTGCATGCGGCTCTCTAAAATGGACTTAATCCCCTCTAGGGGTAGAACAGTAATATATTTCCCTATGGTCTAAGGGCTGATATATTCAACTAAATTAAAGGTCCCTGAAGAGCTTGCTTCTGAATATACCTGTCTATACTGTACCTGGTTCATTACCCATGGCTCTATGAACCTACTGTAAAGCAGATGTAACTGATCTCGCCAAACTCAAGAGTTCCAGGCAAAACCCTAGATGGATCAAACTTTACCAAAATGATTGATATGCGCGAGGAGAGCTGAAGAAAATATCAATTTTTGGTAAAGATTGCAGAAAATGAGAACATTACAATCTGTTTGGTCTCCAGGCCTGTATATTGGTTTTAGAGAGCTCTGCTAATAGAGATTAAATTCCTTGGTGTGCAAATATTTAAAAAGATATGGTTTTGATATGTGTCTCTGTTACGGTTCTATTTCTGTGTCCAAATAATCATCATTTCAGCTTCTGTTACTTAGGTAATTGCTTTCAGCACTGTGTCTACAGATTAGTGTCAAACCAGTCATGTGTGACATTCCCACTTGCTAGAGACGCATGGAATCAGATTGTGGGGTTCCTTTTGGCACTGACTTCTTTGTGAGGGGTCCTGACGATAAATGGCATCTATTTACAAGTAAAATCAATCCATATTCGTCAAGCGCTCCTGGCTAACCTAATGAGGAGACGGTGGCGTGTCTTGCACTTATAGACCCTGCAGATGATACCGATTTACTAAATGTGTAGATGTTAGTTTCCCTGTGGTGAGGGTGATCTCTATTATCTAAGAAACCGTACTCCACCTCCCAGTAACTCTGCAACAACCTACTAATAAGTTCCAATATTTCACAACTGCCTAGGCAGATCACAGTCCCTACCAAACACATCGAGACGTTGAGGTCATGGTCATTTTCTGGCATTTATATTTCTTTGTGTAAAAATTGTATCAAAGTATTGTAGACCTGCCAACCTAAAAATATATTCACTGTGTGGAGGGCAAGAGGCTTTGACGGGTCTGACCTCATGCCAGGAACTACATAAGAGGCTCTCTAGCCCCACAGCCAATCCCCCTGCTCCCTTTCAACAAAGAAGAAAACAACCGGTGCTGAGGCTGGTGACGAAGGCCTGGGGTGCGTTCACACCCCACAATGGACACTGGCTGCTTAGATACTTCCAAATAGGAGTTGAGAGTACACGTAGTGCAGGTGTTTTCAGCGAATTTTCCTTGACAACATGTGATATCAGCTCCTCACTAGGTGACCATGCGAAGGGAGATGATATCATAAGACACACTGTGACACCATGTGAGTTGGCAGGTCTGTGGATCAACTGCGTTTAAAAAATCTCCTCTGCACCACTGAACAATCCTCAATGTGCCACAAAAAATTAAATAATTTGTATTTACATATAAAAGGGTATACGTACGTTTTTCAATTGCACGCTCCTACTGAAATTTGGTGTATAATTCGATAGCTGAAAGTTTAAACAAGCACTGGCAAAGTCAATAGGTCTGGCATGAGCCGTCAGCCTTCTGGCAATTCTTGCTTTGCTTTGTCACGGTTTTTGCAAGACCTTAATGGTTGTGAATATGCCAGGCCCACATCAATCTAACTAATATATAGTTTGACGCCACCCCAATAATTGTTTTGAACTCAACAAAAGTACAAAAGCACTCTTTGGCATTGAAGGGAACTGCTTGGTGTGTGGGTGTGCGCCTTGTGAAAAGGTACTAAGCCTTAACTGGTAGGGAAGTCAGCCAGTAATTGAAGTGGGCTGATACATTGCCCTTTAAAGCATGCAAGAGTGGGTGGAAGAAAAATGTGAATGTCACCAACCACAGACAAATGGATGAAGTCTAGCTGAAACCCCAATAAATGCAATGTAATACACATAATTGTAGTAAAATCAAAAGACCTTGGCTAACACAGACCTAACGAAGTCAATCAGTCTAGCATTAGCTGTAAGCCTCTTGCCTTTCAGAAAGAAGGAAACAAACAAAGAAACAAACAAAGAAAAAGAGAGAAAGGAAGAAAGAAAAAAAAGAAACAAACAAAGAAAGCAAGAAAGAAAGAAAGTGAGAAGGAAACAAAAAGAAGGAAAGAGAGAAGAAAAAAGGAAAGAAGGAATGAAAGAAAGCAAGAATAAAAGAAGGAGGAAGAAAGAAAGAAGGCAAGAATGAAAGAGGGAAAGAGACAGAGGTAAAAAGAAAGAAGAAAGAGAAAGACAGAAAGACGGAAGGAATGAATGAAGGAAGGAAAGAAATTAGGAAAGAAAGAAGGAGAGAAGGAAAAATAACTTAATACAGAACAGTTTCAAATGGACATCATTTGGTATGCAGTGAAAAAGCAGCAGTCAGAAAAGCGAAACACTCCAAAAGGAATCTATAAAAGCATTGGCAGGAGGCGGGATTTGATAAAGATGAAATGTGCACCAGAATTGTCTTCCTATCACATCAGGCTCTATACACAAAGGCACCCTTAAATTAATTATAAAGTAAAACCAAAAACACTGGCACTGAAAAGGAACTGGCTTGTGTGTGAATGTGTTCCTTGTGTGAGAGGAAAATGCTGCCACTTAAAGTGAAGTCAACCAGTGGCTTAAGTAGGCTGATCCATTGCCCCATGCAATATGCTGTAGTGGGCGGAAGCAAAATGTGAATGACACAACAACAGACCAATGGAGAGAGGTATCCGAAAGCCCCTATATGTAAGCATATTACACACATTTTAGTAAAATTAAAAGGTCTGGGCTAAAGCCAGACCTAAAAATGAAAGCAAAGGCACCATGCCATGAAAATGTATGTGAATGATAACGCATTTATATAGCGCATGGTTACCCTGAGGCATCCCAGCGCTTAAGTGGTCCATTCATCTCAGCTGAATTAGCAGAACAGAAAGGTTTTCAATATTTTTCTGAACCTGAGGTGGTTCTCCTCCAAACGAATAGCATCAGGAAGATTGTTCCAAAGTTTTGCAGCCTGTAAAGAAAAACGCCTACCCCCTGTACGAATTCTCCTAGTCCTAGGGATTACCAGTAAGTTCTTATTACTGGATTTTAGGGTCCTACATGTTTGATAGGGGCGGAACAGGGGTAGAAGGAGGTCCGGTCCAGAATTAGACAGGGCTTTATGTACTATAGTCATCGCCTTGAATTCAATCCGTTGTTGTACAGGTAACCAGTGAAGTTGCCTCAGCGAACATATGTTATGCTAATATGTTTATAGAGTGCTCGCATATCCAAGAAGGGCGTCTTGGCTCTGGCTTAAACTAAATGCACCTAACTAATGAATAGTGAGAAAGTTATGAAAACGATTCCATGAATCTGCATTTTCTTTCACCCATTTTTTATTTATATTGGTCCTATCATATCAGGGAAAACCGTGTTGTGCAAGGTTTGTCTTGCCATAGAAATATGTTACACTGTCATGGATGAAACATTAGCTTTGGTGAACTATCCTTTATAGCCAAATCCATTCAAACTAATATTTGTGATGTGTAAGCTGTCACATTGTCCTTCGACAAAAGTCACCAAAATCTAGCACATCAAATGGAAAATAAGTTGAATCCAATATTCCTTGTACGGTCTTGTTTATGTAAGCGAACATCAAAAACATACACCGTTTTAATGTTTTTTCACAACAGCAGTTCAACTTTATGGCAAATCGGAGGAGATTAGATAATTCTGTAAATTGAGAATAATGTGTTCATGTTTATTCTGAATACTGCAAGCCTACTTCACAGTTTCCTAATCCTAACACGTTTTTATAAATCACTCTTGGCTTCACAGATTACTCTTTAACAATTCAATCATTGGGGGGGAGGAGCTACGCTAGCAAGCAAGATGGCCACATAAGCTCCTGGCTCCGCCGACCTCCGCCAGCAGCTCGTAAATCCTGCAAGTTATCCTGTTTTCACACCAGACTCCCGTGTACACGAGGCGTGACTGACTCTGAAGGTGCAATCCCGAACTTTTTAACTCATCGGGTGACGAAGATACGCCGTGTTTCATTCTCGGCCTAACTCAGCGTGGAAGCCGGGGCCTCGATTTCCAACCCATCCGGGCTGGAGTTGAACAACATCGGCTGTGGACTTTGGGCTTCGTCCGGTCTCCCGAACGGAGACACACTTTACTTGTTTTTTAACAGCGATTTAGTATCCTGTCTACACCGCAGACGCTGCAACGTGACTCTTCGGTTGCTGCGGCCCTGTATCCGACGCCCGGAGACACCGTAAGCCTCCCGGGGGTGACGGACGGGAGCCCTGACCAGCGGCGAAGGTGTAGAAATCGTGAGGTGAGGGCGCCCATTGTTGTTGTCTGCTCCGGTTATGCCTGCTACCCCGGAGTAGTCGACCTCCGGGGTTCATATCCTGCTCTGTCGCTTCCCGAGAGGAGATGGAGGGGACAGAAGGCACACCACCGCTGTATACCGTAATGGCGGCCATTGGAGCGCTCCACTCACAGATCATCGTCAACTGCCAGGCACTGTTGGCAACAGTGGACAATCTCTGCCGGAGACCGGACGGCGACTTTTCAGCATCATCTCAGCCAGCTGTACTACCCATGGAACATTGTATGCTCAACTTTGAGGACCCTGTGCGGAAGCCGGACTCCGTGTGCCCTGCTGATCCCTACAGGACAGATCGCGCGCCCGTGAACATTGTTAGCTTCCCCTGCTTGAGCCATATCCCGCTAAACATCGCTATGGACAACCTTGAGTGCCTCAACAAGGTCACCAGTGATTATCGGAGAGTTTCATTATCCTTGCACGCTTTTCCTCGCTTGTTCTGTGGATATCGTGAACTTTTATCCTTTCTTCGATTCGCTCGTACTGACTTGAACTTTTATGAAAGCTCTGCTTCTCTCACTGTTGTTGTGATCTGGGTTATAAGTGCTCTAGTGAAGAATCGTACCGGCCAGGGTTAACTTGTGTTTTTTTAGGGTTCGGCAAAATAATTTAATTTGCTGCTGGGATTGTACCCTGTAATGTACGGGAGTCGGGTGGTGTGTATCATACTTCCCCGGATTGATTGTATATTTCGCTGCATTCTATTCTGACCGTGTTTCGGGGTGGTCGCATCTGGTGGGGGGTAAGGGAGTCCGGGAGTGTGTTTTTATCTCTCCTCCTCCGCTTCTCCTCTCTTTTAGGGATGTTTCTGGGCGACAGGCACGCTGCTAGTGGGTTAGGCCGTAGCCATTGCAGGGGTGAGGGTGGGGGGTGGGGGTTGGTATTTTGCCTTTGTTTTGTTCTATGGACCCTTTTTCTTTCTTTCTCTCTCTTTTTAGGGTTTCATCTGGGCAACAGGCACGCTGCTAGTGGGGTAGGCCGTAGCCATTGCAGGGGTGCAGGGTGGGGAGTGAGTGGGGGGTTTGTTATTTTGCCTTTGTTTTGTTCTATGGCCCCTTTATTCTTCTTGCAGTGTCCGGTAGCAGTACTTTCGGTTTCATCCTGAAGTATACGAGTGGGCGGGGTCTGGGGTGGGCGGCTACGATGAGAGATTGGTTGTTTTGTTCTTCACCCTCATTGAGCTTACTAGCGCTTGCGTCTTTACTGTTTCTTTAACTTGGTCCGCGACTACCTTCTTACACCTACCCGCCTTTCTTATATCTTCGAATGTGTGGCTCCGGATATCCTGTATCTTCTTCTTTATCTTGTCTCTGGGGGGGAGGTGGGACGGGGGGTTAAATGTAAAATGAAACCTTATAAATATCCTTCGATCTGTACTATTTTCAATGCACCGTATATCCTTTACCGCTGCCGGACCTCAGGGTTGCCGGCTGAAGAGCTGTGTTATTGGAACTTCTGATACGTATCGCCTACATGTGGTGACTGGCCCCTGTGGTTGTAGGGCTACTTCTGTAATTTTTGCTGAAAGATATAATAAAGGTTTAAAAAAAAACAAAAAAAAAAACAATTCAATCATTGGGTTTTCTGCTCGGTTAGAAAGTGATGAGTGCGCCCATCAACTGCACTCTAGAATAATTGAGGATGTCCCATTGGTGCACACTTGCAGCATAAATAAGCTTTCACAAGATTACTGCTTGCACTACTCCCCTACTTTAGTGGCTGGACCACATGCGGGGAAGTCAGGGCCTGCTCTAGGTTTCTGCTTGATTTTCTGAGATTGCAGCCCTTCAATCCCTATCACGTGTTTGGTGGTCTGCGATATTACAGAAGTCGCAAAATCTGGATGCCAGACAAAACTTCAAGCGGGACAAGGCAAACAAGATAGTATTTAAAAGTGTCTCCTGCAGTACTTTAGTCAGTGGTATTTTGGAGCCTGCCTAATCATGATGGATCCATTTAGAACTTGCTTTATTTTTTGAGATGGAAGTGGCCAAGTTCAAAAATAATAGTCCAGAACCTGTCCTCAAAAAGGCAGTTGTTGAGTCTTCTCCTGAGGAAAGGATCATAATGGTCTCTATTCAGTGAATGATCCAGGGTGTAGTGGAAGCAGCTTTTGCTGATAAAGAGAGTCCGGCAGCATCTACATTCCTCAGGCTATCTACTTCTTCGCAGGATTTGGGTGGTGATGATGAGGAGGATGAGGTTCAAGGATGGTTTGTTCAGAGCCCAGAGCTTTCTGAAGTGCTGCAGTACTTCAGAGACAATCTAGCTACACCTCTAAATTGACAATCTTTCAGAGGTGGGGATTCTTTTTGATCAACATCAGATAAAGGAACGTGACTGCCTTCCTCTTCATTCATCTCTTAAGAAGGTCTTCTTAAATTCACGTAGAATTTCCATCGGTAGCGAAGGTGGATCTCCCAATGTGGGAATGACCTCTCAAGTGATGATAATTTCAGAGAAACCAACGTCCCTAGATGCGGTGAATCAAAAGGTGGACACAGCAATCAAAAGGTCCTATGAAGCATCTTATTTCGCCATTCAGACTTGAGCTTATTCTAACTATAATTCTATCTCTGTGGAAGGACTTTCAGGCTCTGGTAGATCACATTCATCAGGGAATACACTTTGTTGATTTGATTTCAGTCATGGAGCAGCAAGTGAGATTCCTTGTGGATATATCCTTTAATGCTCTAGGAGCACCCATTGAACACCCATTGCTGTGAGGAGGCATCTATGGATGTGCTCTGTAAGGCTGACACAGCTCAAAAGAATATGATTAGGGAGCTCCCTATGTCAGCGGCCACGCTGATTGGCTAAAAGCTAGAGGAGCTGGCCAAAGGGTCACTAGAGGATCAAAAGCTTCTGACACCTGTGAAATCAGTTCCAAAATGGAGAGGGTTTAGATTTAGAAAAGATTTTGGGCGGCCTCAACATGAAAGGCAAGTCAATCCTTTTGAGTGCAGGAGCATTGCCGAGGCACCCCTGGTGGAGTCAAAACCTGGTTCCAGCCTCCTGATTAAACTACAAATTCACAACCATCATAAGTGGGGCTATGGTAACCTCTCAGCATGTAATGTGGAAATAACAGGCAAATGGGCAGTTGATATAGTTCAGCAGGGTTATTGGGTGAACATTTGTGACTCCCTCACAGATTTTATGTGTTGGACTCATCTTTGGAGAGATACTGTTCACCAGCAGGCACTGTTCACTGGAATCCAGAACCTCCTTGACTAAGATGCAATTACCCCAGTAACGGTACCCGAGAGAGGTAAGGGATGCTATTCCATAATTTGTTTATCGTAGAAAACATATGGCAGCATCAGGCCTGTCCTGGACACCAAGGATGTCAACAATTTCATTTCTTGCCAATGGTTCAAAATGCGGGCTCAGGACTCAATCCTACCTTTTCTCAGTTTTCTTCCTGCCATGGTCATTCTGAGACCAGACCCATCCTTTATTCTGAAAGTTCTTAGTGATTTTCATGTGATATAGGACAACTCCTTCTCCTGAAGAGAAGACAATTCACACTTTGGATCGTTGTAGAAACACATCTATTTATATTTCAAGAATGACTTTTTTCAGAAAAGTTCTTACCCTCCTGTCCGCCTGTGTCTTTCATAAGGAGGGAACTTCCAAATGGGTGAGAGGAACCTTGATGCATTCACACAGCTCCAGAAACAAACATGAGGACTCACATCAATCCCTAGGCATACTATCCCTAAAAGGGCCAGTCATGAGGGCTCCTGTCATTGAAAGGGACACTTGATACAGCAATCATCTGAAAGAGACACGTTAGTGATGGATTCCTTACCTTAGAATATCCCCAGGCGTCAGACTGGATCCGGAAATTTTTGCGTAGCAGTACCCTTGCGCGTCAGTAGGTGTCATCTGCGGCTCCGCGTCCGTCGTCGGCGTCGTGGGCGCCGTGATGACGTCGTCGGAGTACTCAGATGCCGGCTCCGCGTGCTGACGTCAGTTCTTCTTTTTTCCGCGCCAGCAAGCGCAGATCTGCAAAAAGCAGTACTTTTAGTCACTTTTTGACTAGTCTTTTTGATATCTTTTGATCATCTTTCTCGAGTATTGCGACTCCGGACGGTGCCTAGGGATGCCTGGTTTCAAGCATTGCGAGGATTGCGACCGCACGATGTCGGTCACGGATCCTCACCATCTGTGTCTCCTCTGTCTCGGCGTCGACCACGATGACAAGACCTGCCCCGACTGCCAGGCGGGAGCGGTCCCGCAGGCGACTCGAACTCCGGTAGTCGGCCCCGCGCTGCGAAAGGTCCCAGTCCCACGGGAGGTCGAGGGACAGGTCGCGGGGTCGGAGCCATCACAGCTCCGAGAGTCGGCATCACTCCTCCGGGTCGAAGTTGTCGTCAGGTAAGAAACACAAGAAGTCGAAGAGGCGTCATCGCTCTTCTGACTCCCCCCGACGCTCACACGATGCGGCCGGGGGTTCAGGTGGCACCTCCCACGCTGCTCCCTCGGAGTCGCGAGCGCCGTGTCCTGCTCCACACCCTCCGGTCCCTGGGCAAGATGCGACGCTGGAGGAGATCGAGCGCTTCCTCATGGCCATGAAGTCTCTTTCTCCTCCGACGGGCTCTGCGCCGCCTTCGGGCCCAGCTGACCCGTCTGGGGCCCCTAGCGGGTCGGGGGCTTCGGCCCGACGCCGTCGGGTGCTTCAGCCCTGAAGCCACCGGCGCCTTCGGGCCCAGTGCCGCAGGGCCCCAGGGTCCCGACGCCGCCGGCGCCTTCGGGCCCGGTGCCACAGGGCCCCACTGGATCCGCTTCGGATGCGGGTCGTCGCCGATTGACCTAACGACCTCACCGGCGTCGGTCCATCAGGTGTCACTCCCGGCGCCGTCATCGGGCGGCGCCAACCCCGATGCCTCCCTCGATCTGGTTCCGGCGTCGGAACAGCGCTGCTGGGCGCCGCTTTCGACGCCGCTTGGGGAGTTTAGCTTCTATGAACTGGCCTCATCGTTTGACAACCCTGACTATCAGGGGATGGGTGAAGAGGAGTATTGGGAGGGGTCTGAGGACCTTCTGACCCGTGAGTGTCAGTCTCAAGAGGACTGGACAGGTGACCTTGGGGATGCCAGTGGTCTCGACACATCACCATACACTGGTTTTGTCTCGCCTCCTACCGTGGCTACGGAGGAGGGGGCAACCTACAGTGTGGTGTTGATGAGGGCAGCCATGGCCTTGGGCCTTGAGCTCCCCATCGCGGCCGTGAGGACTAACCTCCTCACTGAGGTCCTTAAACCGCAGTCAAGCTCGGCCAAGCCTCTGCTGCCGTTTAATGAGGCCTTGTCCGATGTTCTTTTGGGCACTTGGTCCAGGCCCGCTACGGGTTCGCCCGTAGATAGGAACGTGGCCAGACGCCACCGCCCGGCCCCAGGCGACCCATGTTTCCTGTCCACCCACCCCACCTCTGAGAGCCTGGTCATCCAGGCCTCTAATTCCCAGACCGCATTCCCGTCGGCTCCGCCTGATCGGGAATCCAAGAGGTATGAGAATTATGGAAAGAAAATATTCTCCTCCCTTAGTTTGGGTCTGCGGTCTTTCAACACCGCATGCCTCTTGGGCCGCTACACCCACTCTCTGTGGGACACGGTCGCGGAAGTGCTGCCAGAGTGCCCATTGGAGGTACGGGCTAAACTCGGCCAAGTCCTTGTGGAGGGCCGGGATGCAGCAAGTTATTCTATCCGGTGTGGGCTGGATACCACCGACTCACTAGGAAGAGCGATGGCAACGACAGTGGCGATTCATCGCCATGCTTGGTTGATGTCCGCCAACTTTTCGGCCGATGTCCAGAACACACTGATGGACATGCCGTTTGATGGCCGTCGCCTTTTTGGCGACAAGGCAGACCATGCGCTTGAGCGCTTTAAGGACTCCAGGGCTACGGCCAAGTCCTTGGGCCTCTCGGCCCTGCGCCAGCAAATGGGTGCCTTTCGTTCCTTTCGTGGCCAAGGAAGGGGCGCCCCCACATGTGCTGCCAGCCACGCACCGCAGGCTACGATACAACGCGGTGGCGGCTGTGGAAATCGCCATGGAGGCGGTCGGGGACAATGGCGAGGCCAGTCCACACCCTCCCCCGCAGCATCCGCCTCAAAACCCTCCTAGTCTGTGCTTTTTGGCTCATGTGACGCCAGTGGGGTGCAGGGTTCGCCATCACCACTCCCGCTGGCGCACTGTCACATCGGACAGGTGGGTGCTGCAGATCGTCCGAAGGGGCTACTCCCTCGCCTTTGAGACGACCCCTCAAGCCATGCCACCGCAACACCACCGCGTATCGGGGGATCATTTGCGGCTTCTGCAGGAGGAAGTTTCGGCCCTCTTGGCCAAGGGGGCCATCGAGCGCGTTCCTGGGCCAGAAGTAGGATGTGGTTGCTACTCCCACTACTTTCTGGTACCCAAGAAGGGCAAAGGGGGCCTACGCCCTATCTTGGATCTACGGAACGTCAACTGCTTCCTCCGGAAGGAGAAGTTCAAAATGCTGACTCTGGCTCAGGTCTTAGCTGCCCTGGACCCAGGAGACTGGATGGTAGTGTTGGAATTGCAGGACGCTTATTTCCACATCCCCGTCCTGCCGGCCCACGAGCGCTACCTGCGGTTTATGGTAGGCCACGAGCACTTTCAGTTTACCGTGCTCCCCTTCGGCCTTACCAGCGCCCCACGGGTGTTCACGAAAGTGATGGCGGTGGTCGCAGCTCATCTGCGCAGGTTAGGGGTTTCAGTCTTCCCCTACCTCGACGGCTTGTTTGTCGAAGGCAGGCTCGCCCCAGACAGTCGTCAGCCACCTCCAGACGATGGCAGACCTCTTGCACCAGCTGGGGTTCTCCATCAATGTGCCGAAGTCACACTTGTGCCCCTCTCAGAAGCTCCTATTCATCGGAGCTGTTCTCGACTTGGCGCAGTTTCGGGTTTACCCACCCGAACAGCGGGTTCGGGATATACAGGCTCTGATTCCAATCTTTCAGCCTTTATCCCGAGTTTTGGTCAGGTTGATGCTGCGGCTTCTGGGGCTGATGGCTTCCTGCATCCTTCTGGTGCATCACGCCCTTTGGCGGATGCGGGCTCTGCAGTGGGACCTGAAGTTTTAGTGGGCCCAGCATCAGGGCAACCTGTCCGACCATGTCCTGATCTCGGAGGGCACTGCGAGACAGCTGCAGTGGTGGCTCACGAACCGCGATTGAGTCAGCGGCAGATCCCTCTCCGATCCCTCTCCCTTCCCTAACCGGAGCACGTAGTTGTGACGGACGCGTCCCTCCAGGGCTGGGGAGGCCACATTGGAGAGGCGGAGATCAGAGGCCTCTGGTCTCCGGCGGAGTCCCGGCTCCAAATCAACCTTTTGGAGCTGCGGGCGATTTGTCTAGCACTGAAGGCATTCCTCCCCTCTGTCTGGGGAAGTGTAGTGCAGGTGTTCATGGACAACACCACCGCCATGTGGTACTGCAACAAACAGGGCGGGGTGGGGTCGCGGACCCTCTGCCAGGAGGCTCTGCACCTTTGGCAGTGGCTGAAACATCAGGGTGTGACCCTGGTGGTTCAACACCTGGCAGGTTCTCTGAACGTCAGGGCGGACGAACTCAGCCGACGGTGCATGATGGAACATGAATGGCGTCTGAACTCGGACGTGGCGCAAGGCCTCTTTCAGCAGTGGGGAGAGCCTTGGTTAGATCTATTCGCCACCGAAGAGAACGCGCAATGACACCGTGTCCCACCCCATCCTTCTGCTTCGTCTGGAGGAAGCTGGTGTCACGGGACTGCTCTCCAGTGGTTCCGTTCCTTTCTTGCCAACCGCTCCTTCTGCGTGGCCGTCCCGCCCTATCAGTCCAAACTCCATCCGCTGGATCTGGGGGTTCCTCAGGGCTCCTCGCTGAGTCCCACGCTTTTCAATCTGTACGTGAGACCGCTTGCTGAGGTGGTCAGGCACTGGGGTATGACCATGGTGTCATATGCCGATGACACCCAGCTAGCGGTCACGATCAGCGGGGATGCGGATGTGGATGCCCCCAGTTTCCAGAATGGACTTCGGGCGGTTGCCAGCTGGATGACTTCCAACTGTCTCCAGCTGAACGCCAGCAAGACGGAGGTCACGATCTTTGGCAAACAAACGGAACTCTGGGGAGACAGGTGGTGGCCGTCGGATCTGGGACCCACGCCAACCCCGGTCGCTGAGTTAAAAAACCTTGGGGTTTGGCTTGATCCAACGCTCTCTTTTGTCTGCCACACCAAACGCACGGTGGCCTGCTGTTTTGGCATTTTACGCGGACTACGGCCTGTACTTAAATTTTTCGACGCCACCACCAGGCAACTTGTGGTTCAAGCAACCGTGATTTCTCGGCTTGACTACGCCAGCTCCCTGCTAGCGGGATTAAATCAATCGGAAATCACCCGCCTGCAGCGTGTCCAGAACGCTGCAGCGAGAGCTATTGTAGGACTTCCGAGATTCTGGTCAACCGCTAACACCTTGCGTACGCTGCACTGACTGCCGATTGCGCAAAGGATCCAGTTCAAGGTCCTGGTTGTAGCTTATAAAATCCTCAAGGGATCCCCTGCTATGGTCCTCTCCAATCTTCTGTCCTGTTATGTTCCGATCCGGGCTTTAAGATCTTCAGGCTTAGAACTCGCGGTTGTTCCCCGCTTTCAGCGTTGCAGGGCAGGCGGCCGTTCTTTCCAAGTTCATGCCGCAACGTTGTGGAACTCTCTTCCCCCTGCGATTCGCGCCCTCAGGGATCTGCTTTCCTTCCGTCGAGCCCTAAAAACTTTTCTGTTTCCTTAAATTTTCCCCGCTTTGTTCTGTCCAGTTGTGTTGTGTTGCTACCTTGTCGGGCGCCAGGACGCTCCTTCGCTGGAGCATCTGTGCGCCTAATAAATGAACCTAACATAACATAACATAACAATGTCATCAGTGCTGCACGTTGGAATTTCCAAGGCGGCTCTCGTTCGGAGACGTTTTTCGTTGCGAGTGGAGTTGCGGTCTGTTGTACGCCTTTCCGCCTATACCACTTCTGCCCAGAGTGCTGAAGAAGATCAAGCGCGACCGGGCACAAGTCATCCTTGTGGCTCCGGACTGGGCACGAAGGTACTGGTATCCCAAGCTACTCAGTATGTCAGTCGATCCCCCGGTTCGTCTGCCTCTTCAGGAGGACCTTCTGTCGCAGCAGCAGGGGACGGTCCTCCACCCAAACCTGTCCAGTCTCCACCTCCATGCTTGGAGATTGAGCGGCGACAGTTAAGGCCATTAGACTTGCCTCCTGAGGTCTGTAACATCATTCTGGCAGCCAGGCGTCCCTCCACAAAGTCGGTATACGCCTGCAGGTGGAACAGATTTGTGGCATGGTGCACAGCAAAGGCTGTGGATCCTCTCTCTGCCCCTCTTTCTGAGGTTCTTCTCTTCTTCTTCCTCTTGCCCAGCAGGGCTCTGCTCTGTGCACTATCAAGAGCTCCCTTTCTGCTCTTTCAGCCTTTTTGAGGCTACCTGATCAACCTTCTTTGTTCAAGTCCCCTTTTGTTAATCGATTCCTGAAAGGCATCACACATACGTTTTCTCCTGTTCCCTTTGTGATGCCTCAGTGGGACTTAAACCTGGTTCTTACTTTTCTGATGTGCACTCCCTTCGAGCCACTTCACAACTGTCCTCTCCGCCTTCTTACGTTGAAGACTGCCTTCCTGGTAGCCATCGCCTCTGCCAGGAGAGTGAGTGAGCTCCAGGCTCTATCCTGTAAACCTCCTTTTCTTTCGGTCCTTCCGGACAAGGTTGTGTTGAGGACAAGGCCCTCTTTCCTGCCCAAGGTAGTCACAGCCTTCCACATTGGGCAATCCATCACCTTGCCCACCTTCTTTCCGCCTCCGCATCCCTCGAGAGAGGAAGAGAGGCTCCACCGTCTGGACCCAAAACGTGTGCTCTCTTACTATCTGGATCGCACACGCTAGTTCCGGGTGGATGACCAACTCTCTGTTGGTTACGTGGGCGCTAAGAAGGGAAAGGCGGTGCACAAGCGAACCATCTCGCGGTGGATCATCTTGTGTATCCAGGCGTGTTACTCCTTGGCTAAGAAGGAACCCCCTGTTGAGCTGAGGGCTCATTCCACTTGGGCCACAGCAACTACTACTGCCCTGGGCCGGGGAGTGCCCCTACAGGACATTTGCCAGGCAGCTACGTGGGCCTCGCTGCACACGTTTGCAAGACACTATTGCCTGGACAGCCAAGTCCGGAGGGATGGCTTCTTTGGCGGTTCCGTCCTCCAGGACTTTCTGGTGTGATTATTGGTTCGCAGACCAACCACCGGGGTTGGTATTGCTGGGGTATCTATTCTAAGGTAAGGAATCTATCACTAACGTGTCTCTTTCAGATGCACAAGTTACTACTTGTGTAACGATATATCTGTAAGAGACATTAGTTAGTGATAGATTCCTTACCGACCCACCCATCCTCCCCGTTCTGCGAACCGATATCTAGGGTTAAGGTCATCTCCTTTCAGGGCCCTAGTTTCAAGGCACCAGTGTTGGTTTTTAGCATAGCTCTGCGTTTCTGGTGTGGAAAAGCTGTGTCTAAGAACGGACGTCAGCACGTGGAGGCGGCGTCTAAGTACTCCGGCGACGTCATCACGGCACCCACGATGCCGAAGACGGACGCAGAGCCGCAGACGATGCCTACCGACACGCAAGGGTACTGCTACGCAAAAATTTCCGGATCCAGTCTGACGCCTGGGGATATTCTAATGTAAGGAATCTGTCACTAACTAATGTCTCTTACAGATATATCGTTACACAAGTAGTAACTTGTGCATCTGCTCTTGATTCCACTTGCAACATAATGTTATGGATGTGGGCCAACTTTTGTCTCATCACCCAAGACAGAGCTATCTTTTACTTTCTTGTTCTTGTTTCCCTTGTCAAAGGAAAGGAACACCTCTATCTGGAAATAGGCAGGGTAGTTTTCAAGTGTAAAACATTAATACTTGTGGCAATGAAAAGATTCTGGGATGACTAGCTGTCTAACTCTTAGCGTAATGGGCGTAAATTCCATTTCAGGGGACTGTTAGGGGATTTCTGTCTGACTAGGGTTTGCGCCTAAGTCAAGCAGAAACCACCACTCCAGTCAGGGCAAGGGAGTTACATGCTGAAGATAACCCCTGCTCACCCCCTTGGTAGCTTGGCACGAGCAGTCAGGCTTATTCCAGAGGCAATGTGTAAAGCATTTGCTCAACACACACACACAACAGCAACACGCCACAAAAGAAACTCCACACAAGGTTATATAAAAATAGCCTTTGTGTTATCCAAAACACATCAGAATCAGAATCACACATATACACTCCCAGGGGATTATATACATGGCAGGGCCAATCGGGCCTCTGTCAGAACCATCACTAAGCATAAGTAGTAAAAATAACACAACCAGTAACATACTGGGGACATATTGTACTCAGCATACGCACTAGCAACATAACCACCTTTTGTCTGCATCACATTAGGCATAAAACACATTATGCATAACATTTGGGATCATCATCATTAGCATAACACATTATGCAACAACCATATTAGGCATAACCACATTAGGCATAAAACACATTGATGCATAACTCACAATTAGGAGGGTACCTTCATGACAATCCCCAGGTGCATATATCACCTTTCCTTAGGGCCTTGCGCCCTCCTGGCACACCCAGGTACCCAACCTCGCCCCTAACCCACTGGCCTTTCACTGGGGCACAAATGCCCTTGGTCCTAAATGTCAGGACTCTAAATGTAGGGCCTTTCTCTGGCCCTCTGGCTGCCTTGCAGAAAAACCACTGTGTGTCCTGCACTGGGGCATGGGGGTGCAACTTACTCCATTCTCCTCATGAAACAAAACATGCCCCCGTCGTTGCAGCTGCCCGCGCTCTCGCAGTTAGCACTGGCACCACTGTACCTTTGAAGACCCCTTACGTGTCCCATGAGCCCCCCACCTCCTCTGGGACTCTTCTCTTTCGGTGCCTCTTCTCGGCACCTACAATGCAGCCAAAACGAACTCTGCACTGGCACTCTCCGTGCCTCTCAAGTCCCTCTCAGGGGACCACATTTCCCCAAAGACAAATCAGTTATGGCACTACTAGTGCCTTGAGCACCCCTTCACTGGGCTCAGCCTGGTGCACTCACATACACCACTATGGCTTGCTGGCATCAGCCCCACTCACCGGGGCGGTTGGCAGTGGCTCCAGGCACTGACAATGTGCCTTGGGGGTCCCCACTTACCGGTACCTTCCTTGACATCTCCTCGTCAAGCCAGGAAGAACTCTGTCGACTTGCGGGTTGCAAACGAGCCGCTCTCGGAGCTCCTCATTTGCTGTCTATGCACAGAGGGAGAGCCGTCACAAGGCTCCATCTCACTCCTGCCACCGCACCATCAACACGCGGGGCTTCCACTGGCATGGGAGACCTGCCTACCTCCAGGCAACAGATCTGCTTCGTCAGCAAGACTCCGCCGACAACCAGGCGGCACTTGCCAGGCTTCTGGATCGCTTTGCGGCAGCGGTGGCCCTCTCTTTCTCACCACAGTACGGAGTAGTCTCCTGCCTTTTGTTTACACAAATGCTGGGTGGGATCCCGCTAGCATCGCAATGCTGGGTGGGCTCGAGCCTTTCTTTTAAACAAATGCTGGGTAGGCTCCTGCTACCTTCTGGAAGTGCGAGGAAATTCCCATGTCGGGATTCCCTTGGTGTACAACGCAGTTCAGCGCTGCAGAGCACAGACTCTCCTCTTGTCCGGGCAAAGGTTGGAGTCCCTCTTTCTGGTGCTCCAGCAACAATGAGGTGTGGCTCACGAGGCGCTCTAGTCCAGAAATCAAAGGTGGGCAAAGAACTTCAGCAGGCAGGCCAGCACGCTGGGGCTCTATGGCAAACAGTCCCTTCAGCTGCCTAGCAGGGCAGCCAGTCCATCCCCAGCGGCGGATCCTCCTAGCAGGCTGGCAGCCTGCCGGCCACAAGTAGGCACCATACGGAACTCACAAAAAGCACAAGGAAGCATACTTCATGGGGTCACAGTCTCAATATTTATACTACATCTCTACTTTGTGTGCCCTGGCACAGGGCTTGGGGGAATCAGTTTCAACAGTTTTTTTTGGAGCACTCTGTTTACAGGGCTCCTCTTCCCCTTTTTCAGGTGGGGGCTCGGTCTTCAGACCACCACAGGAGGCGGAGCCAGCATTCACCCAGGTAGGCACAGACCTATTCAGGGTCAGGGGACTACTCCTTCCACTATGCCAAATGCAGATTTCCTATTCAGCCTACCGCTGACTCACCCTGCCCTCCCTGGAGCCGCACACACCTCACCAGCCCCTGCCACTCCAGAGCCAGACATGCAATACACATCAGGCAGACAGGCATATAGCACACAGAAATGGCAACTCCTAAAAGTGGCATTTCTAACATAGTGATAATAAATCTGCGCACACCATTGCGCAGTATTTATTATTACTATTCCAAACATATCAAACTTGACCACGCTGCTCCTCTCATATCAGTAAATTACCACTGAAACACTTATCAGGGAATCCCCAATGCATTCCTATAGGAGGGCAGCCTTGCAGCAGTGAGAAACCAAAATGGCTGTTTTTCACTACCAGGACATGTCACCCACTTCAGGTACATGTCCTACCTTTTACCTACAATGCACTCTGCCCATAGGGCTAGCTAGGGCCTACCTTAGAGGTGACTTACATGCAGTAAAAGGGGATCACAGACATGGCACACACTTTAGGTGTCATGTCACAGTGGCAGTAACACTGAGAGCACAGGCCCTGCAATGGCAGAGGCCTGAGACAGGTTTGAAAGGCTACTTTGTTGGGTGGCACAATCAGTGCTGCAAGCCCACAAGTAGCATTTAATTTACTGGCCCTGGGTATCTGAGATACCACTTTACAAGTGACTGACAGGTAAATTAAATATGCCAAAGAGGTGTAGACCAATATTACCATGTTTACCACAGAGAGTACACACACTTTACACTAGACAGCAGTGCTAAAGCGCCCAGAGTCCTAAAACCACCAACACCATGTCAGAAAAAAGGCTAGGAGGAAGGCAAAAAGTTCAGGGATGACCCTGCAAAAAGAGCAAAGTCCAACAGGGACAAATAAATTGAACCGCTTCTGAGGGTAGGAGTTAGCGCTATGACAAAGAATGAGAAGTGTTATCTTCCATTTGACTAAGCTTAGTGGGACAGTCAGGATTACTGGCAACCTCTTTGAAGAAAAATCAGCTGTCTGACTGCATCTACAAAACAACACTTCTGGAAAACCACAGGCATCTTTCATGCAGAATCCTTTGTCTCATTGAAATGTATGTTCACCATTCATGGTTTGGAGAGTGCAGAGACTCAAATGATTATAGTAGCATGGATGACATATTTTAAGTCATGGAAATCTCTGTAAACCTTTGCCAGCTTATATATCTATAGGACGTCTTCGAATAATGCCTAAAACCATTGTTGGAATACTTGAGAGAGGACATGCTTTAATGACTATTTATCTCAATTGTCCAGGTTCTTTTTTTTATCTAGCTTTCTCTCTACCACAGTTTTCCTGTCTTTCTCTTGCCTCTTTTTTTCCCATTTTTCTCTCTTTGCCGGGCCCAAAGTCTGATGATGAAAATTAAGTCCCAGTACCAAAAATGAGTGCTGGTGCCCACCACATATAACCACTGGAGTCAGTTACACTCATGCTACTGTTTCCCTTCCATTGATCAACCTTGTTGTTTTTCTTTTCAGTGCATGATTTCAGGATGAACAATTAACACTGCCTTGTGTCCTCTGAAATGGACTTTGCTGTGTAATAATGTCCCAAGAAGAGGCAATAGCAATTAGTTAATCATACCGGTAGCCTCATTATTAGTGTTACAGCACGTTCTAAGCCTCATGGCATGGGGTTAACTAGGAATTACATGCTGGGGGTATATTTTCCAAATTTGATAAGTACCATTACCTCTGGGTGAGATATTTACCACTTATGGTAAATGCCTAATTTTCCAAGGTATTAACTTCAAAATGAGGCATATTATGCAGATTCAGGGGCAGATATACAAAAAACGGACGCATCTGTAGAGATGCGTCAGTTTCCTTGCACCCTTGCGCCACCATGGATGAGCTATATTTACTATAGGGTTCACCATGGTGCAAGGATTGACAGATTCGTCAGAAATTCTGAGGCAACTGTTGGCTCAAAAGTCACGCATTGCTGGTGTCGTGTCGCAAGCACGACCCATCTCCAGCAATGTGTTTTGAGGCCTATATTTATTGTGCTGCGTCACTCCTTATGCCTGCTTCATGCAGGCGTAAGGTTTTGAGTTGACTCAGTGGCGTCCTAGAAGTGGCGCAGTGAAATCTTGTAGATTTCAGTGCGTCACTTTTACGAGGCTTTCCTGCCTGGGAACGCCCAACCTGCATACATTATACCTGACGCAGATATAATGTGACGCAGGGCTTTACAACGTGACGCATCTCCCTAGATGTGTCACATTGTACATGGGCTGCATTGTTTATGCCGCTCGTGCGTCACAAAAGTGACGCAATGGCGGCGCACAAGTGTTGCAAGGAGTTTGTAAATCTGCCCCTCAGTATTTAACACATCGAATTCAGGAGGTTTTACACATTTGTCAGGTCTTTTCACCCATTAAGTTTGGGCAGGTTTGACCTGTCAATTTATCAGGGAAAAACTGCAAGGATCTGATAATTTTCTCTCAACTCGTTATTCCAAGCCCTGTGCAAACTCTTGCATGCACAGGGGTAGGATTAGCCCATATCTTGTAATGATGGCCTAATGAGGGTCCAGGTGCAATTTGAGCACCTCATTTTTTCCAGGGCTCATAGAATGAGGCATTCACTGGTAAAAATCTGCCAGTATTTTTAGGTCTCGTGCCTAGCGATGTACTGCGCAGCAGTGCTTGCGCAGGGAGAGTCCTTTTGTCCGCGGTTCAGAAATGGACCCTGGAATTGTACACGCTTGTGTGTGTCTTTTTACTTTTGTGGCCTGCTATTGGCCTTTGCCTGCGTGTTTTTTTAAGCTAGCACACAATAGGCCAAAGGCGGGAGCATTGCTCCGCCCATGGCCTATTGGTGTCTATTACACGCATTCCTGCCATATGGTTTCAATTATCGTGCCCAGACACAGGCCCTATAATTGAAACCATATAGCTCTGGCGCGCGCGTGCGCCGATCGCTTTACTTTTTTACATTTTCAACTAGCACTTTCCACAAGTGTGCACGTCTCATTTACCTTGTGGCGCCTGCTTCACAGCTGCTGCACTTCCTTTGCTCGTTACCCCTTGTTGCATCGTACTTTCGCTTTCACTGAAAGTGAAAGCGCGATGCAAATATAAACAGTGCTATGGCGAGCGCTTGTTTAAGTTTAAGTTTTGGAGCGTAGTAGAGTTTCAACTGTAAATTTACATGCAGTGTTCTTTTTTGGAAAACACAATCTCCATGTGCTATCCATAAATGAGTGTGTGCTAAGAGGGTATGGAAATGGTTTGGCGGAGACACCAGGAATGAGACGACCCGGAGACTGGCACTGACTGGCTCATGTGCCCACTGTCTTGGCTATCCAGCTCCATTGTCCAGACTGATAACTCCACTGTGCACATATCCTGGCACATCCTAGGGGTGGCGGAGGGTGCCGATCTTAGACAGCCTGGTGCCCCGCCGCAGGCCTGGCAGCAAAGAGCAGTCAGATGTATTTTCCATCCAGCGCAGACAGGAATACGAGGAGGAGACCAGGCCAGCGTAGGCTCCGTCCCCTTCTAAGTTATTGGCAGCCCTGAGCACATCGCAGCAATTAATGTCGAAATCGATCGATCCGAAGCAGCTGGTGGGGGACGGAAGGGGGGGTGCTGTGCTGGAGCACCAGGCTGCCTGAGACCGGCGCCCTCC
This sequence comes from Lissotriton vulgaris, assembly GCF_964263255.1. Lineage (NCBI taxonomy): Eukaryota > Metazoa > Chordata > Amphibia > Caudata > Salamandridae > Lissotriton > Lissotriton vulgaris. The sequence continues at coordinate 1,293,890,386 of NC_141694.1, forward strand.
GCCATCCCACTGCCCCCTAGGATGTGCTCTTTCTTCACACGTAGCTGGGTCACACTATGCACCTCCTGCAAGGCTGCCAGGCTCCTGAGTGGTGAGGATTAATTTAATTTACTTTTTTTTGCGCTAGGTTCTTAGAATTATTATTTATAACCTCATGATGATCTCCGAGGAACCAGTGACCAATGCGAGAACTTCTTGGTGCTCTAAAATTTGCATTAGTTCTCCAACCTATGGAAACATATTTTTAGATTCCTCTCCAGATGTATGTATTTCTTTGAGATCTCTTTTTCAATCAGCTCGTGTGACGTGATGCCACACAGTGTTTGTGTTGGCCTTTTAAGCGCTATTCAGTTGCTTGAGTCTTTATGTAGCGCTGAACAGCAGAAAGCGGTGCGCTTACATTTCGTAACACATTGTGCTTTTCATGCAGCGCGTGGCGTGAGCTTAACCGCCTCCAGGCGCTTTGGCATTGGTGTTCGAAGCGATGATGGCTTTGGGGGTTGCAGAAGGGTTGTAGCAGATCGACCTCAATGTCAATGCTAGAATTCTTATCAGTGGTGGGGCAAGGCCGGCATGTGCTCTAAAGCAATAAATTACATCATTGTGTAGTTTAACTGGTACTCCTAAAAGCGCTCCGATACCTTCGAGTCGAGTTCGAGCTAGCTAAAAAGAAAAACCTTGTATAAAATGCAAAAACTGCTAGTGAAAGACGGCCACTAATTTAGTTGAAGGAGGCTCCTCACAGCCCGGTGTCACTACACCTGTTGCACTATTGATAGCCATGCCAATGTTTTTTACATTCTGCGCATGTTCCAAGAGCTCTTTAGATGGTGTGTTCTAAAGTCTTCACAGTGTTGGTGTGACCCGGACTCCTCACAGATAGGGTGACCAACCGTCCGTAAATTTCACGGACAGTCCGTAATTTCGGCCGTCTGTCCGTTGTCCGTGAAGGAATCTTTAACGGACGCCATTTGTCCGTCATTTTAACAGGGCACCGGTTGCTCCACCCTAAAGCTGGCACAGCTTGCACCCACCTCTTTTCTTCACTCCGATGCTGCACCAAAGCTCCTCAGATGCCCCGCAGCATTTCAGAGCCACAGCGGGATGGCAAACCTCACACCTCCAGCCCTTGATGAGCTGTTAAGAGGTGCTTCGAAGGTGACTGAGAGGGAGGGGCTGCAGGTTCAGGAGCAGCGACATCTATTCACATGCAAACAGCCCTGAATTTGTCATGTCTCTGCTATTTAGAGGGGGGCACACACATTCCATTTCTACCCAGGGCCCCAAACATCCGAGACTCGGCCAGATTACACCCCTGATTACACCGAGGCAGCACGTGGTTCTCTTCACAGAGCTTAATTTCTGTCACTAAATTGTAAGCAAACCTCAGTTCTTCAAACATGCAGTCTATAATGTAAGAAAATAAAGAAATGGCACAATCGCACCCACACTGATTGACAAAGTATGGAGGACAATCAGTTCAATCAGTTCTCTTAGAGTATCTCCTGTAAGTACTGTACATCACAGTGGGGGATGGCATTTTGGACAGAGAGCCTGTCTTCTCGTTGTCTTGTGCAGGAGAGGAGCCCAAGATGATACTAGAATACTGCATGCCCACCCCTGTGTTCCCTCTCCTGTGATGGCTCCTGCCCTCCCCTCAGTGATGGCACCTGTCCCCCCATGTGGTGGTTCCAGTCCACCCCACGCCTGGGATGGCTCCTGTCCCCCCATGTTGTGGCTCCAGTCCACCCCCACCTGTGGTGGCTCTTGTCCCCCCTGTGGTGGATCCTGTCTCCTCCCTGGGTGGCTTCCGTCCCAGTCCTGGAACGGCCCCTGCAGCGAGGGTGAAGTTCTTGATGGGCCTCTTCTCAAAAGGGCTCAGCTCAAAATTAATATGGAAAGGTTGGCGAGTAAGTAAGTGAAGGGATGGGTGAATGGCTGGATGAATTAGTGAAAGGGTGAATGGATGAATGAAAGATTGAATAAATGGCTAATGAGAGAGGATGGATGGATTGATGAGTGAGGGTAAGGATGGAGAGAAAATGTAAATAGCTCGATGTATGGGTGGAAGGGTAGCTGGATGATGGATGAGGGGAAAGATGGATGGATGGATGGAGGGGAAGGATGGATGGAGGGGAAGGATGGATGGATGGAGTGGATGGATGGAGGGGAAGGATGGATGGATCAGGAGATGGATGGATGGATGAGGGGAAGGATAAATGGATGGGATGGATGGATGGGTGAGGGGAAGGATGGATGATGGATGAAAGGAAGGATGGATGAGGGGAAGGATGGATGAAAGGAAGGATGGATGAGGGGAAGGATGGATGGATGAGGGGAAGGATGGATGGATGGATGAGGGGAAGGATGGATGGATGGATGAGGGGAAGGATGGATGGATAAGGGGAAGGATGGATGGATGGATGAGGAGATGGGTGAGGGGATGGATGGATGGATGAGGGGATGGATGAGGGGATGGATGGATGAGGGGATGGATAGAGGGGAAGGATGGATGGATGGGAGGGTGAAAGGATGGATGATGAGGGGAAGGATGGATGGATGATGAGGGGATGGATGGATGATGAGGGGGTGGGTGAAAGGATGGATGATGAGGGGAAGGGTGGATGGATGGATGATGAGGGGAAGGGTGGATGGATGGATGATGAGGGGGTGCGTGAAAGGATGGATGGATGGATGATTAGGGAATGGATGGATGATGAGGGGAAGGATGGATGGATGATGAGTGGGTGGGTAGAAGGATGGATGGATGGATGGATGATGAAGGAAAAGAATGGATGGATGATGAGGGAAAAGGATGGATGGATGATGAGGGAAAAGGATGGATGATGAGGGGAAGGACGGATGGATGGATGGATGGATGATGGGTGGGTGAAAGGATGGATGGATGGATGATGAGGGGAAGGATGGATGATGAGGGGATGGATGGATGGATGATGAGGGGATGGATGGATAAAAAGGGGGTGGGTGAAAGGATGGATGATGAGGGGAAGGGTGGATGGATGGATGATGAGGGGAAGGGTGGATGGATGGATGATGAGGGGGTGCGTGAAAGGATGGATAGATGGATGATTAGGGAATGGATGGATGATGAGGGGAAGGATGGATGGATGATGAGTGGGTGGGTAGAAGGATGGATGGATGGATGGATGATGAAGGAAAAGAATGGATGGATGATGAGGGAAAAGGATGGATGGATGATGAGGGGAAGGATGGATGATGAGGTGAAGGACGGATGGATGGATGATGAGTAGGTGGGTGAAAGGATGGATGGATGATGAGTGGGTGGGTGAAAGGATGGATGAGTGGGTGTGTGAAAGGATGGATGAGAGGGTGGGTGAAAGGATGGATGGATGAGTGGGTGGGTGGATAGTGGGTGGGTGAAAGGATGGATCAGTGGATTGGATGGTGGGTGGGTGAAAGGATGGATGAGTGGGTGGGTGGATGGTTGGGTGGATGGATGATGGGTGGGTAGGTGGATGAGTGAAATGATGGATTGATTGATAAGTGCAAGGGTGAATGAATGGACGTATGAGTGAAAGGGTGGATGTAAGGATGGATGAGTGAGTGAAAGGGAGGGTAGATGGACAAAAGGATGAATAGATGTGTGAAGGAGTGAAATGATAGATGGATGAGTGATAGGATCAATGGATGGATTATTGAGTAGATGGATGGATGGATGGATGGATGGATGGATGGGTGGGTGGATGGATGGATGGAAGGAAGGATGGCTAAGTGAAAGGGTAGATGGAGAGAGAAAGGGAGGATGGATGGATGACTAAAATAGTGGATGGGTGGAAGGATTAGTAAGTGAAAGGATGGCTGAATTGGTGAAAGGGTAAATGGCTGAATGGACGAGTGAATGGATGGATGGGATAAAGAGTGGATGGATAAGTGTACAGATGGATAGGGTGAAATGGTGGATGGATGGATGGATGGATGGATGGATGGATGGATAATGGAGATGAGTGAAAGGATGGATGAGGGGATGGATGAAGGGATGGATGAGTGAAATGATAGATGGAAGGATACATGATGGATAGGTTTGCAAACGGTTGAATATGTTTGGAAATGGCTGGGCTTACTTATATACTATTGCGCGACCTCTGATGTGTCTGTAAAACGTACCTATTGTCCTGAAGTTTTGTCCTGAATTTTGACCTCCTGTCCTGAATTTTGACCCTTTGTCCTGAATTTTTACACTCACCGTCCTGAATTTGCACCAATGCCAGTTGGTCACCCTACTCACAGAGTGTGCGCACCTCCCGCAGTTAACTCTTACCCTGAGTATCCTCTCATTGCTGGTCTATGCCCCCAACTTCTCACGCTGTCTGTGTGACTCAGACTCTTCACACATGTATGTATCCATCGCCATGTGTGTATGTAACTAGTGTTACGTTGTTTATCTTTTATCTTGAATGCCTCGAGCTCCACACCGTGACCGGGTGTCTCAAACTTCTTGTGCGCCCTCTTTGAGTGCATCAGGTTTTGCATTCACTCAATGTAGTACACCGCGCTTCTCCCACTGCCTATCACGTACCCCAAAATATTACTGTCTATCTGTCAGCAACACACAGCCCCACTCTCGTAATGACTCCACTGGCCCCGCCGTGGAGAAGGCTGCTGGCGGGGGCAGTCTCCTGCTCTCACTAACCAGCGAGAAAGTAATAGTAGCGGACATTAGTGAAGGCAACTCTGATCTGCTCCTCCCCATCAACAGGGCACCACCGTCGTCACCGTCTTGGCACCACAGGGGTCTACATTTTTCTCATTTTATATACTGGCCTCGGCTTTCTGGCAGCTCAAGTGTGTGGCTAGACACCTAGGGGCTTATGTATACGCCCTTTGCGCCACCAGGGCGTCACTTTTAGCCCTAGAGCAGTCAGAGCTGTGCGCCTCACCCTGGGGACCCTACACAAACCCCTTGTACCGCCCATACGTCACTTTTACTCATACTAAAAGTGGCACGCAAGGGGCTTGTAAATAAGCTCCCCGGTGTGGGGTCCCCCGGGTGAGGCGCACAGCTATGACAGCGCCCGGGTCCTACTCAAAGCCCATGCCCCTGGCATAAACAACTCAGCTGCTGCTTTCTTGTGTCCCTTGTTTCCCACAGATAACAAGCATTTGCAATGCAATAGGTCTGGCATTTTCGCGAGTTTGAGCTATTGGCATTATTAATTACAATGCCTTTTATTTACGTTTTGGTTTTTAAAACATAAATAAAAGGAATTGTCATTTACAATGTTGATAGCTCAAACTCTCCCAAATGCGAGACCTATTGCATTGCAAATGCTTGTTTTTGTTGTAAATGCGTTTGTGCAATGCTGCCGCGTGCCAACATGGAGTGAGGAAGCTCTGTTGGTTAGTGTGCCTTTTGCACATGCCATTGCATTACCTGCAGATCAGAGGCTGAAATGCTGCCGGGTTAACTCTGGCTTCTGGGTACGTGAGGTCAATAAAATTCGCACTTTTTAGTTTGTCGATTCCAAAAAGTGTTAATTGCATCTCTGCAGAACAGTCTAACCTAGAGAAAAGAAAACAGATGTCATCGACAAGATTCCATGAACTCGAAGCACGTAGAACAAACAAAAAACATATTTGTTCCCATCTGGAGAACGTTCCTCCTTACACTCTGCGAAAACCAAGCTTCCTTGACAGCTATGGATTTGGCTTGTTTACTTTATATACAAGGAGAAGGAAATGAGTGCCACTTTTCACAGGCCATGTGTTTTATTCTTTAGGCATTAGGCAGCGGAATGTGACACAGGATTAATCCAGGCCAGCTGTTGTTCTCTAAGCAAGACTTGCTTTCCAGCTCTCCTTCGCTTCAGCGCCTAAATATATCCCTTCATGATTCCCACAAGAGCGTCTTCCAGTTTATAATTAAAGTTGAAACGTTGGAAATTCCAATGGACCCTTATAAGTGGTATCTACTTTATCCAGCTGAGGCATGTGGATTCTTGGATGTCGAACAACATATGTCCAGAGGGAAAATACCATTAGCTAGGTCCAAATGTAACTGGAATCTACTGAAAAGCTCTCCATAGCAAAACTGTAAGAGTCATTCCCAACCCCAAACCATGCTGGCTTCTGTATGAGTCCAGCAGAGTCCATTTGTAACTGGTGGACTTCAATTTCCACCGCTTTCATATAGTCCCACTAGTTTGTCAAAATGTGGATGCACAATGTAGTGCATAATATGAAGGCACTAGTTTATAAACTGCAAGCACTGTACAATTCATATAGGGCGTTCATTAAGCAGTGTGCAAAATGCATGTACCAAACATGTGCACAGTGCAGTCATCATTCAATGTATAACCTGTGTTGCTGAGGACCATTGTGTGCGTGGTATTCCCACAGTGTATTGCCTTCCTATCTTGAACCCGCTTTTTGCTGTCCCTAGAACTCTGTGTACTTTACCCCTGTCTACCAGAGGTAAAGTGCTTGTGCTCTCCCTTCTAAACATTGGCAGCCGCGCATTTCTCACGAGAAATGCGCATGCGCGGCCGCCCGCGCATGCGCATTAGTACCCAAGACGTCGGCGATGAAGAGAGGGAGCCCCGGAGACGCGGCGGGCAGCGGCGGGCAAGGTAAGTGTCTTTTAATTCTTTCTAACATTTAAATTAAAGTATTTAGGGAGGGCGGGAGGGAGAGAGGCCTGCGGTGCGTAGTGGGGCTATGCAGAGTGCGGAGGTGGGCGTAGTTTCTCGCCCACTTCACGTAGCTCCGCGAAGCCCCACTACGCCCACTACGCCCAGGCCTAGGGCTTATCCCCTCGCTTATTCGTACCAACACCCAATACTGTTAATCCCAATAACCTAGCGTTTACTTTTGCAGAGCGCCCTTTCCCCTAACCCTTAAAAACCCTTTTCTCTTGTTACATTCCTTGTTGTATCATACAAGACTCTAACCCTAATTGACCCACATGATGTATCAGGTTTTTTGCTCTCACTTGTCTCTGCTACCCACGACCAGGATCACCCACAGTGAACTAATACACTCTTTTAGTAGGTGATCTGTCACACTCCCGGTGCCTATGATGCAGAGAGCTCAACGGCCATCACGGTGGACTTGGTTGGATTATCTGTTATCCGACTGTCTATAGATTTTCCCATTTTAGTATTGTGTATTTTGAAATCAGGAAGTAAAACTTCCCCCAAAAAATAATCTCACTCTGTCTAGACTCTACATGGTTTGCAGAACTATTCATGGTTTTAGAACTTAACAGTTCTATATTCAAATATTTTAATAAACGAATTTCTGGAACCAGTGGAGAGGTCATTCACCTACTACTTGCTGAATATCCTGGCATTTAGGGGTGGTCATTCCTGCCAACAGTTTAGTAACTTTTGAAACCTTTAAAACATTTATTTTACATCAGCTTAATTTGTAGCTTCGCATTCTAAGGCACCTGAAGCTTGATGTTTTAAGCATGCTCCTCACTTTGTTGCTTTTCCACATTCTTTGCCTAACTACATTAAATAGTGCTACTGCTGTGTGGACATTCATAAATGCCAATTGTCCCCTTGGCAAATGTTTCACTTTAACTCAGCCTTGACCTTTTACCTGATAAGACATTGTATTCTGATACCTGCAATGTTGCTGTTAACATTGTAACTATGGACTCAAAACCCCCAGCATGGAAGCACAGTTGGATAAAAAGTCAGTTTTAGCTCAAGATGCCACACATGACAATGGGACACCTTGCAGCTTTGAATTGAGAGGGGATGTGGAAAGCCTTGTGATACATTTTCACCACTATCCCATGTGCATGGCAATGGCACTCTTAGGCCCCTAGCACTACACCTTGCATTAAATATTTGAAGCATGGGGGTTGACAGATGATCTGCTTTAAATACTGACTTGTCAAAAAAGGGGACTGATGTATCAAAGGTTTTTACCCATTTTGTGTATGTGGGTAAATATGACAGTACATATTGGCAGAGATTCTTTTGAGCCAAACATTTCACCAACCAATGAAAGATGTAAACACTGCCAAAAGATCAACACATTGTGAATACTCCCAGATTCCCTACAGTGTATAAAATAAATATATGAGACAAAGGAAGAATAAACAATATTTTACTCACATTCCTAAACTACAAAACCCAGGCAGAATAATCTTGACCAATCAAGTCAGGGCCAGTCTTTCTTGCTGGTACCTTGTAAAACTAAGTACCATTGTGTTTGCCCCAAAAGGGAAAAATACAAATGTCCCATTCTCGCTTTCTTTATATTCTTTTCTGTGAATGACATTTATGCTTGTGCAGGTTTTTATCATTTTCTAGATGTTGCACTGGTGAGGACTTTTCCCCTTTCAGTGGGTTTTATCCATTATAGGTTCAAACCTAAAACAGGAGAAGCCTACTTATTAAACCCTTCTACCATTTATTACATGGAAGTCCCTCCCCTTGTCCTCCATTAGTCATAATTGTGCTGCCCTAACCGCCATAGACCGGTCTCCCACAACCTTTCTGTTTTTCTAATATAAAGTCTATCTTGTCTTTATCTTCTTCTTCTATTGCCTGGATTCTCAATTTGCTATTCAACCTTCAACTATTCAACTTTATTCCAAGAAAGCAACAGGCCTTTTCTTTTTGTGTTGAAATGTTTTATTGATTTTTTACAATGAAAATACATCAAGAAATAAGTATAAGGAAGCAGTAATAAATTGTGAATAAATTAATGAGAAGTTCTATGAGGATAACAAGTAACGGTAAATACATGACATTCGTTGATGAATGAAAGCATATAAACATGGAATATATAAATAGACAATTTGTGAATAAATAATTAGATAAATAGATAAATAGAGAAAAGCAGAGAAGAACAAGAGAGAAGTAAGGGGAGGGGAGGAGAATGCAAGGAGGATAATAATTAGTAGATATGTAAATGCCATAAATAAATAATTGAAATAGCATATATTATTAATTGATTAAATATAAATAGATCAAATATAAATATGAATCAGTGACTGTATATGAGAGCATGATAGTAATGATAGAGAAATGTGTTATCATGGTAAAATACTAACCATGTAAAAAGTTTAAGACAAAATACATTTGAGAGAGAATAGTAAAATAGTGTAAATAAGAGAAAAGGAAAAAAGAATAAAATATGAAGGATAATATGGAGGGTTGGAGCCAGGGAACGGAGAGGTGTGAAGAAAAAAATAGGAGGAGAGGGAAGATAATAAAAAGAATATGGGAAAGTGAAAGAAACAGAGCAAATAATTATAGGAAAGACATGATAAACAAGGGGAGGGTGGGGTCACGTGGGTGTAAGGGGACGTGACGCGTGGGAGGAAAAGGAGCTGGTGCATGCGCGCTCAAGGTCGTCAAGGGCATGTGTGTGCATGCAATCCACTGCACATCCAGGAGACACGGACAGCGGGAGGGGGGACGGGAACGGGCACACGGACAGCGGGAGGGGGGCGGGAACGGGCACACGGACAGCAGGAGGGGGGAGGGGAACTGGCACACGGACATCGGGAGGGGGGGCTTCATGAAGTGCTCTCTGAACTGCGCACGCGCATTTCGCTGTACAGGGTACTTAAGACATACTTGATATGGTCGCCTGTCTGTGCTTCAATGCAAGGATGGTCTGTGTTCGTCCTTCTAACTGCTGATCCCAACACAGCGTTCTAGACGCCTCAGTGACCCCCTCCCGACCCTGCTTCTTCTCCTGTTGTGGACAGCTTTGGCGGCTATGCCACGTCCGCCATGATGGATCACAATCACCCCCTCTTGATACAGCCCACCAACCCGTGGCTTGCCGTTGCATCTGCGCAGTGAAACTGCCTTGTGTACCCCGTTCTGTAGCCATATTAGAACAAGGGTTGGTAGCTGTTCGAATACGAAGCTCCTGCCCGGGCGCCATCTTCGGAGAAATGACCAAAACAAACCTTTAAAAAAATAAAAATAAACCACCGCCCACCGCCGCATGACGTTCTAAAAGGGGCGGAGCTAGGAAAAAATCACCGTCCGCCAATGGGCGGGCGAGAGGGAGGAGGCACGGACAGTGGGCGGGCGGGAGGGAGAAGGCACGGACAACGGGAGGGAGGGCGGGGGATAAACGGAAAGGGAGGGTAGAGAACATGGACAACAGGGAGGAGGCGGGAACTAATGGATCGCTGACAACGGGAGGAGGGCGGGAGGATGGAAAACGCAGGCAATGAGGGGTGTAACTCCTCGGCGAGAGGGAGGGTGTGGGGGCAGGACTTAAAAAAAGAGACAGAAACGCCCACGGATCGCATCAAGCCGGGGAAAAGAGTAATTGACACACATCTCTTCCAATAGCTAGCCTCCATTTATGGAGCTAGCCAATGGAAGAGAGAGGCGGGTTAAATCCCCATACTGGAGATCAAAAGATTTCGCCTGCGCGACACTGCTGCGCAGTGAGCGCCAGGCGAAACCTAACAAAGATAGAGAACAATGAGTTAGTCTCCGTAGGTAGATACAGTGATAGGAGCAGGCGAATGAGCAGTATTATCAGCGTTTGTTTTTAGGAAAGGTGACCAAATTTAGAGAAACAGTTCAGTTTAATCCTGACGGGTATAGTTTGTTTGTTTATGTGAAGCTGTTTGTATCATGACTACTAAACCGTCTTCCTGTGAGGGTGGAGAGGATGATCTCCAATGACGTAGCATACATATTTTAGCTATAGCCAATGCTGTGTGGAAAAGACAGTGTTGTGTTTAGAGAGCTTTGGGGAATTACGTAAATCCTGTAAAAGAATATTGGCAGGTGTGAGTGGTAGATGTAAGGTATTGTGGAATGTAAAATGTTCCCAACATAGGCCCCCATTAGGATGGCGGGCAGATCGCCCCTCCCAGGCCGGCGGTAGCCACCGCTGGCCTGGCGGGGGCGATCCGCCCGCCATCCTAGCTGGAATGACTCCCCACTATATTAGTATGGCAGGAGGGTCTGCGGCGGACGGAAAGACTGTCCGCCGCTTTTCCTCCCAGGTTGCAAGGCGAAAAGGGTTTATATGGTGGCGGTGTCTATCAGACAACGCCAGCCATATTACAATGGGCTTTTTCAGATGCCTTTCCTTGGTGGTGCGGGGAATGAGATTTTAATATCTTTTTATGATCAATTTGATAACTTATCTCATTCGTCAATTTTGGATCGGTTGTTTTCTGTCATTGAGTAAAAGACAAACCCCGCATAGGTTAGATAAACCCCATAAACTGACGCAACTCTGAAGAACCACTTAAAACTGATAAAGTTTAAAAGTTTAATATAAAATTAAGGAAAGTTGCAAATACAATCCTCTCAGGATAAAATTCAGCAAATATACAGGAACTAGAAGGAACATATATTCCCTAAAGAACCTCAGTCTACAAACGAATACAATTAAAGTCAGTTCCAATATCAACAAAATTAAAAAGCATAGATATGATGTGGTTCCGTTGCGTCATCTAAAGAAAGAGAAAAATAATCAAGTTAAATCTGTCCCTACTCTATACTAAGTGACATCCCTACTTCGCAAGTTCCTAACCTAGAAAGGTGTCAGCAGTTTGACTTCCAAAGAAGTACAAACTCTCTTAGCCTCTAAAGGTAACTTAAGTTTAAGAAGCAGTACCCTCTCTGCCTACCCATCCGCTCTCTAAGGGTCCTCGGCCTACTGCTCTCTTGCGCCCTGATCTCTCTCTCAGCGCATCTGCTCAAGTCATCTACCCTTCGCCCTTCGCTCAGAGCTGTTCGCCTTCGCCTTCGCCCTCGCTTCGCTATCTTCTCCCCGGGGTGCTGTCCCTAAAATACACAATCACAGTATGGGTGAATTGCCCCTTCGACGCCCACCACGGACTTTCCCCATGATCTCATTCTTTGCTCTTTCCATGGCTTCATCTCTTCGTGTCGTCCGTTAAGTTGACCCTTCTTCTTAGACGCCATCTTCGTCTTCTTGCTGGTGACTTCATTGACATTTCATTTGACACTTTCAGAGCAAAAGTCTATCACCCCATCAGAACTTTACTCTTTACGACTATATTCGTAACCTTAGTTGGTCCTGTGAATGGTCATTTCAAAACAAGACTCAATTTCCAAGCGTCTCCTCTCACGTTTAGGCAATAAACTTCGTCCGGCATTGTCACCTTAAATCTAACAAGAACTAGACTCCTTGGCTCGCACGTTCACATCAAGGCTATTCACGACTCCTGTGAGCCCACTAAATTACATACAGCGGACTACACTCCTGCGAACCCTTGGTCAGTCAGGTTAAGATCACAAATGACCTAAACTCTTCTAACATTCCTACAAGAAGCTTTCTACACAGTATAACCTTTAACACACATTTATATAAAATCGCATTTAGTAAAACCTTTGCTTAAGTGAATACATTCTACATAGAATATAAATTACATAGAATATAACTTTATATTCTCATTCGTTACATCGTTATGTATGTTCTCTGCACATCTCTCCATGTTACATGTCTCGCCGTTTCTCCATTTAAAGTTGCACATGTACATGAATTCTACTTTTCACGTTCTTCAATTCGTAAGCATTTCTACACATTTCTACATTAGCCCACTAGGTATACGGGCCTTCTAATTCCAATGCATATTAGAGTATATACAAATACATTTCCTATTACATTGGTTATATCGGATAACTTTATGCTACAAGTGTTAACTTCACGTTACAGCATACATTTCATTCCTCCGTTTATACGATATGCTTGTAAATGTGGCTCGGATATATGTTTTATTCAAATTGCGCTCTCTCAGTTCCCCCCTTTGATAACTTCTAGGAGTCATCACTAAAATGCAATTTGAATAACACCTTACACAGAACTAGTTACAAGATTCCCCCTTTTTATCGTTTCGAGAGCTCTTAAACTTTTGTACTGTTGATCTTGTAAAGCGGCTAATCTCCTTTCTTGCTCTCTCATGGACCTTTGTAACCGGTTCGACCTATACCATTTGTACAACTTAACTAACCCTAATAATGTGATTATGCAAATTAATACTATTAATACAGGTTTTAATATGTACCACACAATGCGTTTACCAAGGTTGGCAAACCAACTTCCAACCTTTCCTACTCCATGACCTACTTTTTCCCAAACATTTATTTTTGATAAATCTTCGATTTCTTTATGTATCTGTGTAATGTTTTGTATGACTTTCTCAAGTGGTTTTGAATTGTCAGGAATGTAAGTACAACATTCTTGGACCTTCAAAGCCTTGCAAACTCCGCCCTCTTTTGCTAGCAGTACATCTAAAGCAAGTCGGTTCTGAAGAACCATTGCTCTAATCGACTGCATCTCTCCTTCTACTAGCATTAATGACCTTGCAGTACTTGCAGATAATCTATCTACGACTGTAGCCAGTCTCCTAATCTTAACATCGTTAAGTATTAAACCTAACAAAGGAAACATTGCTCCAAATACATCTCCTACTACTTCTGCATCTCCTACTTCCCTTTTCGCTCTTGTCGAAGCCTTTCCTTCTATGATCGCTAAATCCTTTGCATGATATATTTTGGGGAAGACAATTGCCAAGTAACACGAACCATACCAATTGTCAGGCAGTTTTACATAGGCATTTCTTCCACACACAAAATATACATTCGGAATAACTTGCATCCCTTTCATGAAATCCTTCGTGTAGTACTCTAACCTAAAAGCATGTTCGCAATTTACTTCACCTACAAATACACTCTCATAATACGTCTTGCTTCGAGTTAAACATAACTTTCCCTTCTGCGTTCTATCCAAAGCTATTGGACCATTGCTAACTTTCTTCTTGTGTGCTTTTTCTTCTTCGGTCCAATCTGTTTTCCACTGTCCTGACATTTTTAAAATCTTCTGCCTTCTGTATCGGTCATCTACTTGTCCTATGAACTTCTTCTCTACCTCTGACACTTTGCAAGTCAGATTATTTCTGCGTGCATATGATGTATCTAATGTATCCCAAGGAAGAAAGAATTTTGCTAATCTATCCTCCTTTTTTATAATAGTCCCACTTATTCATTTGTTTATAATTCGGAACTTCAGGCAGTACCGAATCATAATTTGAAAAGTAGTACTCAAATCCTTCCCTACCATAAAATATACTGAGCAGTAAACTACATGTTATCCCATAAGTCAGTGGGAGATGATGATATCGGATGCCTTCATCTACAGAAGCCGGCAATTGCATACAAACGTAGCAATCTTTGGCCTCCATGGCATCGATATACTCGTACAACAGTTTGGCATATGCATTTGACCTAAAGTTTCCCTGTGACTCGTCTACGTGTAACCTACGAGCTTCATCTGCCAGTAACGCCTTTTCACGGATCACATTGCTCTCCTCCTCCTTCCCAACAAGAGCAGGTTTCAAAGTCGTTACAGGCTTTACATCTTCTATTTCTTTATCACTTTCATGTCCTACCATGTACGATGTGGTAACTACTATAATAATAAGAAAAATTACTACCGCTATTAGTGTACCTATTATGCATTTGGCTTTTCGGTTTGGGTTGCCGTTCTCCATGTTATCAAACAGCGTAGCTCCTTTCTTTGCGAAGAAAAGTTTTCCTTGCAAGTCTTTAGTTTGCTTTATTTGCTTTCTCAGTCTGTAAAGTGCTCTTTATCAACAAAAGTCTCTTTTCACAACAATGTCTTTTTCTCTTTAACAACAGACAACCCTAACCCTTCTCCGTCCTCTAAATGTAATCCCTAATTTTATTCTTCTTTCCACTTGGCGCTAGGTTATCTTCTTCTTTATAGCTTTAACAAAAGTCTTTATGCATCTACAATTATTCTCGTACCTGCAGCTCTAATAACATGTTCCAATAATTCAAAACGAACAACTTTTTCTTCTTCTTCTGGAATTTGATGACCAAAAGTCGGAAACTGTAATCGATTTAGCACTAGATCTTTGATCCGACTTAGGTATGGGGGTATGGGAAGTGTGAAAGTCAGTAACCCCTCAGTCTCGAGTCCAGGCGTCAACATCCATATTTCCACTGCCACAAACGGATCGAGATCGATTACCTTCACTTCTTTCACTCTCCCAGATTTCTGTCCCCAAGACATCTGCTAGATAAGTCCACTCTGGGGTGGCGTACCTTCTGCAGGGCACACGTACCCTTCTTGATCTTCTTGGACTCTCAGTGCCTGAGTCTGTAGTTTCTTCTTCCTGATCCGACTCTTCAGAGATCGGGACAAGGGTTCTTTCTTGATCTGCTTTTAAACTTGGCCTTCTTCTTCTCTCCGGCCAACTGGCTTCGTCACTCCTTGTCCTCCTGCTCCTTGTTCTTGGACTTGTCTCTTGGTCACTCTCAGCTTGTTCGGTATCCGATCCGAACTCCCATGTACTCTCTTCTTCTGAGACGACTTCGGTCCCACTGGTGTCCTGACCGTCGTCGGCCTGTTCCGACACAGGCTCAGCCTCTTCGATTACCTCTACAGCTTGGCTTTCCCCCTCTGTGGCTTCTCCGCTTTCCGCTGGATTCTCATCCGAGAGAGGGGCTGTTTCTTCCAGAGGTGTTGGCACTCTTCGGGTGTGTGAGGCATGTATCCAGTTGGGCAAGCCTCCACACTTCACTGCAGTGTTCGTAACAAGTATGACTTGAAACGGTCCTCTCCAGCGCACGTCTAAGCAGTTCTTCCTGACATGTTTTTTCACCAAAACCCAGTCCCCTGGACACAGGTCATGGCACAAGTCTTGTGCTGATGGAACCTCTGCAGCCTGGACCTGGAGGGACACAGAATTAATGGCATCAGATAGTCCCTTGCAGTAGTCCAAGATCAAATCGTCTGTGATGTTCAATAGCGCTGCAGTCGGAACCGATGGCAATCTCATAGCTCTCCCCATTAGCACTTCATGTGGAGAGAGACCTGTTTTTCTATCTGGTGTGCTACGTATGCTCATAAGAACCACTGGAAGTGCGTCTGGCCAACTCAGGGATGTTGATGAACAAACTTTGGCGAGTCTGGACTTTATCGTGCTGTTGATTTGCTCTACAATCCCTGAAGCTTCTGGTCGATAACTGCAATGGAGCTTCTGATCGATACCCAAAGCTGAACATAGCATCTTCACTACTTCGCTATTGAAATGAGTTCCTCTGTCCGATTCCAAAGAGGATGGCACCCCAAACCTCGGTATCAACTCTCTAAGCAACAATTTCGCTACTGTGAGTGTATCGCACCTACGTGTAGGGTAAGCTTCAACCCATCTAGAAAATATACAAACAATCACTAAGACATATCTGAGTCTATTGCATTGAGGCATTTCAATAAAATCCAGCTGCATTCTATTGAAGGGCCCCCCAGACCTTCCTATGTGACTCAGTGTGACTGGTGTTCTCTTTCCTACATTTAGTTGCTGACAGATCGCACATCGCTGACATACTGCTTCTGCCGCTACTCTAAATTTCGGGTTAAACCACGTTTGTCTGAATACTCTCACCATGGCATCTCTACCTATGTGTGCTGATCCATGCAATTTCCTTGCCATTGGACTAACAAGTTCGTTTGGTAAAACTGCTCTCCCATCTGCAGAGATCCAAAAGTTCATTTCACTTTTTGTACATCCAGCTGTTTCCCAGCCCTTTTTCTCATCATCTGGTGCATTTTCCTGAACACATTTTAGCTCATCCCATGTATCTACAGTATCTAACAACATTGTCAATTCAGTTCTTTCCTGTATTCCCCCCACTTCTACATTGGTGTGAGAATATCCTTGTTCTGCGCAGTAACGCGCTACCTCGTCAGCATAACGGTTGCCTTGCGACACAAAGTCTACATTCTTCGTGTGCGCGGCACATTTGACAACGGCTATGGCTGACGGACCTTGCAATGCCTCTAACAATAGTCTCACGAATTCTCCATTCCTAATTGGAGAACCCGAGGAGGTCATATAACCTCTTTGAGACCATAACTGCCCGTAATCGTGAACTACCCTGAAACCATACTGGCTATCGGTGTATATGGTGACTCGAATTTTGTTACCTGCTAAACAGGCACGGGTCAAAGCAATAATTTCAGCTACCTGAGCGGAATGTACTCCTTCCAGGCAGGCGGCTTCCACGACTCTGGTAATAGTACAAACTGCATATGCTGCTCTCAGCTGGCCAATATCGTCTCTTACGCATGAACCATCAACAAAGAATATTTCATCGGGGTCAGTCAATGGTTCATCTACGATATCTGGTCTCGGTTTGGTGCATAGTTCAGTCACATCAAGGCAGTCATGATCTGTACAAATTTCATCATCAATCTCATTTGGAAGTGGCATCAAAGTTGCAGGATTCAAGACGGAGCATCTTTTTAGGGTCACATTCTCGGCAGCCAGTATGACTTGCTCGTAGCGTGTGAGCCTGCTATTCGTCAGATGCTGAGTCTTAGTCCTGGTCATTAACAATTCTACAGAATGCGGTACGTACACCACTAATTGATGTCCCATTACCACACTTTCACAACGTTCAATGCTGACACCCGTTGCAGCAACGGATTTAAGACATCCGGGCAACGCTGCGGCTACTGGATCTAAGGTAGCCGAAAAATAAGCAACTGGCCTACGCGCATCTCCGTGTATCTGGGCCAAAACTGCTAACGCGCAACCCTCTCTTTCGCAGCAGTAAAGCAAAAATGGTTTTGTGTAATCAGGCATTCCTAAAGCCGGGGCACGACATAAGTCCTCCCTCAGCTGCAAAAACGCCATCAAACAATCTTTGTCCCATGGTACCGGATCACTTACTCCCTTGTGCGTCAGTTGTAATAACGGTTTTGCCTTCAGTGAAAAGTTGGCTATCCACTGCCGACAATAACCGACCATGCCTAAAAACATCCTGACTTCTCTTTGTGTTGTAGGCGCGTTCATTTTCATGATCGCCTCTATTCTGTCTGGAGACACCTTCCGCTTTCCCTTTTCAATCCTGTGGCCCAAGTATTGCACTTCGGTCAGACAATACTGCAATTTACTTGGAGACACCTTGTGTCCGTTCTCGGCCAAGTGATTTAACAAGGTGATGGTGTCTACTCTGCAAGCTTCCTCAGTTTCTGACGCAACTAGGAGGTCGTCTATGTACTGGACTAGAACTGAGTTCTTGGGCAGTACTAGACTTTCAAGATTTTTCTTCAGCAGCTGTTAAAAATCGATGGGCTTTCTGTATACCCCTGAGGGATACGACACCATGTTAAAACGCGATTTTCCAGCTTAAAAGCAAAAAGATACTGGCTCCCTTCATCTAAAGGAATCGAAAAGAAAGCCTGGCATAAGTCTATCACAGTGAACCATTCAGCTTGGAACGGTATCTGAAACAGTATCACTGATGGATTCGGTACCACTGGACAACATGAAACAACGATATTATTAATCTTTCGTAGGTCCTGCACTATTCTGTATTTTCCACTAGGCTTCTGTAAACCCATAATCGGGGAGTTACATGGACTACCCACTAGGGGTGGGCGGAAAATCCGTTCCGCTCGCGGATTTTGCGGATTTTCGGGAAATCCGCAATCCGCGAGATTTGCGAATCTCCCGCAAAATCCGCAAATCCGCGAGCAGCGGATTTTGCTCGCACTGCTCGCACTGTTCGCGTGAGTTCGCGTGAGTTCGCGCCCCGCGAATAAGTGCAAAATTGCAGAAATACGATCCTAGCAAAACTGAAAGTAACTACTTACCAGGTTCAAAAGTTCAGGCTCATCATTAGTAGCCATTTCCTGTAGTGCTTCCTGAGGGGCCCCTCCAGAGTTCAGTTGCCAGTTGAAACTATTATGTGACCCTGCTCTGAACCTCAGAATAGTTACACATATGCCACAAAGGTCCTGAATTACAGCTAAGGGAGACAAGCAGGAGCCAGGCTGGAAGTTAAAATCCATTAATCAGCCCCTAATTCATTATTGTCAGTTGGGGCAGGGCAGGTGTTGTAACTAATTTTGCAACAATGAAAGCTCTTAGCAAGTGCAAAAGATCACTAATCAGGGCGCACTAAGGAAGCAGGTGCCAGCTAAAAAAATATTCTGTGACACATTAATCAGCCCCAAATTAATTCAGGTCACTTGAGGCAGGGAAGGTGTGCTTTGCTTTGCCGAAAATAATGTACACTGGACAACCAGAGGGTGTGGTGATGAAACAGAGGGTGGCATGGGTGGGCCAGAGGGTGGCATGAGTAGTCAGAGAGTGGCAGTGGTGACAGAGAGTGGCAGTGATGAAGAAGAGTGTCCCAAACAGGCTGGACACGTAGAAACAACAAGTTCGCGAAACTTGCGACCCGACAGGTAAGTTCGCAATTTGCGAAAGTGTACAAAACCCTCGCGAACTGGCAGAAACACGGGCGAACACAAAAAAAAAATCCGCAAATTCGCGGGAATTCGCGGATTTTGCGGATTGCGAATCCGCAAATCCGCAAAATTCGCGAACGCGAGATCCGCAAAATTCGCTCATGGCTACTACCCACGATCTCTTTCAGTATTCCCTGTTTAATCATGGATTCGATCACAGGCTTTATTCCTGCAATCGTCTCCGGTGTCAACTTATATTGTGGTATTCTCGGATATTCGGCATTGGGTCTTACCATGATCTTTACTGGTTCTACCCCTTTGATCAATCCTACTTCTTCTCCAGTAAAATCCCACACCTCAGCTGACACTTTCTCCCTCAAGTCCTGTGGAAGCTCCTCCACTGTCAAGGTAGGATATAGTTCCACGCATTCCTGCGAGTTTACAACTTTAAAATCGGCATCCTCATCGTTGGTCTGCACTTCTACTCCTTCAGGTGTGCAATGTATTGTGCAATTCAATTTACACAACAGATCTCTTCCTAGCAAACACACAGGGCTAGAATCACAGATTACAAACTGATGTTCGTCACTGTAATTCCCTATCTTCACTGGCACTGGTTCAGTTAGAGGATTTGTCATCCTCCTGTTTGCGACTCCTACCACCTGAATCGTCTCTCCCGACATTGGCAAACCTGGGACGACCGCTGATCTCAACGTGGATCGAGTGGCCCCCGTATCCACCAAAAAGGTCGTAGGACATCCAGCCACTTCAGCTTCTACGTATGGTCCTCTCTGATCTACTTCCAGGGCCGCTCCTAAAGTACAGTCTTTTTCCCTGTTCACTCGTTGCCCTGTAAGAGGATCGACGTAGTAGCATTCTTCTCCTCCTACGAACAATGGCATTTGTCTATAGGTTTTTCCTCCATTTGTAATGCGAGGCGGTTGAGGGAATGGCGCTCGAGGAGTCTGATTCCCCCCTTTGATAAACTTTCCCTTCGGGACTGCTGTTCCCTTTACCATGCTGGGTTGAACCCCATCCTCCTCCTGTTCTAATTCCCCCGTCTCGACATTATAAGGACACTCGCGTCTCCAATGTCCCACCTCGTTACACTGATGACACCTCGTTGTCTTTTTCAGTGTCGCGATATCCATTCTCGGTCTCGGTCTTTCTTCCTCATCTCTGCTCTGATTATTCTGTTTCTTTACTGGTGTTCCTGTTCCCTGTTGCCGCTGTCCACCCTTTCCAGCTGATTGCATCTGCACCAACATCAGCTTTTCTTTAAGTTTCTTTGCTTTTGAGTCTATTTCGTCGCTACAGTACCTCGCATACCTCAGAATCTCATCTAACGGTTTGTTCTGCCAACAAATCAAATGCTGTTGTATCATTAGGCCTATGTCTGGTCTCAATCCTAGAGCAAACTTCGACACAAACTGTCCTATGTCTTTGGGATCCATGACATCCAACCCACTGTACTGTTTGAATGCTTTCAGCAATCTCTCATAGAACTCGTGAACGGTCTCTTTAGGTTCCTGAGTTGTTCTATCTATCTTAACCCAGTCTATGTCTTGCACTGGCACTTTCTCTTTTAACCATGCAATTACTCTCTCGTACTTTTCCATGACTCTATCGGATGGACCGTTTGTCCGGGTATCCCTCGGAGGCTCACAAGTGGGCCATTCAATACTAAGTTTGCATGCCGTCCACAAATCTCCAGGTACTACGATATCGAACAGAGTGTTCAAATCGATCCACAGCACCTTAGAGATCTTCACGAATCTCTCTACCTGCTTATACCACTCCACGGGGTTTTCTCTTAACTTTGGGAAGGAATTAGTGAATGCCGCTAAATCCCCCCTACTCCAGGGTACATGAACGTAGTTTCCGTTCGCGATTTCTCGCAAAGGGAAAGCTTCCATTCGCATTAGGTCTGTATCCTGGGACTTCACAAGTGCACTCCTTCTGACAGATCCCCTCTTGGACCATTTTTCCTCCCATCTATCCAGATCTCTCCATATCCTGATACACATGATCAGTTCCCTTATGTGTACTCTTAGCCCAATCGTTCTACGCTCATCTAGATCTCGATCTGTGCAATTCAGCCTATGGTTGGCCTGTAAGGCTTTAGTTCGTGACATGTCTATCATATACTTGTCTGCTAATTCAGATAATTTTTCATGAGCTGCCCTTGCTTTCCGAGTAACATCCTTAGATAAAAACAGTATTTCATCTGGTTCGTACAGCTCTAACCTTTCTATTGCCACTGTGCCATCAATTATCTCATCCAAGTCTGATTTTAAACTCATTACGTCAATCCGTCTTGCTTTGATTTCAGCTCTCAGTACATCAGTCCTAGGTTGTTCTCTTACATCCCTCTCACCTCCACTATGCGCCCTACGCCTAAGCACAGGTGAGTTATGAGGAGTTTTTCTTCCATCTCTTTGTTCCCACCTCTCTAGATCCCAAGCCTTTCCATCTTCCCTTGGGGTGTGGTGGAACATTGCTCCATTCCCCATCACTACATTCCGTCTTTTCGGCTCGGTGTCTCCAGATACGATATAGGATCCACCGTGCTGTTCTAAACCACTGTAACTCGCTTGCTGTCTGGTGTCGCTCAACAAAATGAAGGGTCCTTTACGGTCCTCCATGTTCCCGCGATCTCGTTCGTGATCACCGGATGTATGGCGAGACGTTTCGCGACTCCCTATATTCTCATGACTTCGTTTGTGATCACCGGATGCATGGCGAGACGTTTCATGACTCTCCATGTTCCCGTGATTCCAATGTTGCTCATTTGAGTTCGGGGTATGGTGAGTGCATCTGAAAGTATTTCGGTACTCCTGCGTCCTTCGTTCTCCCTCACTAAAGGTGACGCGAGGTACTTCCCCACACCCTGCACTCCTGTCGTCGCACATTTGCCTATTGCCACTGTTAGTAGGGCAAGTATCTCCTCTGCTTCCTTGACTCCCTCTCTCCCACTCTGGGCTGCTTTCGCCAGCTCCACAATGAGAGAGGATCCTGTTATCCTGGTCTCTTCATTCTGCTCCTGTTTCTAACTTCTTATTCTCAGTTTCTTCAGCAGCATCCCATTCTCTGAGATATTCCCTTAATTCCTTATAGGATTTCGGTTTTGGTCCCCTCAAATCCATCTGTCCTATTTGGCCCCCCTGTTCTATCCAGGGACCCGTTGCAGAATCTAATGGGGTACTCCGACTCATTGGTGCCAGCAACTGTCTTTGGGAATTGGTCGTGTTATCCCTATTCTCTATCTCTGCCCTTTCCCTGTCCCATCGTGCCTGTTCCTCCTGCTGGACCCCCTCTGGGTTGTAGATTGACACTATAGGGCCTATGGTAACAGGTACTTGTAAAGCGTCGGGCATTTGATACGACCTTGCATACTGCGTTTCTGGCACCATCTGGACCACGAATCTTCCCACTACTCTCTGTTCGGGACTAGATTGGGGTACTTCCTCACCTTTCTTGACATCCCACTCTGTTACTGGGAGCGATTTATATTCCCCCCATCTAGCTCCGTCCCCTTGCTGTAATGCGGGACTTTCGGCTTCTGTGTTGTACGGAGGTGGTCTATCTGTTAATAGCCTCTCTATCAGATCCTCTTCTGTCTCGCTATCCTCATCTTCTTCTAGAGGTTCCTTTCCCCCCGTAACTTCTAGCATCGGGTACAGCTTGTCTGCTTCTATCTTTTGCACCCTCCACTTTTTAGCTTCATCGTCCCATTTAGCATCCTGCACTGCTTTTACCGATCGCCTTACTCTTTCCTGGCGTCTCTTCAAGCTCTTTTCGTGTGCTGCTCTAAACCATGCACTATGGGCTTCGAACTGTGTTGGCCTCGGTAGAGGTCTCGTTGCTAGCATTACCGCTTTCAGTTGGTTCAATACTTCTAGCTTAAACGTCCCGTATCTCAGAAACGTCAGTTCCTTATTCCCTTCTGTTAGCTTATTCCACTCGGAGATCTATAATATCGAGTGTAAGCCTACATTTACTGCCATGTGATAAGCTGGTGTGCCTTCTGGTGGAGCTTCTTCTCCAGCATACAAATTTCTTCTATCTCTCTTAAAGATTGCCCTTAAACGTTTAAAACACTTCATTTTTGATGGTCTACAATTTTCCTCTATTCTCTTCCTTATTTACGTCCCGATGACAGACCAACCAATCCCTACACGGCTCTTGCTAATCGGCCTATCCCAGCGCGACTCTACGCTGACCCACCAATCTCAGCGCGGCTCTACGCTGACGTCACTCGTTTCCTCTGCAGCAGTTCCCCTTCCTTCTCAACTCGTCTCACGATCTTGTATGCGTTTTCATTCATACGCTGAAAAATGACTACTTCCGTCCAAGCGATCACTTTTCTCTGACTGTACGGCCACAGTCTAACTGTAATTGTCACCTCAACTGACGAAACGTCTTTCCTCTCACGGTCAGACGATCGCCTTAACTGATAGGTTACTTACACACAGTAAACGCACGACCAGCGTCCGTTACTCATACACTCACTCTTACGCTCCCCCTATCATCGGTCCTTCGGGCGATCAATGGTACCTCATGACCCCCTTTCAATGGTAGACAAATTACTCTGGGTGTTCGATACACCCGAACCACTTAAGTCCTTCCCTGGATCTTAAGATTTTATCCGGTTGCGCGCGCTCACAACCTTCCCTCAATCACACTACAGGCATTCAACTCCGCTTGACATTACAACACAAGTACAACATAAGATACCGCAATCTTACAACGCATGACCCTTATACTCACTCTCGACCGACTCTGCTGCTTTTCTCTCGACGCACCGTCAGCACCTTCTTCGGCAGGGATTCTTCTTCTGGTCGTCGATGACTAGGGACCTTGGGGTAATCTAGACCTGACCTAGGTTGTCTTCCTCAAGAAGAAAACCATCTTTCTCTGCTACCAACTGCGGGGAATGAGATTTTAATATCTTTTTATGATCAATTTGATAACTTATCTCTTTCGTCAATTTTGGATCGGTTGTTTTCTGTCATTGAGTAAAAGACAAACCCCGCATAGGTTAGATAAACCCCATAAACTGACGCAACTCTGAAGAACCACTTACAACTGATAAAGTTTAAAAGTTTTAATATAAAATTAAGGAAAGTTGCAAATACAATCCTCTCAGGATAAAATTCAGCAAATATACAGGAACTAGAAGGAACATATATTCCCTAAAGAACCTCAGTCTACAAACGAATACAATTAAAGTCAGTTCCAATATCAACAAAATTAAAAAGCATAGATATGATGTGGTTCCGTTGCGTCATCTAAAGAAAGAGAAAAATAATCAAGTTAAATCTGTCCCTACTCTATACTAAGTGACATCCCTACTTCGCAAGTTCCTAACCTAGAAAGGTGTCAGCAGTTTGACTTCCAAAGAAGTACAAACTCTCTTAGCCTCTAAAGGTAACTTAAGTTTAAGAAGCAGTACCCTCTCTGCCTACCCATCCGCTCTCTAAGGGTCCTCGGCCTACTGCTCTCTTGCGCTCTGATCTCTCTCTCAGCGCATCTGCTCAAGTCATCTACCCTTCGCCCTTCGCTCAGAGCTGTTCGCCTTCGCCTTCGCCCTCGCTTCGCTATCTTCTCCCCGGGGTGCTGTCCCTAAAATACACAATCACAGTATGGGTGAAACGCCCCTTCGACGCCCACCACGGACTTTCCCCATGATCTCATTCTTTGCTCTTTCCATGGCTTCATCTCTTCGTGTCGTCCGTTAAGTTGACCCTTCTTCTTAGACGCCATCTTCGTCTTCTTGCTGGTGACTTCATTGACATTTCATTTGACACTTTCAGAGCAAAAGTCTATCACCCCATCAGAACTTTACTCTTTACGACTATATTCGTAACCTTAGTTGGTCCTGTGAATGGTCATTTCAAAACAAGACTCAATTTCCAAGCGTCTCCTCTCACGTTTAGGCAATAAACTTCGTCCGGCATTGTCACCTTAAATCTAACAAGAACTAGACTCCTTGGCTCGCACATTCACATCAAGGCTATTCACGACTCCTGTGAGCCCACTAAATTACATACAGCGGACTACACTCCTGCGAACCCTTGGTCAGTCAGGTTAAGATCACAAATGACCTAAACTCTTCTAACATTCCTACAAGAAGCTTTCTACACAGTATAACCTTTAACACACATTTATATAAAATCGCATTTAGTAAAACCTTTGCTTAAGTGAATACATTCTACATAGAATATAAATTACATAGAATATAACTTTATATTCTCATTCGTTACATCGTTATGTATGTTCTCTGCACATCTCTCCATGTTACATGTCTCGCCGTTTCTCCATTTAAAGTTGCACATGTACATGAATTCTACTTTGCACGTTCTTCAATTCGTAAGCATTTCTACACATTTCTACATTAGCCCACTAGGTATACGGGCCTTCTAATTCCAATGCATATTAGAGTATATACAAATACATTTCCTATTACATTGGTTATATCGAATAACTTTATGCTACAAGTGCTAACTTCACGTTACAGCATACATTTCATTCCTCCGTTTATACGATATGCTTGTAAATATGGCTCGGATATATGTTTTATTCAAATTGCGCTCTCTCAGTGGCAATGCCGCCACGGAAAGGCATGCAGAGTCTGCTTTGGGGGCCCGATGCGGGCCCCCATGGACTCCGGGGGGTCGGGGTACACATGGGGGGTATCTATGGTATCCCCCAGCAGTTCCATGCACTGCATGGCAGGCACCGCGCGGTGCCTGCCATGCTGTGCATGGAAGTGCACAGCATGCCTTCGTTCCATTGTTGCGGGCGGTGCTGAGTGCACCGCCCGCCACAATGGTAGGAATGCAGGATGCGCCCGCCATTGTGGCGAACGCATCCTAATGCTAGCCACAGGACCCCCGCCCTTATGGCGGGCGGTCCCTTTCACCAGTAGGATGATGGGCAGACAAAGTCGGCCCGTCATCCTAATGACCCCCATAGTTCCAAAAAGGTTGTATACTTGGGCATTCACAGATAATGTGAGTTATGTCACAGCCAGAATTGGAGCATCGCCAACAATTAGTATGTGAGAGTAGGCCAGCTTTATGCAGTTTGAATGGCGACCAATGCCGATCATGGAGTATTTTAAATAAATAAAATGTAAGCCTCCCTTCAATGGTTCCTTTATGCAGAGTCTCCAATAGCTGTTCCCACTCACTATCTGTATAAGAGTTTGATAAACGGGGTTGCCATTTAAGGTGAAGAATATGACAGAGGGATTGTGAAAAGAGATGAAACCTGAAGGTTTTATAAAGTCTGGAAGTCACTCCTTTATGCTTCCCGCATGTTTTTAAATAGGATAATATTGGTGAGATTTGAAATAACCAGGGGGGCGATCCCAAATGTTTCTTTAAACACTGTTGGAGTTGAAGATATTTGAAAGCATGTTGTGCGGGAAGGTGAAATTTCTCTCTTAATTGCGAAAATGATTTGAAATCGCCATTATGAAGAAGCTGGCCTGGAGAGTGAATGCTGGCTGTTTGCCATAAAAGCCAAGATAGAGCTCGACCATTAATACGTATACCTGCATTATTTTATAGGGGAGCCTTGTTGTGGATACGCGGGTTGGTATCTGGTAAACAATGACTCCTTTGCCAGGATTTATACATAGCAGATAAAATCTGATATTTGGGGGCAGAACGGCTAGTGCCACTCCCATATAAAAGAAAAAGACCTTAATCTGTAGATAAAAGTTGGCGCTCTATATGAACCCATTGTGGAGGATCTTTGATTCCTGGTAACAAATAAGATATTTGAGAGATGTGTAATGCGAGGGCATATTGTTCAATCAATGGGAGGTCCATTCCTCCATAGAGTTGGTGAACTTTCAATTTTGTCATGGCAAGATAAAGCTTAGTCGAACCCCATATAAAGGTTTTAATCTTTGAGTCTATTGATCGAAGCGTGGATAAATGGGGTATGGAGTGGAAGCATGCCCAAGATATAGATGAAACTTGGAAGAGTGATCATTTTAATAGCTTGAACTCTACCCCAAAGAGAAAGCCCTATAGCCTTCCATTATCAAAATCTCACTGCATTTGAGAAATTAGAGTAGTTAAATTGTCTATAACCATGCCTTCCAAACCTTTATTGACTAGAACTCCTAGGTACATAAGGAGTGAAGATTGCCAATAAAAATGGAAGCAGTATATAGCTGCTTTTGTAGTTCCATCAGAGATGGGTAATGCCGCACTCTTGTCCCAATTAATTTTATAACCTGAAAAGGAAGAGAAGTCAATGATGATTTGAAGGAGAGCCACAATAGATTGGGGGAGGTTTGTAAGGTTGAGTAGGATATCATCTGCATATAAGTACATTTTAGAATGCCTGATTGAGAGAGGAATACCTGTGATTACATCAGTTTGGTGAATTGTAGCAGCCAATGGTTCCATAGCTAAGAGGAAAAGAAGGTGGGATAAAGGGCATCCTTGGCGAGTTCCTCTCCGAATCGGAAATGTGTCAGATAAAAAACCACCACAGTTCACTTGAGCAGATGGATTGTCATATGATAAGCGTACCTTGGTTATAAATTGATCACCCAACCCAAATTGTTCCATTACTGTAAAAAGGTAGTCCCATTCAATGCGATCAAATGCTTTTTCTGCGTCAAGTGAAAGAGCTAATGCATCAACTTGAAGGTCTTTAGGGGACCACAGTGTATGGGTTAACGTACGAAGATGATTCTGAGAGGAGTGCCCTGGGATAAAGCCTACTTGAGTGTGATGTATCAGGGAAGGTAATACTTTACGAAGGCTGGACTCTAGGATTCTGGCCAATAATTTCATGTCACAATTTAATAATGAGATAGGATGATAACTACTGCATAGCAGGGGATCTTTAACAGGTTTGGGTAGCACAGCAATGAGCACTTTGTTAGAAAGAGGCCCCAGTGAAGATACATTATCCGCTTCTTGAAATGCAGCAAGTAGTGTATCAATCTCATTGTGTCCTGCCCATCAATAGAATTCAGCAGGGAGTCCGTCTTCCCCAGGAGCTTTGTGGTAAGGTAAGCTAGCAATGGCTTGGGAAATCTAATCTTTGGTAATTTCACCTTCAAGCACTGCCCTGCCATTATCAGAGAGACGGGGAAGGTCCACCTTTGTAAGAAAAGTAGACATCCTATTCAAATCTATCTGAGCACCTGGGGTATAGAGAGATTGGTAGAAAGAGGCAAATTCATTGACAATATCGTTAGGTCTCGTAAGCATGTCACCTTGTGCAGTTTGAATAGCCGGAATAGCCATAGCTGCCTCTATTTGACGCAATTGTGCAGCTAACAATCTCCCTGCCTTTTCCCCTGCTTGTAATGCCGCACCTTCATTCTCTGCAGAGCATATTCGGCTTTAGATATAAAAAGGCTATTTAATGCCATATGTGCTTGCTCTAGTGATTTGCTATTCTGCAAAGTTGGGGTTAGTGTATACAGGCGAGAGTAAGATTGAATGTTGCGTTCTAGTTCTGTTTGTCACACAGCATTCGGTTTATTAACAAGTGCTGCATCACGCATTAACTGACCCCTGATAGTAGCTTTAGCTGCTGCCCAAGTAGTCCTGTTGGAGGTTACAGAACCCTGATTAGTGGAAAGATAGTCTTGGAGATGTGATTGTAATTGAGATTTAACCTTTGGAGTCCTATGCCGTTGAATGTTCATGCGCCAGGGTTTACGCCCTGGCCTAAAGAGTCCTAGCTCTAGAGCTAAGAGGACAATGGGTGGTCAGAGAAAGCTGTTTCCAAGATGCGAGATTCGGTGTCCAATTGAACCACTTTTTGTGATGTCAGAAAATAGTCCAAGCAAGAGAATGTAGGAACAACCAAGAATGGGAAAAAGACAATCTAAGTAAATAGTATAATGTAAACAAAGTAATAAGTTTTGAGGGAATAAAGATGAAGAAGGAGAGAAGGGGTGAGGGTATAAAATTAAATGAAAATAAAAGGAGAGAGTATGTATGAAACAAGACGAGGGGTCCTAAACTGTTGACCGTGGGTCTGGGCTCACTGGAGCACTGCTGCGGGGGAGGGCCCCAATAGAAAAAAGAAAAGAAGCAATTAGTAGGGCAGACAGTGATTTAAGATAAACGCCTAAGATAACACATAGGTCAGATTCAGAAATAAAAAATAAGATAATATGCATGTGGGTAATGGTAAGCATAAAAAAATTGGCGAGATTAAGTATGTCACAGTAATGAAAAAGAAATAATGATGATGAAAGTGATGAATATAAATCTTTATAGGTGAAACATTATAAATATAAAATTGAATATTTAAATATTTGAATAAATATACCATAGTGTGGATTATAGTGGTATATTATAACGTATACTATTAACAGTAACAGATAAAATTCTTAAGGGGATAGAACATTAGAAATGTAAAATATTTTAATACAATCTACTATGGCATACTGAGAAAGACTTAAACAGCATTGTCCTGTGGTAGCATGCAGGTCATCCATAGTAGTTATGTTGCTGAAGAATGACCTTAAAACTTGTCCGAGGCCTACTTTTAACTAATATTGTAAATATTAAATGGAATAATATAGATAAAGATAATACACTAAAGCCTAGAGTAACATAATGCAACATGACATATTGGAGGGAGCAGGCAGAAAGTATGAGGAAGGAAAACATTATAAATACAGAATTTCATAAATATAAAATGAAGTGATACAATTTACTACTATATACCAAACAGGATTTAAGCATTGTTTCATGTGAAACCATGCAAGTTAGCCATAACATTTATACTAACGAAGAAGGACCAAAACTAGGGTGAGGTCTTTTATTAACTGTAGCTGCATGTAGTAACAGCAAATTGATTAACAAAAAATGTTTTGTCCGCAACTGAGGTGGATTTAGGAGGGGATTTAGATTTGTCTCTATGTGGCTCTTCTGTAAAAGTAGAAACAGATTGCAAAGCTGAGTTTTTATCATCTTGACATTGGTTAGGTCTTTCCAAGTCTCTGTCGGGGTGTCTGGAGTTGCTAAGGTTTCGTCTTCTATGATCTAGTAACCGTGGAGGGAAGGGAGAGGTTGATTGAAGTTGATCATGTTACGGATGCTGTACTTCCATGTCTCGTAGTTTCATACAGTCCAGAAATTGCTGTAGGTCTTCCGGGTCATAAATATCTTTAGAATCTCCGTTTCTGGTGATGCAAAACCGCGCAGGTTCATATCGTCCATATTTGATATCTAGTTGTCGGAGTTAAGGTCGCATGGAAAGAAATGCTTTTCGTCGTTCATTTGTTTCCCTTGAGAAATCAGCTGCCATATGGATGAGATGAAAATCAAATGAAAAGAAGCCTTGCGAACGAGCTGCAGCCAGTAATTGTCTTATTTGTTCAAGACGGAGAAAACGGGCAATGAGCGGTCTCGGACGTGCTGCAGGGACTTTACGTGGGGGACCGATTCGATGAGCTCGTTGGATTTCTAAAACTGGAGTAAAAGAAATGCCTGTCAGTTTGGGAAGGATATCACCAAGAAATGCTCTGGCATTTTGGCCTTCAATATTTTCCGGAAACCCAAAGAAGCAGATGTTGTCTCTTCTGCTACGTTCTTCTAAATCAACGATTATACTATGAAGGAACAGAAGATCTTGGTCTCTATTTTGGAATGAGTCAAGACGATTCTCCTTCATTATGATTCGAGAGTCAAGTCCTTCAACTCTGGTATGAAAACCTGCAATGATTGCCCTAATTGACTTTGTCTCTTCAGCCAAAGATGTTATGGTGGCATCCATACCTTTCAATCGATGGCTGGCCCCAGAAATTTCATGTAGTATGCGTTCCATGATCTCCACTGGTACGTGTTCAGAAGTAGGAGGTGGGACCTGAGGCGAGAAAGTTACAGAGGAAGTACCTCCTTTCACTGGCATGGTGCTGGATTGTTTGAGAACGTCTGTGAAGTGAAGGTGTTTAGGGGGCTTATTTCCCTGTTTATTAGTATACATTTAACTGTTGCGTTTGATCAGTACTCTGAGGTAATGTAAAGGTGAGGTTTTGTGGTGTAAGGCGGTTATAGACAGTCAATTTTATGCCCCCGAAGTGGATATAGTAGATTTGATGTTAACGTTGTTGTAATAAAATAAATGCACAGAGTAAGAGAGTTGCTATCGATTTTCTAACCGATTTAATGAAATTGGTATTTCTTTCGTTTATATTTGTAAAAGCTGATAAAACTCACAGTAGAGATTGTTGTTAGCAGGCAAATGTAAAGAAGATCAGGAAGACTTATTTATAAAAGATAGCTGAACAGGTGAAGAAGGCTCTGGTAATGATAGTACAGAGAGTATCTACATAACCATTGTATGCAGGGATTAGTAGTACGCCACTATCATTGATAGCCTGCTCTCAAATCATTCTGATGTTCAGGTGCATTAATCAAAGAAAAGGTTTTTTGAGGGAGACGTCAGGCTTTTAAAGTATTTACCTCAGAAATAAGTGATGGCAGACGATTGCACATATGCTGAGGAATGAATGAAGGAGTGAGTAAGTAAAAAAACAATGCTTACCTCTTTCTAAAGTCCCAGGCACTGCATTAAATCATGAGTACCAATTAAATAAATAAAAGCGCATCACTTTCAAAGGTGAGGGAGGTAAGTTCAAAGTCCGGAAGCTGAACGGGAGGTCGCAGAACATTCCTGTCAGGCACTCATATATGATAAAGTCATTGCCGCTGGGAGAGCGCTGTGAAAATGGTGGCAGGACAAGGCTTCAATTCCCAGAGGGAGTGTGAGAGTGGAAAAGAAAATTATTAAGTACTTACATTGTTGATTGCCTCCTCATGTGGTCCCAAAAGTTATATTACATCATGTGCATTGTATGAAGAAAAGTATGGGACTTTCAAAAGGAGGGAGGTAAATTCAAAGCTGACATATGCTTAAAAAACCCGCTTTCAAAATGATGCTGAAGAGAAAACGATAGCTTGAGACTATAATTCCCAAGGGGAATGTTGCTGCATGGTAATGAGAGGCGTGGCCTCAGAGGTGACAGGAGGCGCGGCCTCGGTAGTGACAAAAGTGCTGCCGCATCGATGACAGGAGGTGCAGCCTCGGCAGGGAGAAGAGGTGCGGCTGTTGTAGTAGAAGGAGTTGCGGCTGTTGTATTAGAAGGAGGTGCGGTTTTGGCAATGTGAGAGGTGTGACCTTGTCAGTAGAAGTATACGCGACCTCGACATTGAAGGAAGGTGCGGTCCAGTCAGCAGGAGGAGGTGCGACCTCTGTTATGGCAGGAATTGCAGCCTTGAAGTTAGGACGAGGCGCGGCCTCGATAATGCAAAGAGGCACGGCCCAGGCAATGACAGAAGGCATGGCCTCATCAGTGTCAGGGGTGCGGCCTTTGTATTGAGAGGAAGCGCTGCCTTGGTAGACATGGTAGGCGAGGAGCGTTGGGTAGACTGAGGCCTGCGCGGCCTACTTGCAAACATTGAATTCTGGCAAAACGTCACCGCTGTCCACCAGAAAAGCCGGGCAAATGTGTCTGTGTGCTTTCAGACTGCCTTTGGTGGAGAGAAAGAATCCCTGCGGACACAGGTAAGAAAGCTGTCCTCGTCAGGGGTTCATCCCGCGGTGGGGCTCGCACTTCAGGCGGCCATCTTCTTGCGTGGCCAGACCACGCCTCCAACAGGCCTTTTCTACACGTCAAGGAGGTTACTACCACTTCAGTCTGCTTAGCCTCTCCCATAAGACCCTTCTAGAAAGGCTATTGAATTTGTTTGTTAAATCAATGTGTGCAAAAAATGGCTTTCCAATTTTCCTCTAAAAACAATCTAATACTTATCCACTATTTGGCATAAATTGAAGACATGATCATGAAAAGAATACATATTTGTAAAGCCTGCTTATAATTCTGCAAGGCTATTATGTTTTACTATTCAGTTTTGTAACTGGGCTGGAATAACCATTCCAAAGATCCGATGGCTTTCAAAAAGTCTATTCAAAACATTTCCACAGTGTCCACTTAGCTCTTTTCATATCTAGCGATAATAATAGTTTCTAGACAATGTAGGGATCAACTTTCCTATTCTTCTACAAATGCAACTTCAGAGATGGCAGGGGTATTGAATCTGTACTTCTCAAGTAAGGCAGCACAAAGACACACGGTACCACCATGAGCACTACTGCAAAGAGTGTAGCAAAAAAGGCTGCATTGTGGACAGTGGAACACTCACAGTATTACATTCAGAAACACCATTGACAAGAAATATCTAGAAGGAGACTTGCCAGAAATACATTTGGGTGTATTAAACAGGTGATAATTCTTTCGTTGTCCGACAGTCAACTATTTCCCAATTGAAGAATGATAAATATCCTCCTATAACATATTGAAATCACTGGTTCTTTCTGGTAAGCACTGGTAAGATAGGTGTGCAAGAAATGAAGAGCTAACTCCATTCAGTTTCCCCTACAGTTGTGTCCTTGGGTTCAGATTATTTCAGTCCTTGCATGTTAGAGATTTTACAACTCCGAGCTGTAGCAGTGGTTGGTAGAACTTACCACTTTGAACTCACAAGCACAAAACCAGTGACGTTTGTAGCCTGTAGTTTGTGACCCATTGTCCATTGGAGTGAGGTCCTCTGCACTGGAGCACCTTTATTCAAGGCACACTTGAGTATATTACATCAAGCAATGAGCTGTCAGAGTCAGAACTTCTGACCCTCTTGAGCCTCTGATCATCAATCACAATCTGCAGCATTCCAGTAAGAGTGCTTACTTTACCTAATATTGTAGTGTTTTACATTGGATCTTGAAACTGATATTTGCATGGGAAAGGGTTGTCCTTTTCACTTTAATTACTCAGTATTTTGCCCACAGACGCAACATACATTGTCAATGTTTGAAGTAAACTAACTTTCACCTCCAAATTATCGGATGACTGTTCAGCACCTTTGTAGTTTCATCAGAGGTAGCATATTCTGTAAAAGAGTAAATAAATAAACGACAGTGTGTTCTCCATAGTACGGTCACTGTCAACCTCTCAGGCCAACACCATCAGCATGTGCCACCCATACACTACAGGTGTCCGCATACCAGCACAGAGATACAGAAATGCAAACCAGATACCATTACTGCACATGAAACACCAACAGGTTCATATGTATACTGATAACTTGTGCACATGCTCCACCAATAGTTCAAACCGTTAAATGTTGGCCTACCAGAGCAGCCATCCACACTCTGGGCACAGGTCACACTCTTACTAAATGCAATATTCACTCTTCATCACAAAGAAATTGTTTTTGTCCACATCCATTAACACCCTAGATGTCCTCTTTCCAGCAATCTACAGCATCTAATACATAGATTGTGCAAACAAGATAGCAATAGACTGCCTGTCATCCACAAGTTTTCCATGGCACTGCACCATCATCAATGAAACAATACACAAGTTATTTTAGCCCTTTTACTATTCATTTCTCACTTTAAACATCTCAGAGAGTCTCTGTCTCTCCTCTACACATTCCCACAGACCCAACAATGACTTCACAGAAGAAATCAGGGACATTATCACCAAGTATCTTTACCTCTTCCAACAGACATTTCTCAAAGTCTTAAACTTCTTTGGTGATTTCAGCACACAGACCATTTTTAAAGTGCAGGACAACGCTGAGTGTGTTTCTTTTTAATTGCACTATTTTAAGTGCATATCATCAACTCAGTATTTTTACCAAGTTAGTTCATGAGCTGCAAACAGCACAGCACGGAAACAGGGAGCTTGAGATCCTCACAATTCAAGCGACTCATCTCCATTTGCAAACATCATGTCAAGTCAACCAAAGCACACCTTCCATACAACTACCATCAATGAAGCAGCCAACAGAAGTAAAAGACTCTTTATAGCCATCAAGCACTGCATAAATCCACTGTCAAAATCTCCCATCCTCACAAGTGCAACATCGTCAATCTTTTCTTTTCTGCCAGGATCACCAAAATCAGCTCATTTATGACACAAATTCAATACCTTCACCACTTGCACCTCCAACGTTCTGAAATCACTTAAGACCACTTGATAAGAAGAATACAGCCCCTCATAATCCAAAATAAAAATCCCGGGCCCCCGGAGGAGTCATAGCGTTTCGGACGGAGGACCCTGCTTATTACTGATACAACAGTCCTATCTAGACTGAGACTGAGATCTACATATATCGTTCTCTCTTCAAGAACTGTCGAAATTTTCCATAATTTTTGCATCAAAGACAAGAAAAACGCTTATGATATATTAAGAAAGAACATATCTAGACACCTAAGTCTGGAGGATTACCTACTCTCAAAACATCAGCCTTGTATATTCTGAAGGCCTACCTCAACAATCTTAAAGCCCTGAAGAAGTCCCCTGTGTGGGACGAAACGTGTCGGCTGTGTGGTATTCTACTTGTTGAATAAAGATTGGAAATCCAAAAAGAAAGGCATCGCTTGAGATTCATTGTTAATTATACCTTGACTCATATTTGTTTGTGGTGCACCTTTGCTAATGTAAATACAAGCCTCACAAACCTCCTCAACATCATTAACTCATCCTTCTGCATGATACCTTCAAGACAAGAAAAACAGTCACTTTTTCAAAAGAAACTGAAGCTGCACTCAGAAGGCCTGCAGGAGGAACTGAAGCTGCGCCATGATGACCCTGCAAAGCTCTGCCCCAATACTGACCGATCCTTCATTAAAAAAATATAAGAAAGCAATCTCCATCAAATACAGGAGCAGATTAATAAGAACGATATTTTACTGGCCTATCAATCCAGCTTCTGATTGCGCTGAAGCCCAGAATCGGACACTGTTTAAGCAGTTGATGACACTCTCCTCACCAAAAATGGAAGTGACCCTGTCTCATGGTCCTGCTTGCCCTCTCCAAAACCTTTGACACTGTTAAACGCCTAGAACTGATCCACACCCTGGAAACACACACAGGCTTTCCTGGCACTGGGCAACAACAGTCCTACTCCTAACTTACCAAACATGAACAGGTCATATAGATAGGAATCACATGATCCTAGAACCTTCCAGAGTGCCCCACAGACCCATGCTAACTCTCGTCATGCTCATTCAGTACCAAGATCTGCCAAAGGATTGTTGACATCCAACTCTACCTCATAGTTTCCTCAATCAATGACACACAGCAGCTCAAAACCTGCCTTGACCATAACACAAATTAGAGGTCAAGTACATTGCTAAAGCTCAACCCAGCAAAGATAGAATTCCTGCTGTACTTTCACAATGCCAACAAATTGGGAGGTGAGGCTAGCTAGATGACATGAATCTATACTGCATCACCCCTCTGTTAACGAACAATGCAAAATGAAATAAATTAATCAGATCTCACTTTCAAGGAACACATTACTAGGAAAACCAAGACAGCGTGGAACCTCCATGACCTCATCATCTTCATTTCCAGCTGAATCAAATACATGTTAATCAAGAACAATATCCAGTACACATGGCAAATAAGTTAAATCAGTACAAAGGGGCAAGTACATCTCTTGAAAGGAGAGAAAAATGTGCAGAAAAAGTAAAATCCAGAAAACCTGCCTTTACCATATGTGCTCCCAGAATTAAGAGCAGCATCCTACCAACATCAAAACTACTCGAATCCTTCTACAATTCAGGAAGAAGTTGAATCATGAACTCTTCAAGGAACACTAGAATATCATGTTATCTGCTTCTCTGAAAATGACCTTAATTCACTTTGCAAAGTTTCAGCACTCCATTACTACCTAGGTAGGTTCATGCTAAACAAATGCTTCTAAATAGATCCGTACATACATATATTCATATATGCATACATACATACATAGATGCATAGTCCAAATGTAGATCAATTCATTACAAAAGACAAATCGGGCCTTATGAAACCTCACCCTCCTCTATGAGCTGGCTGCAAAAGCTCCTTTAAAACAGACTAATTGAAAATCTCTCACAGGATATCCCTGAAGGTTTCCTTTCTGTCATCAATATACATTTCAATGGAGAAAGTTATCAGGTTGGTTGCCCTGCGCCCTAAGTGGCAGAAATGCTTCCTGCGCATCAATGTAACAGCAATCAGGACAGAAGAATGATCTACCACACACACAAGTACAATTAACTAAATTGGAAGAAAAGGATTCAGATGTCGATGAAAAAAAGTTGCAAAAACCACAGTTACCATACCCAGAAGGAATAAAGCATTTGACATTACAATTTTTAAACAAAAGATTATCTTCTCCTCAGTTATCTCCCTTTAACGATATGCAGGAAATCCCTGGTTACTTTGTGCATGTCAATGAAATTACTTTGTAGAAACTTAGATAGGAAGTTCATAGTCTAGATAACATCTCCATTCCTGGCGCTCCGGCTTCCATCCAAACATCATGAGGGCTTTGTACTTAGCACAATTTTCACACAATGTCAATATCACTATCACCACAATATCACCATCGCAGTCTGTGGAATGGAGACATTAAATATTGATATCACAGGAACAGGGCAATATATAGACACAAAGGGGCATATTACCAAGGGCCCTATTGCCGCTTTAGCAAGAATTTTTCCCGCTAAAGCAGCGATCATTTTATCGCCCTATTACCTAGCTGTCGCTAACACCAGTTAGCAACAGCTAGTAGGAGATAGCGATCATCTTGGGGCCCGCTTTGCATGTCAGCGATATTTATCGCTAATGACATGCAAAGTGGGCGTGCCAAGATGTTAGCGACTGGAAATATCTCCAAATGCTAACGCCTGCCCAGAGCAGTTCTTAGCCATGTTATCCAATGGTAGGTGGATAACATTGCTAAGAGCATTAGCTCAGTAATGCATGATTATCGCGGACTTTTCAGCGATATTCATGCATTTCGGCCGATTTTTATCGCTTTTGAGATAAACCTTGATAATAGCAAGGTTTATCTGCGATAAAAATCGGCGGAGCTCGCGATAATAATATTGCCGCTAAGCCAACATACCGATAATTATCGCTAGTTGTTGGTATTATGCCCCTAAATTCTTTCCTGAGGTGATGCCAGGAAGGTTCTACTTACATTCCTGTTCTGGCTCCTCTAAATGATACTAAGATGAAGAGAGAAGTGTTAGTTACCAGTAGGATGAGAGTTAAGCTTCTCTGACTAAGAAATCGCCTGAAACATCAATTTTTGCCAAAGGTAAGTAACATCATTAGAATTAATCTCTGGTGTTGTTCAAGGCAGAAGTTCATTCAGATGGACTGATAAAACAACAATTACTCCTGAACAATCCAGGAATATT
Source organism: Lissotriton vulgaris (assembly GCF_964263255.1). Taxonomy (NCBI): domain Eukaryota; kingdom Metazoa; phylum Chordata; class Amphibia; order Caudata; family Salamandridae; genus Lissotriton; species Lissotriton vulgaris. The sequence continues at coordinate 1,293,928,885 of NC_141694.1, forward strand.
ATACGTTATTGAAATCCTTTCTTTCAAACGTGTATCAATAAAGGGCATGTCCCTTTACAATATTTCCCCTGGTGTTGAGTGGAAAAACAACAGATAAATAATCTCGAAATATATTAGCTTTGAGCCTCTTGTCAAATAGTTGTTTTTTAAATATTTACGTAATTAAATTGAACCCTTCCAAGCGTGTAGTACAACATGAATATTCCAACTTTAAAATTATTCTCACATTGAAATACTCTGCCATTTTATCCTGACCCCAGGGCGCATTTAGTGTTTGGTGCGAACAGAGCTCTAGTTTGCACTTAAAAGAGAGTTCATTGTGTCTTGGATTTTATTCCACTTATAAAGGTAAATTAAAAGGATGTGCAAGACTGTGTCAAGAACGTCTGTGACTTAATCAGATGTGTTCTTTCCAAAGGCTCTATTTGTCACAATATTTGGACTGAATAATGTGTGCTTTCCATTGGTATCTGGAATGAATTATAGGAAATAATTAAAATCAAGTTCTGTTTTTAGTTTGAGCAGCATCTTCAAGGTTTTTTTCATTCACCATCTGGATTTGTTTAATTCAACAAACAAGTTTGCTCTGCCTGGAATAATTTAATTGTAATTACAGTACTGTATCTGTTCTTTTTAAAATTCAGCATAGCCAAATTTGCGCACAGTCTTTTCTATGATTTCTGTGTTTTTTACTGGAGACCCTCTGCTTTTTTTTTTTTTTTTACTAAAGCCCTTGACTGGTGCAACATAAATGACAGCGGGTAGGAAGAAATCATTTACTACGACTGCGCTACAACGCATTCCATTACAAAGACCGTGTTATTTCAACGCGAACCATTATTACATCGCAAGCGTTTCAACAGCTTTCTGTAGAGAGCCCGCTGATGTTACCTTCCCTGCTATTGCACAAACTGGAGTACAGCAAGTCGTTGCAACGACTTGTTTTGAAATCGTTGGCATTGAAACAACACAGTCGTTGTAACGACAGCGTTGTATTGGAATGCGTTGTTGCGCATTCCTAGTAAAGAGACATTCCAGTGGGTACTATTTTAAGCCTATAGTCTCTTCTCGGGGATCTAGATTAAATTTAACCTTCACAATAGGAATTAACCCAACTGATAAAACAATGATATCAGTAAAATGACCCATCAATGTTCAGATGTTGTTCATCTTTAATTAAACTACCACATTTGTTCTACTATTTTGAATATTTAACATCTTTTGATATCCACAAAATATTTCACCAGTTCAAAGACAGTTGTAAATCTTGGTTCACGCATTGTCCAACCCAATAGAGATCATTAAACAATGTTCGAAAAATGATGATCATTAAAAATTATTTCCCTCCATTAATATTCCTGTAGCATAAGAACGATATGTAAATATAGGAATTATGGGGCATATTATCAAGCAATAGCGATAATTATCGCTATTGCTTGGTTAGAGACAAATATTTACCGCAGCGCTGCGGCGATTTTTACCGCAAATAAACCTTGGTATTACCAAGGTTTAACGCAAATGCGGTAAAAATCGCCGCAAAGCATGAATATCGCTGAAAAGTCAGCGATATTCATGCATTACCGAGCTAATGCTCTTAGCCATGTTATCCACCTCCCATTGGATAACATGGCTAAGAACTGCTCAGGGAAGGTGTTAGCTTTTGGAGATATTCCCGCTTAGCGCGAATATCTCCAAAAGTTGGTAATAGGAGATAGCGATGTTAGCGACTGTTTTCAGTCGCTAACATCTTGGCACGCCCACTTTGCATCTCATTAGTGATAAATATCACTGACATGCAAAGTGGGGCCCAAGATGGTCGCTATCTCCTACTAGCTGTTGCTAACTGGTGTTAGCGGCAGCTAGGTAATAGGGAGATAATTTTATCTCCGCTTTCTTGGCTTTTAAAGCCAAAAAAGCGGAGATAAACCCCCTTGATAATATGCCCCTATGTTTCTTTTACACAATAGTAAACAAAATACACACATAGTCGACCACCTTACAGGAAAGGAACAATCCTTAGGTTGAAAACAGTTCTTAGTAATATATCAGAAAGTTCAGAGACATCCACAACATTATATGCTACAAATGGATAAGGTATAATGTGATTATACCAAGTAAGTGCGCTTTGTAGTTATTGACAGGGGTTCGCGGAATTCTAAAATTCTCTGGTACACATTCTTTGATCCTGATTGGGGCTAAAGAACGCTAGTGGTTGCATGACAAGCTTCACTCAAATTTTTATGTCAATGCTTAAATTTAACTTAAAAATGTATGCAAATAAAACCACCCTATATGTGGTGATTCTGCTATGGGTAGGATTGATTGGATGAATAGGAATTTCTAGAATTAGTGCAATCTGATTTTAGTGGGTTGGATATTAAGCAGCAGGTGACAGCATCAACATGATATTATCATCATCATTATTATTATGGCTGTTATGATTATGAGTGTTAGTAGTAGCAACAGTACTACTAGGAGAAATATTAGTAACAGTACTACGAGTATTTATTAGACACATCCCAGTTATGTTGCCTAATGTAAATAGCACAGCCATTACTGGCACACCGACCCTAAAAGGGCCTATTTATTCATATATTACAGCAAATCTTGTTTGCCCCTTTTTGTCTTCAAAGGAAGAGTCAGCCCTGAAGTATTCCAGTTTGGTGGAATAGCACCTGAAATCCAAAAACCGTAGACCTAGGGTCAGGTTCCGAGAGTCGTTAATAAGGAGGTGGCTCACGAGGGCCTAAGGGGAAGACATGGAGTGTCAAAAGATAAGGTGATAGCACATGACATTGTGAGGTTAATGGCCAGACGCCTCAGGCTCTTCAGACTGGAATCAGTACCAGTGAGATGCCCAGTTAGAGAGATACACAGCACTGCAAAAACATGCCCTGATAAAACATTGTAGTGTTTAGAAAAATATAGCTTGTAGGACCATAAATGTAAAGTGCAAAGATTTACACTATAGACACTGATGGTAATCAGTGCAGTGTGTTGCAGGCCAAGAATACTCCGGTACCCTGATATGTATAAGCGAAAAAAGAGAACCCTTGGAATTAAACTGACACAACATATCCGTCTTTTGTTCCAGTTTTTCCTGCAGCCCAATGTTAAAGGATATAGATGAGCAGATCCGGGTCAGTGCTACAGGAAGCATGCTAAATTAGGATTGCTGATGGTTGCCAACTAAGAGTTGAGCAGCCTCATTAGTTCTTGGATGCCCACTATTTTAGGATTAAGGGACAACGGGTTATTGTGTAAGTAACATGATGTGGTAGTAGTTTGCAACTATAAATAATTAGGGACCAGCTGAGTAAAGACAACTGGTCTTTTCAATGTTCAAGGTGCCAACAGGTAACAGGGACCAGTGTGGTGCCTTATAGTGGCTAGCTCCTAGTCACCAAATACCGGGTTGTATCGTTGGCTGTTTTCAGACTTGACGACATCCACAGAGCACCCCAGTAAAAATGCTATTGCCCATTTAAACAATAATATTTTGGGATCAATAGTTCAACCATGGAAACCATCTGTAGCCAAAAAACTGAATTCCAAGGACCTATGTGAAATCGCAAAAAATAAATTAAATAATGCTAAATACAATAGCAGCACATCTAAAATATCGAGTCCTAAAGTTCACATACAATTCTGTATTGCTCATATATAAAATATCACAAGCTTCAAGAAAAGCCAAAAGTTAGTTAGTTAGTTAGTTAAGCTTTATTTCGATATATTTGTCATATCATAAAAGCATTACAATAAAAAGTAAATAAAAATACAATGCAATCTAGCAATACATTCCTCACAGACAATATACACTATATGTAATCTACAAAACAGTAAGAAAATGTCGTAAAAAATAGCATTATTGCCAGAATAGTAAAAACAAGCTAGGGGATTGAACATGCAGAACATATTACTGGAGCAACAGTTTCTTCATAGATCTAATCCGCCATACCCAGCCCAGGAATTTTGCCAGGCAGCAGGCGAACAAAGGGCGAGCATCGGATCGTAATATGCGTAGAGCCTCCAGATGTGATCTAGTGCCCAGGCTCCTGCATAATGGTTTCAGCCATCTAGACCTGGGCGCTGCATAAGCAGGACACTCGAACATTAGATGGGCAATAGACTCAACCCTTGATTCACAGAAAGGGCAAAACGGAATGGTTTGCAGCGGTGGCTTCCAACTCGATGTTAGCTGCCCTGGAGGTAGAACACCCACCCTGAATTTAAAATACAACGACCTGTCACCCGGATTAAGAATCAGGTCCAGGTAAGGTTCTCTGTAGGGGAGCTCCTTGATTGATAGAAACTCTACAACAGATCTACATAGTTTGGAGTTGCTCGTTCTGTCATTGGCCGCCCATGTCCAATATAATTTCTTGAGCATCTGTTTGGGTGGAGCTGTTCTGTTAACCCAAGCGTCTCCTAAACCCAATTTACAAAGCAGTTGCTTGACTTCCCTAAGCCAGCCGACCTTGTGCCAGCCGGGTAGTGAAAGGAGTTCTCTTAGGGCATCAGCATAGCTGGACAATTCCGGTACATTCCATATCCGAGCCCATAATAAGAGGGGGCGTAGCCTGGCTTGCTCACTTATTGGGCGTGTACCTGCATCCAGTAAGAGTGGTAGTGTAGGGGTACTGTGTGGTAGCTTCATAAGATCCTTGTGGAAATTGTTTTCGAGGTGAGTTAGGGTGTCGACTCTCTGTACACCCCACAATTCCGCACCATACAGAGCCGCACTCACCACCCTTGCCCTATAGATGTCTAATATTGCCCCAATAGGTTTGAGGGATGAGGCATGTTGTTCTTTTAGCAGGACCCCTGTAACCCTTTTATGAGACAGAAAGACTTTTTGGTGGTGGGCCTTCCAATTCATGGAGTCACAGAGTCGAATGCCCAAATAATCAAACCCCTTTACCCTTTCAAGTTGGACTGAATCTAGGGTGGGAGGGATTACAGATTTCCTAGGGGGGTTTAGAACAAGGAATTTGGTTTTGCTTATATTGATAGCTAGGCCCTTGGTGTAACAAAAGTCCTTAAAGCTTGAAAGCAACTTTTGGATGTTTTTGAGATTAGGAGGGTGTCATCTGAAAATAGGAGGGTAGGTATTTTTCTGCCAGCCAGGGAGGGTGCATCTGATGGATGTTGGAGAAGATGCTCCACCACTCCGTTAACATAAAGTGAGAACAGAGTGGGGGCTAGCACACAACCCTGGCGGACCCCCCTATCTACAGGAATGCAAGATGTTTTTTGCCCCTGGTCACCCCACCTAATCTGTGCAAAGTTGCTTTCGTGAAACTTGATAAGCAATCCCAACAAATATGGAGGGATACCCAACCCCTCTAAGACATTCCACAGTTGGTCTCGTGGGACCAGGTCAAAGGCAGTCCGTAGATCTATGAAAACTAGATACAAACTGCCTTTGCCCAATACGACCACTTTTCAATACAGCATTAATAGGCGAAATGTCTGTTCGATGGTGCCAGTTCCTGATCTAAATCCAGCCTGGAAATCTGACAACACCTGATTTTCATCAGCCCAGTGCAAGATCCTACCTAGAACTACTTTGCCCGCTACCTTTTGGGTGGAGTCAAGCAGACTAATTGGGCGGTAGTTAGCTGGGTCGTCACGGCAGCCTTTCTTAAAAATCGGTACGACCTCAGCACCCCTCCAGGAGTCAGGTATGCAGCCTCCCAACACAGCCTCATTCAGGAGCAAGGCAATTAGTCTGCTCCATACATATGTGTTTTCCCTCAACAGATCGCCAGGAATGCCATCTGGGCCTGCAGCCTTATTAGCAACAAGGCACCTGATTGCCCCTTCTACTTCCTTAACACTGAAGGGGTAATCATTGATTGTGGTGGCAACCGGCAGTCTGGATGGGAGAGCCGTGTTTGATTGTAATTCATCTGTTGGGATGGAGTAAAGCTTAGAAAAATGGGCAAACCAAGCCTCCCCTGGGATATTGCAGGTCAGTTGTGCGTCGATGGGCTTGTCCCTGGCTCTCATCAGATCCCAGAACCCCTTAGAGTCCTTTTTAGAGCTCGCCTCCATTAACTCACTCCAGAAGTTGGAATCATGTGCTTCCCTTGCCACAACTAGAGTTTTTTTATATGATTTCCTGGCAAGTCTAATTTTACCTGGGTCTTTGGATTTTACAGCTAGAATGAGTGCCCCTTTGGCGGCCCGACATTCTGAAGAATACCATTTGTCTCTTGCCTTGTGTGCACCTCTCGTTGTTGCCCTTACCCTATTTTGTGAAATTATAAACAGCTCACTTAGGGCCGAGATAGTTTCTGTAAAGGCCGCAAGAACAGCATGTTCGGTGGGTTCTGATGTGTCTAGACGCAACCTCACAGCTGTCAATATGGTCCTTGCTTGGGCCATCCTTCCCTGGTCCGCGGCTACCTTAGCCCATTTTAGCCGCCTACCACAGTTTGAAGGGACAAGCTCATGGGATGATTTCAATGTGAGAGTGGTCTTGACTGAGTTCCTATCGTGCCGCGGGGGGGTAAGGGTTAGAGACAGAGGGTTGTGATCACTGTCGCAGGTCAATAGGACTTCCATATCTTGGTGGAACGGCCACAAGTTGTGGTTCAACAAAATGTAGTCTATTCTGGAGGAATGTCCCACCCTGTTATAAGTGTGCGCTCCCCTGAGGTCTGACTTTGAACGACCATTGGTTGCTCTGAGGTCGTGTTCCATACAGAGTGAGTTAATATCTATGGCACTCTGCGTCCATTTTTGGATCGGATCTAGGGAGAGCATGGGAATGCCTCTCTTTGCATCATCTTCCCAGGTGTCCAGAATATCCTCGCTGGACAGGGGCTCGAAGCAGCAATTAAAGTCGCCTGCAAGGACTATGAAGGAGTCGATGTTACAGGATTCAAGTTCCATATTTAATCCTGTTGAGGATAAAGTTGTAGCCCCTCCCCTGGCCCCCCTTAAGTAAAGATTAAACACTTCTACCTTCCTGCCCCCCTGGCACTGTATTGTTAATCTCTGAAGGTCCGGTGATTGAGTAGGTTTGTGACTTATACTTAGACCCAATGCAATGCTGACCCAAATGAGAAGGCCGCCAGAAGGGCGACCTTTGCTGCCCTGGTGTTGGGAGGCAGGAACAAAGTAGGTTGTATAGCCTACCCTGTGCCTAGGTTCCAAGCACCAAGTTTCCTGCAATAGACAAATACTAAAGGGCTCCACGAAGGAATTCCACTCTGGATTGTCACAATTGCCTGCAAGCCCTGCCACGTTCCAACTTAGGATCTTTAGCTGTGTTTTACCTGGGGTATCCTGCCTAGGCGAGGTGACAAGGATAGGGGGATCAGGCTCCAATTCTGACACCGCTGCGACATCTCTAATTAGCACTTGGGGGGGCTCATTCTGGGTTCGGGTAATTGCCATGGCTGCGATAGGTCGCTTCCCATCGGACATGGCCATCTGGTGGGGTGACATGGGAGTCATGGGGGGTACGACTAACTCATGCACTACTGCATGGGTTACTAGATTATTTAGGGAGTTCAACCCCCCCTGTGTTAGCGGGGCATGTATCGTTGGTTGTAGGATTGAGGTGAAGTTAATATCGTCAGATTCAGTTGTCAGGGATGAAGAATCTGAGACCCCAAAGAGTAAAGGAGCCTTTTTAGGCCTTTTTAGGCGGTGTAGAAACAACTTGCCTTAGGAGTCAATCAACTTCATCAAGACATCCAAACCTGTTCATGGTTGGCGCCTCAAGCCAGCGTCTAGTTGGATCTTGATCCTTGTTAAAGTACTCCCTCCGTGTCTGTTGGTTTACCAGTGTCCAGTCGCCACCCGGGATATGTGTAGAGCGCGGCAGGTAGAAAAAGGACAGTGGCCTAGGTACAATGGGTGAGGCTTCACCATCGATGGACCATGAGCAAATATGGTGGGCCGTGTATGGATCCTCGAATGTTACCACTATGCAGTCGCCAGGACTGGATTTCCTTGAAGGACCCACCCAGGGAACCCCTCGGACCATTAAGACTCTACTTCTCCGACCATTTGGAATCGGTCTGTTCAAGTTGAGCCAGTGCATGATCTTATTCTTCAGGGACCAGTGGTTCTCGTGCTGGTCATTTACGATCTGGGGCACACCCGTCAACACAACAACATAATCGTTGGCCTCTGGAGGAAGATCAATGTAGCCCCCTCGGAAATTGTTCTTATTGCGTGGTCCCTGGGTCGATTGGTGAACAGCTTTGCTGGTATTTGGCCTTAAGGGAGCACCAGCATTAATATTTACAGGAGTTTGGTTGGTTCGGTGTTTAGGTGTCCTAGGTGGAAGATCAGGGGTGTTTCGAACAACCCCCTTGGTTCGAGGTTTGGGAACAGGTCGTGTTATGGCAGGTGCTGGAGAAGGAGGTTGTAGGGTCTGTGGGGCTGGGTCTTTCTCTAGGAGACCTCGGTTTTCTAGACCTCTCAAGCCAATAGTAGCTAAGCTATAATACTCTTTTCCATCTCTAACAAATTATTTTCAATGCGTGATAGTCTCAGGTCTAGGGGAGAAAGGAGCTTCTTTAAGGTTTCCCAAACTATGCCTATAAATTCCCCATCTCTCCCTTCCTGACCCTCAGAATGTAATCCAACTTCCTCTGCACTTATATTAGGGATAGTAAATGCAGAGGATGCACCATCTTTAACTTCCTCTCGGTATACCTGTGGCACGGAGGCGCACCCTCCTGAAGTGTTGGTCACAGGTACACTTCCAGCGTTGAACTGATGTGCCACAGCTATTTTGGCCTTCTTACGAGAGTAAGCGGACCTAGAATTACGTTTCCTTTTGTGTAGTTTGCCTTTGGAAGTGGTGCATGCAGGTTTACCAGGTGTTACCAGAGTAGGAGATTTGATAGTAGTATACTGATCGGGGATGGCCACGGGTGGATTCTGGGTATCAAACTGGGTTAAGGACACAAGGATAGAGGTAAGGCAAGTGACGCCGGAGTGTAATGGACATCTGCCTGCGTGATTACGCAGCGCGGAGTGGCCAGACGCTCTGGAGTTATAGCAGATGCGATATGTCCCAAGGAGGATTTTTTAGAGTTAGCAATGTCCTGGGACAATCTCCTAGCAGCAGCCAAGTCCAAGGAGACACGAGTTTGCAGTTTGGAAATTTCCTTGTCTATATCTAGATTTGTGCGTGTAATAAAATCATCCATGGGTCCGTTTGTTGGCGGCCCCCCCTTAGCAGCCCTACTGCGGGTTGCATGAGTGCACATATCTAGGCAAGGTAGGCGACCCACCTATGCAAAAGCGAGCTTTAAGAGTAATCCAAGTGGCCGAGCAAAGGGCGATAGAGGATGGCCCAGTCCAGTCCTCTCCGTACTCCAACGGCCTCAAACGGCCCGCTCTTTGCCCGGTCTTCGCCCCGAGCTGCGTCCCGCGCTGTGGGAGTATGCGACTGTGATATAGGGGGCGTGTTGGGGAGGGGGCGGGCCAGCAGGGAGAGCGGACCGGATGCTGGTTCCCGGTCTCGCAGGGACTCCTGTTGTTGGAGTCCCCGCACGCTCGCAGCCCCGCCGAGCCTCACACCCAGAACCGCCTTGTAGTTCTACTCCTTCAGCTGACACGCACACCAGTGCGAAGCGGCACCCGCGGAGCGGGTGCGGCGAGATGTGGGATGAGTCCGCTTCAAGAACGCCGCCTGGTCAGAAGTGCCTCCGTAGGAAAAGAACTGGTGTCCCAGGGAGGGAAGGTGGAGTGCGCCTTTACTATCCTGCGTTGGGCGGGCCAGCAGGGAGAGCGGACCGGATGCTGGTTCCCGGTCTCGCAGGGACTCCTGGTTGTTGGAGTCCCCGCACGCTCGCAGCCCCGCCGAGCCTCACACCCAGAACCGCCTTGTAGTTCTACTCCTTCAGCTGACACGCACACCAGTGCGAAGCGGCACCCGTGGAACGGGTGCGGCGAGATGTGGGATGAGTCCGCTTCAAGAACGCCGCCTGGTCAGAAGTGCCTCCGTAGGAAAAGAACTGGTGTCCCAAAAGTACTGTAATGTTATTCCCTTCTTCTTGTGACTGTTTCATATTCCATTCATTAAAATACCCAGCTCTAAAGCCAGGTATGATGTATATGGAACCAAGTTAATGATCAAAGCTACTGACAAGTTGTTTCAGGCAGGCGTGATATATGTGTAGCGAAGGTCAGTACAGAAACTACAAAGAAGGGCATAGCTGTTTCTGAAGACTTTCTGTCACACATCAGTGTTAACAATCAATGGACACAAGACCATGGACACATCTTCGACCATCAGAAGCTCCAGATGGTTATATCTGTTGCAAATGCAGTCCCAGAAAGCTGGTCAGTAGATCATCATACCACCTGGACAGACACTCTTCCTGAAGTCATGCTCCATGAAGTTGTCAATCAGCTGCACTTTGAGCATGTCCTCAAGGTTAGATCAGCTCCTGTGCCAGAAGGGTTATGCAGCAGATCATCTTCTAGGCAGTGCTCAGCACTTGTACTTATCTGATGTCCTAGTCATGGTCTTAAGCATAAAGGCGAATAGAAACATGGAGTCTTGAAGACAGGCCTAATCTCCACTAATGCATTAGAACCTTTTCATAAGTGAAGATGGATTCAAAGATCTGTCTCTGGAGGGATGTTTTATCCGTTTCTGGTGCAGAACTGAATGTCCAAAATGGTGGTACTTTTTTAATGTTTCGAATCAGGAGTGAAACGGAAATACCCCAGAGGTCACCGAAAGTCATGAGCCAGATATCCTAAGCAGTATCTCTCCATTGCTGGGCAGATAAAAGCAAAACGAAAGGAGAAAGTCAACAAATGGTCAATGGGATGTATATTGAGGAAAACAGAGCTCAAATATCCCATCTGATGTAAAGTTGTTAAGTGATAGATATGGGGCAGGGATGCCCAGATAGTGAAACCAGGTTCGGGATTCCTTTGATTAATTACATATATGAAGCCTGAAAGGATGTGTATGTTGTTTCCTCTAAGCTTTTCAGATCAGCACGTTTGACGTCATGTTAGCTGTTGGCTATATGACAGCCACAAGGCCACTGGTCTCAATGGGATTCCTGTAGATTTGTTTGAAATGTCACCCGAACTCTGGGCCCCGATTTTAACTCGTAAATTTAATCTGGTAGTACGTACTGGTCTTCCACCCTGTGGTGTTGGCCCATCATCATCCTTGTATTTAAACAGGGTTATAAAAACTTACAGAGCTGTCATAGGCCCATCTCCTTGATAGATTCGGTAGTCAAGGTGATGAGAAGGGTTATTTTGGAGAGGGCTTTGACAAGGACAGAGGACGATCCCATTCTTTAGGATCTTCAGTTTGGGTTTCGCATGGGTTGGGTACGTGTGACCAATGCCTAATACTTCTGTTAATTAATAAATATATTGCGGCGAAACAGGAGTTATTGTTTATTGCATTCGTGGATCTGTCCTCTGCCTTTGACAAAGTGAACAGATCCAAGCTGTGGCCAATCTTGTTGGATATGGGTCTGGACATGGTCTATTTTCTCAATAAGTGGCAAAAGGACATGACTGCAGTTGTTCAGTTTAACCTGGATGGGCCTTGTACCATCTCTATTTGTCTGCAGAGCGAGGTGAGACAGGGGTTTATATTGACTCTTTTCTTGTTCACTTTGTATGTGAATGACATGGGTGCTAGGCTGTTAGACAAGAAGATGGATTGTTCGTGAGTAGGCCCAGACAGATTCCCGCATTGTTATATGCGGATGATATGTTCTGCTAGCGAGAACTGTCTTGGGTCTTCAAACACTTTTGGGTGGCTCTGGCATGTACATGAACCTTCTCGATCTGTCAACCAACCATGGTAGAGCATAAATAATGGTTTTGGGTCCCAGAGCGACTAAGTTAAGATTCTTCCATGATCATGGTCATGAGTTGTCCAGAGTCCAGATTTATACTTTTCTAGGTGTGGTCTTTGATGATTGATCTGCATGGGCACCACTGAAAAGATCTAAAAGATTAGCCCTGTTCATTTTTTTCCTTCTCTTCCAGAATTGGTTGTAATTCTCTTGGTGGCTTGATTAAGTTCGATCAGGCAAACATTGGCTTCATTTGGAAGTGATGTGTGGGGATACACAGACCCTGGTGAGCTTCAAGTGGAGGAGAATGGGTTCTGCAGACGTCTTTTGGCAGTTCCAGCTTCAACACCCGCTTTTATGGTTCATGAGGAGTTGGGGTTGGCATACTGTTGGACCTTATTGCTCTGCCTCCCCTGATCAGGTGGTTCACCATTTGAGTGAGACCTGAGAATCATCTTAAAAGGGATACACTTTTGGACTATTTGCAGCTTCAAAGGTGGAAATGTTTTAAATGGCTGGAATATATACGGGACTTCTTTGTCAGGCTAGGCAGAGCAGCGCTGTTTTACTCACCATGCAACCTCTTGAAAGCAGATATTTCTTGGATTCAGAACAACTTCCTGTAACAGAGGAAAGCAGAGAAAGAGCAGTTAGAACTTGGGAAGCCATCAGTATGAAGGCATGCTTATATTCTAACAGGGCCAAGTGTTGAACTGCATCCGTTCCAAGTGTCTAATTGTCATCATCGGTTTCTCCTTACCAGCTTCTGGTTTAACCAATTTTATATGTTGCTGGCACATCCCAAGCCTAGGCCTTGACATGCTAAGCTGAAGCCCTGCACGTGTGATAACTTTTCTGCCCAGGATCTTATTCATTTTTTTATTTTTCTGTGGTTATTATGAAGTTCTACATAGGGCAATTTTATTACCACTGTTGAAGTCTTTGAATTTTGCCCAGGTTAAGCCCACTCAAGTACCTTCAGTTACTTCCAGATGTTCACACAATTTATCCCAGATATTGCTTCCTTCCTGGCCTCTTCCCTGAGGCTGCAGAAGGCACTTGATACAGGATTAGGACTACCCAGAGCCATTACATAGTATGCATTTTACCTTTATTATCAAATTATTTTTAATTGTTGTGTGTCTTGTCAGGCTAGTTGATTCTAAATGCCTCGCACTTTATTGCAATCTCCTGCTAACTTTATTCTATTTTATATAGTTTTGATAGGTATATATACTGTTTTGATTTCGAACAGTTTTGATAGTTTACATATTTGCCAATTTTGCAGAGTATGTTTATTATGTTTTTTAACTATGTATTGTTTTAGGAATTAACTGCTTGCATGATCATAACGCAATGTACTTCAGTTTTTATGCTGTTTTGTGCCATGGCAGTGAGGGATCTTATCTAGCATGTTCGTATCTGATTCTGAACTGCCTTTATGTACATACCTAAATTTGCACTATGTGTTCATTCAGTTTTTAATGATGTATAGTCTAGGAATGTATTAGTGTATGTTTGTTCATGTTTTAATTATGTATAGTCTGGTATTCTAGTGGTGACCCTACTAGTGATGGCAGCAATTCATATTTGTTCCTTTGTTTGATCTTTTTATGTATGTGGATGTTTTCTGTTTTAATGATTGTCTTTTCACCAATAAAATTAATAAAATCTATGATAAAATAGTGTGCACAAACCAGGCTACACCCTCAGGCCTAGTACCCCCTCTGAACCACACAGAAGCTATATCGGATGTACACTCCTTAGACATCCTTCCCCCTATCTCACTACAGGAAACATCTACACTAATAAAGCAGATTAAGAGTGGGAGTCCAGAGGACACCATCCCCGCCAGGTTAATGCCTGCATTGGCTGAACAACTGCGCCCAACGATCACTGAACTGGTGAACCTCTCACTTACTTCAGGCATTGTCCCTAAGGAGCGGGAAGCGAGCCCTTGTTAGACCTATAAGGACAAACACTGCCACCCCATGGTCTGACCTAACCAACTTAAAACCTATCTCCCTATTACCATTCTTGGGGAAACTTATAGAAAAACATGTGAATCGCCACCTATCCGGACATATTGAACTTGCTAATGCACTGGATGATTCCCAGTCAGGATTCCGCCCCAAATACAGTACAGAATCCACCCTCCTGTCTGTTACCGATGACCTCCACATGTACCAGGACAAGGGCCTCTCAGTCATCCTGGTTCTATTAGATCTGTTGGCAGCGTTCGATACCGTGTCTCATACCATCCTGACTGAACGGTTATCGAACGCTGGCATCAAGAATAAAGCCCTTGACTGGTTGAAGAGCTTCCTATCTGATCGCACCCAGAGAGTCACCATGGGTGCGTATCACTCAGCGGAAATAGAGATTTCTAAGGGGGTGCCACAGGGCTCTTGTTTGAGCCCCACCCTTTTTAATATCTATGTGGCACCCCTGGCAGGAGTATTGCGTAGGTACGGCTTCATTCCCGTATCATACGCAGATGATACGCAGCTCCTCTTCCCTTTTAAAACTCTTTCCGCTGAGGTTAGGAACTCCTTTTCTTCAGGCATGAAGGCAGTGGCAAAATGGATGTCCACCAACTATCTCCAATGTAATGTCAGCAAAACGGAGGTCATGTTGTTTGGGGAGGCTAAAATACTATGGACTTCGGAATTGTGGCCATCAGACTTAGGAGCAGTCCCTGAACCTAAACAGGTCGTGAAGAATCTGGGAATTCGGTTTGATCACGATCTGTCATTAAAACAACATACAAGTTACATCTCAGGGCACGTTCCCTCAGATCAAGTAACGACCTCCTCCTCGTTGTCCCTCGCGCTAAAAACTCCAGACACGGAGGTAGAGCCCTGTCCATCACTGGTCCCAAGCTGTGGAACAAACTCCCTCTGTCTCTGAGACAATGTAAAGAACATCTTACATTTCGAAAACTTCTAAAAACCACCCTGTTCAAAAATGAAATCTAATTCCATCTCCATACCACGCACGCTGTTTTACCGGTTCCAAAAGCGCAGAGATACTCCAGAAGGAGTGGATTCAAGCGCTATATAAACCACCAAATAAATAAATAAGTATGTCATGTTGTTACTATGCACTTTTATGGTCTTCTTAGACCATATATAAGGGTTGATTACAATGGCAGGGAGACCACCACTGACAGGCTGTTGGTGGCTGTCTCTCTGCCATCGTAACCAACTTTACCACCCTCCATAATATGATGGCGGGCGCATGCGTGGCAGTCGTAAAGACCGACCTCCATGCATCCGATAGGCTCCTTGAGCCCACCGGTGTGGCGGAGGGGCTCATAGTCCCTACAATGCTGGTGGTGCCTACCAGTCACCCCAGTAGGGATTATGATGTCCCTTTCCGCAAGACGTTTCATGGTGGATTGCCCGCCATGATAAAACTGGTGGAAAGGGACATTGGGTGCCCATAGGTGGCCCCCTTTGCCTCCTTCCCCCTGGCCCTTGGTTGGTTGTGGGTGTTGAGGGGACACCTATGGTGCCCCCTTCATATCCCTGTACCATGTGCCACGTAGTGCAGGGATATGTAACATGTCCCATTTATACATTGCGGTGGGAGCTGTAGCCAGTAGCACCCGCCGCAATGTAAAATATAGGCATTGCGACCGCCGTGGTGGCGGTCGCATTGTACTGCCTACTATGGGACCGCCAACATCATGTTGAGCGGTGCCAATCTCTGAAACAATGGCGGATGGACTGGAGTCTGCCCACCATCGTAATCAGCCCCTAAGCTATTTTGATGATGAGCAAGTTTGAATGTACATGTATGATACACCACCACAATAGAGGCAACTTGAAGGGGACCACCTTTTTGAGCTTCATTCAGTGTGTACTCAAAGAGTACACTTTGCAAACATCACACAGACTGCAGTTATGCACAGTGCTTAATTTGTAAAAGAAGCAGTGTCATGGCGAAAGTTCCGGTCAGAAGGCTGCAGTCAGTGCTATAGAAGTTCGGGGTGGTCAATATTAAAGCTATGTTATCTTGATTTCACCTCAAGCCTCTTTAATCTGCCACCAGACTATTCTGTGTCTCTTTATCTCACTCCTGTTGGTTTTCATTGCTGCTTTCTCCCTTTGTAACAGTTTTTGTGCCTTTCTCTTCTTCCTTCTTTCCTCCTTTTGTGTTTCTCCTTCTCTCTTGCTCTGGATCAAAGGCTGGTGAGAGAAAATAAGCGTTGGTCCCCAAAAGTGAGGGCTGGTGGACCTGTTTATACATGTTTATTCAGGGATTAGTGAATTAGTTGATTGTTGGAGACTGAGCAGAATCTCCAAAACTCTGTTGCTATGCCCACCGCCATTAATCAGTTTTTGTGTAGTCTACTAGGCAGGCAGTACTTACCCTTTTGGATGGCTTCAGGTATGGTTTAGGTCAATCTTCGGCTAGGAAGGAATATTTTGTCAAAATATTGTAGTCAATAATAAGACAATATTAACAACCAAATATTGTCAAAGTAAACATATAAAGGAATGTATAGATTAATTATTATTAACTCTGCATATACTTACTGACTTACTCTGATGATGAGATGGTGTCTCTCCAACCCAATAATATATGTACTGAGCACAGAGGGGCATATTATCTAGAACAGAGTTAATATTATTTAATAATATTGCCGCTTTAACAGCAGGAAACTGCCGCTAAAGCGGCGATAATGGGCTTAATAATATGCGATAGAGAATTCCAATAGAAGCCCATGTTCACACCAGAACATGGGATTCTATGGGAATTCACAAGGGCATACTATCAAGCCCATTATCGCCGCTTTAGTGGCAGTTTCCTGCCGCTAAAGCGGCAATAATTTGAACGCCATTTCTTGATAATATGCCCCAGAATCCTCAACGGTTGGGAGTCTCCGGGATTACATTTACCTAATTTCTGCTCCTGACAATGAAGTTTTTCTGATTCACAAGTTCCATCCTTTTTCTCAATTGCCTCCCAGTGAGCTATTTTTCAGTCTTCCAAGGAAGAAAGAGCAGGGTAATTTAGATCGAATCCTGGAGCATATTATCAAGACAGGCAATAAAATGATCGCTGTTTTAGTGGCAGAAAACTGCAGCTAAAACGGCGATAATGGGCTTGATAATATGCTCTATGGAATTCCAATGGAAGCCCATGTTAGATGTCCTTCACATTTAACATGGGCTTCAATTGGAAATCCATAGAGCATATTATCAAGCCCATTATCGCCATTTTAGCTGCAGTTTTCTGCCGCTAAAACGGCGATCATCATATTGCCTGTCTTAATATTATGCCCCCTTGTTCGCTATGGAAACTGAGCTACACTGGAATTGAGAAACCGATTTCTGGGACTCAAAATATTAGCGAAGGAGCTGCAGTCTTTCTGGATCCAAGCAAGCCCCCCACAACTCTAAGAACTGTTCTTCTACCTCATACCAACACTCCACTAGCTAAACACAGTATCTTATTAGTGTGGATACTCATAGCAAATGCACTTTGTGAAAGCCATAACTGGAGCCATATTGTGTATGATCTAGCCAATATATTTACTCACATTGGTCTTGTCTGCTCTATGGACGGGGTAATAAGGGATTACCTCAACACTGCTTGATATAAATTGCAGTGAGGACAGAATTAGGTTTAAGACCGCTTCTCTTTAAATACTATGCAGGTACTACCCCTTCCCCTTTTCTCCAGCACTTGAAACGATATACTGCATTTTGTATGTTGTTGTAAGAGGACTGCAAATTACTTATATAAAAAAAAGTCAGGGCCATATTATCAAGAAAGGGCGATACATTATCGCCGCTTTTATTGGCAGGAAACGGCCGCTAAAGCGGCGATTATGGGCTTGATAATATGCCCTTGTATATTCCCATATAAGTCCAGGTTAACACCAGAACCTGGTCTTCTATGGGAATTCACAAGGACATATTATCAAGGCCATTATCGCTGCTTTAACTGCAGTTTCCTGCCAATAAAAGTGGCGATAATGTATCGCCCTTTATTGATAATATGGCCCTAAATTCTTTCAAATTATTTATGAAAAGGTAACACACTTCTTCGAGCAAGTTCCCTTGACGTAGAGCGAAGTACCTCTGGCTGCCTCAACTAACATAAACCAGAAAAACGACACTTGCTCTCAAAAACTATAGGAGACAGGTATATTACGAAAGGCCACAGTCTAGACGAGAGCTGTGACTGAGCCAAACAAGCAGACTTCTATCTCTGAGGAATACCTGATTAACCTTTACCAGCCTGGCACAAGCACCAAAGCCGCTGTCTAAGACAAATACCTGCGGTACATGTGCAATAAAACACAATTGCATTGATAAGAAATGCATGGATGCCAAGTTAACTCGTTAAAAGGAGAAATTATATTTAGTCACATGACACAAAAGTGAAGAAAAACCGAGTCGGTGAAAAGGAGATTTTACAAAAGCAAATCAGTAAGAAACAATGGGAAGTCGAATTCGGGGGGTTTATTCTAAAGGGTGCACCCGTTAGCAGCCTTTATTACCCACCTACAATGGAGCTTGGTTGGGTGAAAGATGATGGTTCATCCAGGTCAAAGGGCCCACATGTATGAACATTAAGAACAGCGATTACCTAATTGCGATTTCCTGTGAATCACAATTAGGTAATCGATATTCCTAATGTATGAAACTCCAAGAGTTTCATTTAACAATTCCTAGGGGGTCGCAAGCCGACCTACTTTAATATTAATGTGGTAGGTTGCAAATTGTGGCCCCAGAAAATGCTAAAATCGCGGGGATGACCACAATGTCTGTGATTGCTTTTCAATAAAGCAATCATTTTTTTTAAAGAAATGCAGCCAGTTTTCTTTAACCACTTCGCCGTGGCATGAATTTTGCCGGGGGGAGGGGGTGGTGGGCGTGGCGCTGCGTTGCTCATGACGGCTCCCGGCCGGCATGAGTCACGGTAGGTGTGTGCTCATGATGGGCAACAAAATGGTGAGACTGCTAAGCTAGAAAAACCCCAATGGACTCAGTTCCACTATACTGAGAAACGTCCCATCAGCCCACCTCACTGGCGGAGCATCGTCATTTGGGACTGGGATATATAGATACAGTGAAGTACACCCCTCAATGAGAGGGACTTTGCTCACACTGCATCTAGAGGACACTAAACTGTCCAAGTTCTCAGTAGAGTGGTGCTGAAAAATGTTGAAAAGTGCAGTGCATACTACTGCAATGAAGAAGAATTTCAGTGTTAATGTAAATAATAAGAACTGGTGCGGTTGGTGTATGGTCTGCAGACATTTTCAACAATAGGGTTTCTGTTTTTACAGAGAACACACTCAGAATTAAGAAGTGTGTTTTCCTATTCTTTTTATTTTATATAGAGCGGGGCCTCCCACACCAAGCAGTTGCCGGGCGAGGTGAGGTCTACTTCCCCATAAAGTTGGGTGAGTTCTTACAGTTGGTTAATTGAACTATGCATTGAGCACCCTACATGCATCTATCTTTCAAGGTTTTTGCTTCTGTATAACTTTAATACAGTATAGCTTTTTTTGAGACTATTAGCTAGTTTTCTAACCTTCAATGTTTTTATGATTTTCACTATTTTGGTTACAGGAATGGATGAACACCCTACATCTTCTGGATACTGAAAGACACTTGTACTCCAGGTCTTTGGTACGGGTATCGTACCAGTTCTTATTAATTACATTTACACTAAAATCTTCTTAATTGCAGTAGCATTTTTCAAACTAGGTCCTGAAGAAAGCCAGGTTAACATTAATCATTATGGCTGAAACATGTCGACCTTGATCCTATTGCCTTAAGATAGTTATTATTTCAAGATATCTGTTGTTTTTAACTTCTTTTTAATCTTGGCACTTGGCAAACTCTAAATAAAAGATGGTGTTTTTTTCCGGTAGCTATTTTTACCCCGCACTTTTTCATGCACTGCACTTTTCAACATTTTTCAGCACCACTCTACTGAGAACTTGGACAGTTTAGTGTCCTCTAGATGCAGTGTGAGCAAAGTCCCCTCATTGAGGGGTGCAATTCACTGTATCTATATATCTCTGTCCCAAATGACGATGCTCCGCCTGTGAGGTGGGCTGATGGGACGTGTCTCAGTATAGTGGAACTGAGTCCATTTCGGGTTTTTCTAGCTTAACAGTTTCACCATTTTGTTGACCAGTGTTCTCCTAGTTTTGATATGTGTTCATTTTATGGGGGTTTGGAGTTAATTTGGTGATTAAAAATAATTCCCTCGGGCCCTCTTTTACATATCGTGGTTGTCGTGTGCTCATGATGTCCTGGAGCCGTCAGAACTCCGCCCACTGATTAATTTGCCCGCACAGGTGGGGAATTAATCACGCGTGGGAGGAGCGGCAACGTTCTGGCGGCTCCAGGCCGTCATGAGCACACACCTACCGTGACTCATGACGGCTCACCGAGGTGGTTAAAAGAAAATTGATTGCGTTTAAAAAAGAAAAATGAAAAGCTTTCTTTTTATTTTTAAGAGCAGGCAGTGGTCGGACCGCATTTACGGTCACAAAACATTCCTACATACCTCAGCGATTCGGTATTTGGAAGGGACGCCCAAACACACCCCTTCCAAATACCGAATCACAAACGCATTTTGCGATTCGGTAACAGGTTACCAATTCGTAAAATATGGTTGGTACATGGGAAAAACCTTTCTGTGAATCGACTTGATTACGAATGCAAAATTGCTTGATACACAAGGTCCAAAAAGTTTACTTAAGGACTTTAAAAAAAATATGGAGGTTAGAAATGGACAGTGGATCAAGGCTGAAGCTATATTCATGTAGGACCCAGGAGGCCTTATACTTACTTTTCATATTTCTGCTATAGCATCACACTTTGCTGACCAAAGATGAGAGGTGGGCAAACTACTATTGTTTATTCAGGGAAGTTTTGTATTTTCTTGGGTGGTAAGGCACTTTGGGCTGGTGTTCAAAGGTTTTGTGATTCGCAAATCATTTGCAAATGATTTTCGGTTCCATTCACAAAAATAATGATGCAAACCAAATCTTACAGACTCACTATGTTTAAAACAATTTACCACTATTTATGATTCTCTAATTGAGTTTCCTAAATGAGATGAATTATCCATTCACAAATTGCGAATAGTCGCAAAAGCAGATTTTTGTTTTCACAAATAAGCATCAAGTGGGAGTAGGTGGTAATCAGGTGCAAACTGTGAAAGGAGACAAATCACCCTTTTTTCACAGTGGCTGCTGTATATGCAATGGTTAGGTGGGTTAGGGTTCTTTCTCCACACCAGCAGAGGAGAAGACAGAATTTCAGAGACAAAGCGACTTTATTCCAACTGACTGAGGGGGAGAAATATGATACCTATAGGCTGAGCAGCAATGCTATATTAGATCTCATATCTACATTAGAATGTCTATCCACACACATATTGACGTACTTTACTGCCTTCGTCATTTAGCCTCAGGGAGCTATCAGGTTGTAGTAGCCATAGCAGGAGGTGTTTTACAAAGTACACATTCTTGATTTTAAAAAAACTTATTTGAATGAAATGCTGATTAACATCAACAGACACATTGCATTTCTTAATACACCAGAAGATTTGCAGCAATCAATATGATATTTTTTATATATGGCTCATTTCCCTCTGGTTATAGACTACGCAGATGGGAAACATGGTTTAATTTGTCTTTCAAGTGCCACAGAATTTTTAAAGCCAAATAGGAAAAGTCAACAATTTTAAAAAATGCACGTTGTACAGAATGCAATCTGTTTAATATCAGACCTTGTAGCAAAATTTCCTGAATCAACACATTTTGCATACATCTTCAGGCCCTGTGGCCTATACAACAGCTTTTCAAAAGGGGACTTAGGTGATTACGTTCTTTTAGTTATTTGGTTTAATGTTTTTCTTTTTTAACATATAGATTTGCACTGCTCTAAACTGTACCATTATGTTTGTGTTAGGTGACAGTGCATATGCTCTCCGTACTTAGATCGTGAAATACCTGAATACAACACGTAGCCAAAGAAGATATAATGTTGTGCATGAACGAACAAGAGCTTTAATAGAGTGGTCTTTTCAACTTATTAAAGCTAGATCTTTCTGCCTACACAAAAGTGATGGTGCTCTTCCATATTGACCTGAAGTGCCCTACAAAATAGTAGCAGCTTGTACAGTGATACGCAACATTGCAACCAGAAAGGGACTTTGTCTGCAGCCTGAGTTAGCTCTGATGAAGAGGAGGAACTACCACCACAAAATCCAATTCATGATGCCACAAGGACTGCAGATGTAAGGGATCATCAAATGTCTATAACAAACAACCATTTCTAAGGTAAGCGCATTATAAGTGCTGTGCAATGTACTATAATAAACACTCAAAGCCAAAATTAAGGTATGTACGTTTTCTCTTTATGAAAGTTTAAGACACAAAATGCAGAAAAATATAGGAATTCTTATTGAAACAACATTCTTAACTTAAAAATGTAAGCTACAAATAAATATATATGTTTTGATTTTCACAAACATCTTTTAATGTCTCTTTCTTAACTTGCCTGGAGTTGACCTAATAATATTTGACTCTGACATGACCTCTTATCTTTTACCAGCCTGATT
Organism: Lissotriton vulgaris; assembly: GCF_964263255.1. Taxonomy (NCBI): domain Eukaryota; kingdom Metazoa; phylum Chordata; class Amphibia; order Caudata; family Salamandridae; genus Lissotriton; species Lissotriton vulgaris. The sequence goes on from NC_141694.1 coordinate 1,293,951,306, forward strand.
ACGAGTATGCCTATATCTTCCATCCTAACATATCAGACCCATACAAACTGCTGTGGTTGGAAGCTCCTCATGTTCCAGAACAGGGGTTGCCTGATTACTGAAAGATATTTGTATGGTTTGCTGCAGTTCCAGTGGTAATGCAATCGGCCCCAAGGCCTTTGCTACATCCTTGCTACAGTGTGATATTTCTAATTGAATATGTATGGTTCTTCAGCTAAGCACACCATAGCAGTAACACATTTGTCAACATTCTTACCATAATTTTGCATTATAAAAACTTCATGGAAATATATTTTATACTGTTGTCTCCTTTAGAATTGCCCCACATAATGATTTAATGGTTAAGTTTACATTTTCAGTGTCATTAATAATGGAACACAATCACTCTGGCAATCATAGTAATAGCATCCAGTTGCTTCTTTTGTGCATCCAACATTTTTTTTTTTTTTTAGTTTGAAGTTTATTAAAGCATAAAAGAGCAATGACAGAAAATGAAGAAACAGTCATAAGTTATGAAAAACAAGAAATCTCTCTTACAAAATGGTGAAACTGAATAAAATAAAATCTTATACCGAAAATAAGATATACAATAAAATGCTCAGGAAATAGGGGAATGAGGAAACATTCTGAATAATAAAACGTACAATTGATGTAAAAGAAACAGAAGATGCAATTAATAAACATTACATACAATTAAGAAAAATGCAATCATGGTGGTTTTTGAACTTCAGCATTACGTACTGGAAGAGTGGGACGAAGTCTGACAATTCTAGATAGATATTCGGTAAGGGGGAGCCATAGAAGATCACGTTTGATTGCTAAAGAGATAGGGGAAACAAAATTGGTGTCTAGACAATGATTAAAACAAACCGCGTTCCACCAAGCAGTAAAGGAAACATCTTTAGCCTGTTTCCAATGTGACGTAATATGGTGAAAGGCAATGGCTATCAAGAGGTCAAGTAATTTGTGTTTGTGTTGTGACCCGGTAAAGACAGGAGATAGAGAACCTAGGAAAATATGGACATTGGAAAAGGAGAAACTAAAATTAAAAATCTTTTGAAATTGGGACCAAACTAAGTGCCAGAAATGCAAAATGGGAGGACATTCAAAAAGCATATGTTTCAAATCAGCCAAAGGGTAGGGGCAGGACCAGCAAGTGGAGGGAGTGTCTGAGGAGAAAGATGACAGAATTAAAGGAGTGAATAGTGTACGGTTATAAACAAAGAATAAAGTTTGGGTAGTGTTGGCGGCTCTGGATGTACTGTGAATCTTAGACCAAATTTTATCCCATAAAGTAAAGGACCAAATTTGAGACAAGTCTTTTTCCCAAGCCAACTCAACTTTAGATTTAGTACGTTCCGTAGAAGACTGCATAGATTTATAGAGAAATGAAGCAGAAGGGGAATGGTCGAGGGCATTAGAAATAGGACGATGCGATATAGGAATAGAGTTAGTGGCAGGGAGAGAAGAAAGATATTGAGTAAGGGAGGGAATCAGTGATAAGTATTGTTTACGAGAAGAGGAGGGCAACGAAAATTGAATTTGGAGGAGTTGAAAAGGAAGAGGCTGAGTACCGGAAAGAAGTTGAGATACCCATTTTAAACCAAGAGAGTGCCAGGATTTCCAATATAATGAGCGATTACGAATCTTAAGATGTTTATTATGCCAAATAGGTTGTGTATGGGTAGAGGATGTAGAAGGGTAGGAGGACAATAAGTAAGGTTGAAGAAGAGAGCGTGAGTAAGAAATAATGGGGGAACGAAGAGACAGTACATTAGAGGAAAAGGAAAGAACCTCACTAAATTCATAAGGATGAAGGAAAGAAGATTCTAACGTCAACCATAGGGGAGGATAATGAGGAAGATCTGTAGAGAGCCAACGTAAGGCTTGCTTTAAAGAAAAAGCATTGTGATATGATTTGAAATTAGGAAATTTGACTCCACCTAGGGATTTATCCTTTTTCAAAGCAGAGAGAGCTAGTCGAGATTTCTTACCCTTCCACAGAAATTTTAACAGAATAGAATCTATCGACTTGAAATAATGGTCTGGGATACGAATGGGAATCATGGAAATAGAGTAAAGGACTAACGGTGCTAGCATCATTTTGATGGAGTCAAGACGACCCCACCAAGAAAGAAAGAGGGGATTCCAACGATTGATGGAAACAGTAAGTTTACTGGAAAGAGATTCAAAATTAAACTTAAGAGTGTCGGAGAGACGAGGGGCGAACCAAACACCAAGATATTTAATCTTGGAGGGCTGCCAGGAAAAGCCAGAGGCATCAAAGAGATGTTTTTGACAGAGGGGGTTCAAGGGCAGAATTTCGCATTTGTCAGTATTAAGACGATAACCAGAAACATTAGAGAAAGAGGAAACTTGAGTTAAAAAGGAAGGCAAAGTTGTTTGAGGGTTTGAACAATAAAATAAAATATCATATGCATATACCGATAACTTAACTTGCTGTTGAGAGCCATAATGAAAACCAGAAATATTATCATCGAGTCTAATCTTAATTAAAAAGGGTTCTAAAGCTAAAATAAACAAAAGAGGAGACAGAGGACATCCTTGACGGACACCCCGTTGAAGGGGAAAGTAATCGGAAGTGATACCATTTGCAAAAATAGAAGCATGGGGGCTAGAATAAAGTAAAGAAATAAGAGAAATGAATTTAGGTGAGAAACCGAACCAACAAAGAGCCTGAAACATAAAGTCCCATCCTATTCTATCAAAAGCCTTCTCGGCGTCAAAAGAAATGGCAGCTAGAGGAGTAGAGAGGGAGGTGGCCTTGCTCAAAATGTTAAAGAAGACACGAGAGTTATCTGACGATAATCGGCCTTTAACGAAGCCAGATTGTTCAGGGCCGATAAGTTCGGTTAACAGAGGATCTAATCTGAGAGCTATAATTTTGGCGAATATTTTATAATCTGTGTTTATCAGAGAAATGGGGTGGTAATTTTTGCATAAAGTATGATCCTTATCAGGTTTGGGAATTAAACAAATTAATGCTTCTTGGAAAGTGCCTCGAGAAGATCCGGAGTCCACAAAGGTTTGAAATAATAGGAGTAGTTTAGGGAGAAGAAGGGAGGAAAAGTGGTTGTAAAACTCAATGGTGAAACCGTCAGGCCCAGGCGCCTTACCGCGACGGAGGATGGAAACAGCATGGGAAATTTCAGAGAGGGAAATATCCAAATCTAGTGATTGAAAATCAACATGGGAGGAGTGAGGGGAGGGGATATCTTAAAAATAAGTAAGAAGGTCAGTAGAATCAGGACTAGATTCGGGAGTATATAAAGTTTGGTAGAAAGAAACAAATTGAGCTAATATGTCCTTGTCCTTAAACAGAGAAACACCAGCAGGACCTTGTAATGATTCAAATTTAGTTCTATCTCTTCGTATCTTGAGATAATTGGGTAGGAGTTTGCCCATTTTGTTTTGGCCACCGTAATAACGAGAATTGCATTTAAGAAGAGAATTTGATGCTGCATTTGTGGTAAATTTATTAAAATCAAATTTGGCAGATATATGTTCGCGAAGAGAAGATTCAGAATTAGAATTATAATAGGCATATTCTAAACTCTTAATTTTATCTAAAAGTTGAGTTGATTTAGAGATTGATTGTTTTTTCTTTTGAGAAACAAAATTAATGATAAAGCCCCTAGCAGCCGCTTTAAAAGAATCCCACACCGTGACAAAGGGAGACTCAGGGAGGTGATTGAGTGTTAAGAATTCAGTGGTAAAAGCCGTAAATTGAGTGCAGAAAATGGAGTCAAGGAGTAAAGAGTTATTAAATCGCCAGCGTCCTGAGTGAGGAGAGAAGGGGATAAGATCAATATCAACAAAAACGGGAGCATGGTCTGAGATTAAAATGGAACCTATGTCTGAGTGAGTGGCAAGTTGTGCTAGGGGTTTGCAGAGGAAGAGGTAATCAATACGAGATTGGGAATGGTGGGTGGGGGAATAAAATGTGTACTCTCGAAGGTCAGGATTACATAATCTCCAAATGTCTACTAAAGCATTGTTTCGAATAGAAGTAATAAATTGGGAGTGCATTTTGGAGGGAACAAACTTAACTTTGGAATTCCTGTCTATAAAGGGGTCTAGGACTTGATTGCAATCACCACCGAAGATAACATATTGTTCATTAAGTGTAACAAGTTTGTCAGAAATAGCAGGCCAAAACAATTTATCAACACCTGTAGGAGCATAAACATTGAAAATAACTATAGGTATTTTATCAATAAGAAGATTAATAAGAACCCAACGACCATTAACATCGCTTTCTTGAGATAAAATAGAAACAGTTAACTTTTTATGACACAATATAACGGTACCATTTTTCTTGAGTTTGATAGCCTCCTTGTCCGAAAGGTGGGATTCTTGGAGGAGGGCTACATCAGCTTTAAGCCTTGTCAAGTGCGTTAGTACACGTTGACGTTTAATGGGGTTATTTAACCCCTTAACATTCCAAGTAACTACACGGAATGTAAATCATCAATAGAAAGATATAAAAGAAAAGATGAAGTAGAAAGTGAGCCAAGAAGATAAGAGAATAGTAACAAGAATACAAAAATAGAACATGTAAGAGAAGAAATCAGGAGAAAATATTGAGAATTTAGTAAGAAAAGGGAAGAGAAAGAATGAAGAAACAAGATAGTAAAAGAGAACAATATAAAAGATAGAAAAATGTGAGAAGAGTATAGAAACATACCAACAGATATAGAACGAAGAAGAATGAGGGGTGACGATGCCAGAAGAAGACGACATCGACAACGGAAACTCACACCATCGAACACCTGAGGAACCAGCAGAGGACCGAATTGAAGGGAAGCATAAGTACACCGGGGCGAAGAACATGGGGAGAGGATCTGTAAGAAGACAAAATTAAAAAGGGGTGTTAGGGAGACATATGGTATACAAGAGAAATAAACTGCACAATACACTGCACAATATTAGGGCTAGATATATTGGGGTAAGATGTATTCAACAAAATAGAGGCAACAAAAACAAGATACGGCAGGGTGACAGAAAGGTAAACATTTAGTCAAACATGGTAAAACAAGGATGGTTAAACCGCTCTTGCAGTGTCCATGCTGTCGGTCTCATGATGACGAAGAAACTCTTCAAGGACTTGTGGATCTTCGAAAGTGGTTGTCTTGTCTTTGTAGGTCACCTTGAAGAGGCATGGGTGGAGCAGTCCAAACCTGGCGCCAAGAGCTCGCAGTCGTGGTCTCAAATCAAGGAACTGTTTCCGACGGTCGGCTGTCACTTTAGCGACATCTTGAGAAAGATATAATCGATGCCCTTCCCACATAACTTGCTTCTTGGCTTTTGCTGCTGAAAGTACTTGAAGGAGGTCAGTGTATTGTAAGAACAACATGATGACTCAGCGGGGTTTGGTGGAAATTTTAGGACCAAGTCTGTGTGCACGTTGAATGTTAAGTGAAGAGGAAGGAGGAAGTTCCAGAATTTTTGGTAGAAAGGTTTGGAAAAAAGCTGTTGGATTGGACCCCTCTGTAAGTTCTGGAAGATTATAAATGCGTAGGTTGTTTCTACGATTGCGATTTTCCAACTCCTCAGTCTGTCGCCTCAGGAGAGAGACATCCTTTTCCAACATCGAAATTTTAGCACAGGAAGTTTGAAGAGTCTCCATAGATTGTTCCACCAGAAGAACCTGCGATTCAAGAGTAGACCATTTGTCATGAAGAAATTGCAAAGTTTTAGTAGTTTCAGCCATAAAGGGTTTGAGCGCACGAAGTTCCTCAAGGATAAGATCCATAGATGCTGAGTGCGACGAAGAACCTGGAGATGGGGGATCTTTTTTCAGACGTTTCGTTGAACCAGGTTGCAAAAGCTTGCTCGAAGGAATACCTTTAGGAACTGCCCCAGGGGTGACGTCCGGTTTAGTGGAGACATGGTCATCCATGGTCTGTGCTGTGGAGTCAGAATCTGAGGAAAGAGGTTGTTTGGCTTTAGAAGCAGTAAGTTTGAGGGTACGTAATTTCCCCATAAAAAAGGCAAGGGAGAAAAAATATCAGTACCACCACAGATTCCAGAGGAAAAGAAGTTATGAATAAATTGCAAGGAATACTCTCTGTGATGAGATATTGTAGAAAGCGTAACAGAGATGCGCCGAACACTGATGAGATAAAGCCAAATGGTAGTTGCAACACATACAGCTTCTTCACAAAAAATCTCCACAAATATGAAAATAGATACAGATGTTGCGTCAATAAAGTATCACCGCAAGCCAATGAACAGAAAAACGCAAACGCACAAGGTCAGCAGCAAAGAGGATATGCAGTAAGTTCATGAAGTGAATAAGACACCATAGTCATTAGTTGTGAGGAAGATTACTGCAATGACCATGCGTAGTGAGAAACCTTGTGGAAAACATGCAGGTTTGCGTATAGTAAATTGCGATGAGGAGAGGCTCCAGTCAGGAAGACATAACGTGGGTCTCTGAGGCAGTGCGAAGGAAAATGGCGCCTGTATGTCAGATAGTGAAACAGAAGAGTTGCAGCTGAGGAAGAATCATGCCGGTGTGAATATCAGCGGAGGCAAGAAGCTGACAGTGGAATGTTCAGCAAAGGTAACGCTGAAGGAGAAAAGCGGCATTTGCCGGTCGAGATAGTAACGCGGCAAAATGCAAGAAAATGGTGGCCGCCGCAATAGCGAACCGCGTCATCTGTGGAGGAAGCGCATAACGCTGGAATAGAGGAAAGCAGTGTAGATCGTTCTGCTCACCTCATATTCCGACAGCGTAATATTGTTGTAGCGTGCACATACGTCCAGTGTACACGGAGAAATTTGCCGGTGCCGGTGCTCGATTTGCGGAGCTCCGGTATCAAGCCGCCATCTTGTGCGGCGCTCAAGCCACGCCCCCCATCCAACATTTTTCAATATGCACAAACTCCTCTCTTGAGGGTGTTTCATCTGCTGCTTAGTGTGTTGGAGTAGCCCGGAGTCTTAATGGTATTAACCTTTGCCTTCTAAGTATTTGGATGTAGAAAATTGTTCTACATTGTCTATGGGGACTACACTTGTAGAAGTCTAGATGTTTGTCTTCTGGGAGGCCCTCTTCTTTCACAAACTATAGTAAGATTTGTAATGTGCGTTGGTTGAGGAAGATCTGTTCCTCTAGCTCATCCCGATTTTGTACCTCATGGCCTTCTGATATGTTTGCCTCAATATCTGTAATGGAAGGAAGTAAGAATAATATAAATTATGTTCAATGGTATTTAAATGCCAAATTGATTTTACAAAATATTTCGATGTGCAATGTATATTTGGACTTTTAAAGGTAGCACAAATAATTCTACATTAAGGATTTGAACAGGACATATTTTTTAACATTGCTATTCTGGATAATGTTCTCTTTTTAAATGAGGAAGTAACTGATAATGTTGAACTTAACTCCATGGCTGCTAAGGCAATTCCCCTCCTGTGCTTGGAATTGCTATTTGACATTATTTTATGACGAGCTGGGCTCGTCATCAGCGTGCGAGGAGGCTACGCCATGACGAGCCCAGCTCGTCATCAGCTTGGAAGGGGTTAAGAAATAGCATTAATTACAACAGGCTGCATATCCCATAATGCATATCACCAAGCAAAACAAAATATATTTTTGAAGGTAAACTTTCAGAAATGGTAATGATTGATGAATTGGCATGTTACACTTTCAATAAAGGTAAATATTATTTTAAAGAAAACATATTTCATTGTTTGAATTTTTTGTAACTAACCAGAGGGTGGCTGAGTAGGTTCATGTGTGTCAATTGAAGTTAGTCCTGAAACAGCCTTTAAGGTCAAAATGCTCTCAATTACCTCATCCAAAAGTGTAGGTGGTGTTAGGGGACAAGCCCCTTCCAATTCCAGCAGCTTTCTTCGTCCAACTTGCAAGCTTCTCCTTAGTTATGGAGAGCAGGTCATACAACCTTTTTCTATTTGCTGCCACACTGCATTTTAGTACTCCAGCTGCATTAATGCACTCTGCATTCTGCTCAATATTAGTTTTTCATGGTATCTGGTACAGTTGAAGAAGCTTTAAAAAAAGCAACTGATCATTCTTTGCTACATATCCTCCACAAGTACCTCAATTTCTTCATTTGAGAATTTTTGCTTCTTTTTCCTTCCTCACTCCTCCTGCTGACCTTCCTGATTTACCATTCTTGAAGATTTCAGGAGATGGTATTTCCATAACTTGCTTTCTGGCTCCTCCTATGTTTTCAAAGTGATTGTAGCAAAGCATTTCCTATTTGATGTGATCACTGTATGTCAGTGGGATGTTCTCAATTAACACATTGCAATGGATCACTTTTTGTCATTCAATATTTTAGCAAAGGAAATCTCACAAGCTGATGTTTATAACATGTATTTAATAATACATTTCATTTAAAAATCACAAATTGGGATTTCTTAACAATTGCAATTTATGATTCTGTAAATTACGCATTAGTACATCAGACATTTGTCCAGGTCATCTAAAGACAAGAATTTTGTTAGTCCCAACTTTTACAGAAATGCCAATAACTTCCTTTTTTTTATGCCTAAAAGGTTTTACATGTACTTGAAATATGACAAAGAAATGGCCAGATTCAATCAATCTCCACATTTTCACTTAGGCAGTCACAACAGAAAGCATACAGGCTTATTTATTTATTTTTGCAGTTTGACATAGCGTGAACTTGTCTGAAGGGCATTGGAGTACTGTACATGGCCACCACACTTACACAAGTTCAGGTTTTTTTTTAGGTAAAATAAGCGATTTGCCCATAATTACAGGATGTTGATCCAGTGCTAGAACGCAAACCTGATTCCCCAGTTCCAAAGTCTGCCTCTCTGGGTGTTATGCCACATTCAATGCCCTTCTTTCAGGAAATAGACCACTCCCTTGTCCTTGGGCCTACAAGAGTCTAGCACTACTAGGTCTAGAGAAAAGGTCTGCCTCTCGTGATTTAAGTTCAAAGCTGGGGATAGCGCTCTCAAGTACTCAGTGGATCAGGCATGAATCCTTCAAAAGAGCAAGTGAAGACGTCTGATCTTCATCAGTGGTAGGCAATTCTCCCCCAAAGGGCAGAAGGTACATTTAAAAAGTGAAACCAGTTCACGATTTACAATAACCAATGAGCTGATCAGACTAAAATCAAATGTCCTTCTCCAACTACATTTGCTCGCAAAGTGACTCAGTTCCTGTTTTATCGATATTCATTGTGGCAAAGGGCATTCCATATTCCCTTTTATTACAGAAAGACAACATGCCAGCAGAAGTCAGAATCCAAACGGGTCATCTGTGTCTCTCACCCAGCTCCTTCCAAGGCCAAAACTGTTACTGCCACCAATGATCAAAGGAAATCTCCCTTCTTAAGCCCAGCATGTTCCTCCTTCTTTAGTGTGAGTAGGCTTACTACTCTGAAGTAAGCACCTCTAGATAAATCTTGTTTTGTGCATTTCCTCCATATGCAAATGTAGCATAGGTTGTAGCTGAAGGTAGTGCCAGTTTCTCTCAGGGGGCAGTATGGTGTTCAGTAGGGGAAAGGATGTGGACTCTGACCAGAGCTGCACATTTTTGAACTGGAGAACCAGGTTCAGCCTTCATGACCAGTCCACCTGCCCACACTCTTGAAAGAGCACATTCCCATGATACACCTTAGAAGGCCCAATAAACCTTAGAAACGCTCGCTGTCTTAGCACCAGCAGGTGGACCCTTGCGGTGACAAGTATGCTTAACCTTGAAGGCCTGTCCACCACGATCCATACTGAAGTTCACCTCCAGTCTTGCGGGCAGGTATACGAAGAAGCACACCCTAGAGCGACAATGACTTTGTCATTGAGGTCACATTGAGGTCACAAGACCCTTGAGGCCAGTTCACCTCACCCTTTGGTACCTCCATTGGCCTTTTCAGCAGTAGTAGTGCAACTTACAAAGGATTGTCAATGTAGGATTTGCATGCAAGAGCAGTGACGGGGCAGAAGAGGCGACAGGGCAGGAGAAGTGATGTGAAGGAGAGGCAACAGGCCAGGAGAGGTGACCGGGCACAAGAAGTGACGGGCAGGTGACATGTCAGGCAGGTGACATGACAGGCGGGGGATGTGATGGGCAAGAGAGGTGATGGGCAGGAGAGGCAATGGGCAGGAGAGGCGATGGTGCAGGAGAGGTGATGGGGCAGGAGAAGTAATGGGGCAGACGCTGTGATTAGGCATGAGCAGGAGTGGTAACCGGGCAGGAGCGGTGAACGGGGCAGGAGCAGTAAACGGGGCAGGAGCAGTAAACGGGGCAGGAGCAGTGAATGGGGCAGGAGCAGTGAACAGGGCTGGAGCAGTGAACGGGGCAGGAGCAGTGAACGGGGCAGGAGCAGTGACGGGCCAGGAGAAGTGACGAGCCAGGAGAAGTGAGGGGGCAGGGGAATTGATGAAGCAGGAGCGTTGATCGAGCATGAGCAGGAGTACTGACTGAACAGGAGCAGTGAAAGGGCAGGAGCAGGCGTTTCCAGGGCGACTGCAAGGGTAGGGGGCCAGTTTAGTTTGGGGGGACCGATTTTGAACAAGTGCAGGAGTTTGAAAAACACTGCAAAGTTCTTTGTATATTCAGCAGGTTTCGGTCAACAATACAAGTGCCAAGATAACTTTGGTGATCAGTGTTCCTGCTGGAGAGAGATGGGAGCATGTTTTGTCTAGTGGCTTTTTTACTCATCTAAGGTAGCGCAGAGGGGTAATATGCCTGCTGCAAAGAACATGTACCAGGCATATCAAAGAGCAATATGTTATGTGCATAGTTCAGTGGGTACTGCTTTCTGTTCACTTCCTGAATAAAAGGACACTTGAATACATATAGCCTAGCAGTCGGGCTGGACTGTTCACATTGGGCGCAGGATCAAGACTGATTTGCATATGGCTGGGTCCAAACTGGAATGGCATGGTGAGCAAAAAAACAATGGATTTAGGCCTAGATCTCTGTACTGGGGTGAATGTATGACATTGTCCTGCATTCTGTCCATCAATTGTTCTTTTTGCATTTGTCACCCCGAGTGGGACAGGTATGCTCAGACATGAGTCCTGTGCTCTCCATGCCACTGGAATCAAGCTATCCTCGCTGATGAGGGCTGAAAGCCCGAACCCAGTCCTAGGATGCTTGTTTCCAGTCCAGGGAGGACCTGTCCTGGAAGTTCGGGCTGGACTTTTCCCATTGGGTGCAGGATCAAGACTTATTTGCATATGGCTGGCTGCAAACTGGAATGGCATGGTGAGCAAAGAAACAATGGATTTAGGCCCTGATCTCTGCACTGGGGTGAATTTATGATATTGTTCTGCATTCTGTCCACCAGTTGTTCTTTTTGCTATATTATGATTGAGCAGCTAGCTGGCTCACATGAATATGAAGGAGCCTTTGTGGGTTTCCGTGAGTCTAGATTCTCCTGAAGAGTCCCTTTCTCTTCTGAGCCCTGATTAACACATGTGTGCAGGAGGAGCCCTGTATTCATGACCTCAATGTTTGAGACAAAAATTAATCATGGATTTCTGAACAATGAGAGTAAAAGCATTAAGGTAACATGTTGTTCCTGCTTATATTTCACACGCTTTACATAAACCTGTATTCCCTAAGAGTGTTTGCTTTTTCCTGAATTAAACCTCAAATAAACATGTTTATCCATTGTTTTAATTAAATAACGTTATAAGCTGTAACTGGTCAGTGAAATGTTAAACGTACTAATATTGGTATGGTTTGTTATTTCTAGCCACACCCCTGACTCCGCCCACTGATTCAATCTTCGGTTATTCCCGCCCCCTGATTCTCCACCCACAGTTCCCCTACTTTTTTTCCCCACTTCGACCACTGGTTGCAGGATGGCATTGGGCGTTGCCCTTGTAGCTCGATTTTGCCACCCGGGTTTTCCAGCACTGTGCCATTTGTAATCGAGAAGTCACCCAGTTAGGGGATGCCTCTCTGCCAGATTGGTAATCAGGTCCTTAAACAGTCGCGGCAATATGGGGATGGTACTGCAAATTTTCATGGCTGTTTCCTAATTCCCATCTTATTTACTACTATTGAAATGACTGCACAAGCAGGCAGTCACCTGAGTCAATGTTCCTGCTAGCTTTAGCACGTGTACAACTGCAAGAGACCCTGCCTGGAGGAAGCTCTGTATCAGTGTACTCACTGTCGGATATAATCAGGGCAACGTAAGTAGGCTAGAAGCACAGTCAGGTTCAAAGAGAAATGATTACCAAAAACTATATTACTGGCAAGGAATCTTCAATTGTGCACTGGAAAACTAATTGCAGGGGCAGCTCCTCCGCTAAGGCGGGGGAGCGTCGCCCCACTGCCTTTCAAAAAGCACAAAAATAAAATTATAATAACGCAAAGTTATTATAATTTTTATTTTTCTGTGCTGGGGCAGTTTTGTGTTAAGTGGCTGGGCTGTACAGGGGGGAGGAGTGGTGACGCCCTCATAAGTGTGCATGAATGTTTGCGCACTGCATTACAGCCTGGGTGGAGAACATGCCCAGGCTTCCATTCCCCATCTGAGCACCGAACCACGGCATTCAGACTAATCACATTGCAGCGTTGTGATTGGTTTAGGGGAGCCTGGGTGCTTACCAATCCCAACGCTGCATTGAAGTGTTGTGTTGGATCATGGGGGGGCCTATCCTGCTTCCTGTTCCAGCAGAAGCCAGGAAGAGGAGGGAAGAGAGGCAGTGGACAGGTACGTGATTTTTCTCTTTTTTTTCTCTCTCTTTACCGCCTCTCTCCCCCCCTAGCCCACTACTCATTCCCTGGACCAGCCGAGACTGACTAATTGGGACTTATTTACAAGCGTTGCTCTGCTGGTACGTCCCTTTTAAAATGGGGGAAAAGTGACATACTGGTGACGCCTGGCCCCTTTTATTAACAGGGTCACCTGACTGGTGACGCCTGTGGTGGGTGGGTGGGTGTTCAGTGTGAGTGGAACAATAGACTGTATCCAGCCGGTCTACTACAAATAGCTGTACCCAGGGCACCTTAATTGATGTGAACTAGGAAATACATTACATATAACTTTAAGAAAAACAATGGAGAATTTTTGTTAAGTATAGTGGATGACAACGTGTGTCAGCCCCACGTGCAAGTTTGTTAACAGCACTATATTTCCGGAAATCACTACAGGAAATCAATTCCTTATTTCTTTTGTTAAATTGTAAACACCATTCCCCAAATGTCCCCGTATTCATTTTAAGAATTACATGACTTCAGAGAACACCACACTCTCCTCAGTTTTAGCCAAGACCCCACATCTGCGCCTCGCGCTCAACCAAGGAATAGAAATGTGAGATTAGACGTAGAATGTGTGGGGTTCAGAAGCGTATCCTTTTGTGGCTTGCTAACGTAAACAGTGGGTGCAGCGGAGATTAACGCATTAACGAACCGCAAGATGGTATCTTAAATCAAGAAAGTCAGAAGTCAAACGGCTTGCAGTGCATGCGAACATCTGAAATCTGTTTTCGAAGAAGCTTCAAGGGAGAAAAGGCGTGGCGCTTGGTAGGTTTTTGGCTAGTGAGAATGTGGTTTGGCGGTTAAGCCTCTTGGACGTAGACTGGAAGCTCGTCCACTTCCTTCCCTCCAATTTACGATGACCCTCCATGCCCTGTCCTCTGCCCCTCAGCCGCCCACTTTCCCTTATTGACACAATTTTCCTGGCGTGCTGTTCACGCCTGCGGCTTCCTCTTTCTTTTCTGTGCCAAAGGAACGAACGTCTTTCCTTCCTTTATCAACATTTTTCACGTAAAGGAAGTGGCCCATTTTGTCCGCCTTAACCCTTCTAAGACAGAAATTCTTTTCTGTCATGCATCACTCCCCGCTTTGCATATTCCAGCATCTCTCGTGAGTTCATGTGGGAAACCGCTTTTACAAGGATGTTTTTTTATGTCTTTACTTTGCATCTTTTACCACGCATGTTTTTACAACGTTTATGCCTTTACAATGCTTGCCTTTAACACGCATTTAAGGTAAATTTGGGGGTATGCGGAGGATCTCCCCACAAATACATTGTGTGTGTGTGTATATATATATATATATATATATATATATATATATATATATATATATATATATATATATTCATTAATAATCTTTATTTCGGTACGTTTAGTACCATAAAAGATACATAAAAAGCACATGCATATACATTAAAACATAATTGACATGATTGGAAAGTACCAAGCGAGGTAAAATGCAATTTAGCAGCGATCCTGGAAGACAATTACGGGGGCGATATATGTATGCAATGCGTGATACAGGCATACGTGCTAAAAGCCTGAAAATGCAATGCAAAGGCATGCAAAGTATTTTACTGCGTTGTTTTTTTCATACAACTATTAATGTTAAGGTCTATTGAGCCCTACACACTAATGCACACAATGTAGTTGTCATATTTGGCCCCAAACTGTCCGTTTACATCTTGTTCACTCCCCAAAATATATTTTCCAGCTGCCAAATGTTAGAAAGTTTCACCCCTTGCTTATCTTTCGCAGCGCCACACTCTTAATTTAGAATTTTATTTTATCCCACCAAACAGTTCCTAATTTCTAGGTGTAGGGTTAGTCAAGACTTTTGAATTTACTCAAATTGTATGTAATATCTGTTTATAGGGGCTTCAGTAAGTCCCCCTCATCCTTTTAGTCTGTTACTGTGTCATTCATGTTTTTTTCACACCCGCAACAGCATGCAGCATGGGGCGATGGGTCAACCAACTTCAGATATTGGCTAACTGCACTTTCACAAGGACCACAGCTAAGTGGTTCCATTGGGAACCAGGGACTACTAGGGCAATGTATGCTTTTTGTGAACAAAAAAAGAATTTTGCTTTTAACCATTTCTTTTAGACTGCCAATGGCGCGGCAGCTTCCCCAACGATACGTTTTTTCAAAAACAGATGAAAAAGCTAAATCAACATTAACAAAGCCCAAAGGGTGGTGGTCAGTGTTGGCATTATGGCTTTGCACATGCCTTTAGGGTCGGCCACTGACAGCTTTAACTGCCTAGTGCTCATGTGATCACAACATTGCCATGGGGTTTTAAAGGTAGTTAGTCTTGCTATTGACTTTATATTATGGTTTAGTGGTGCGAGAAACGTGGTTACTTAATGCACACACATCTAGTGCTAGTCTGTCAGTAGTGAAAGCAGCTTCTCCAGTCCTTGAAGCTGGTGCACACCAAAGGCTTGGATGCCCGCTAGCTGAACTTGCCCAGTCTTTATCCCACTGAAGGCACTTCTCCCTTGGTACCACTAAGCAGCGGCCTTCAGAAAGCGATGGCTTAGCCAATGCTTTCTTTTTATACTTGCCAGATAGACACTTGTCTTTTATGCAAGCAATCCTAATAGTTTGTCTATTGTCTTTCAAGATGGTACAATGTCTCAACTTTCTCGTGAAGCATGCCGCGTTCCTGGAGGATATGTCAATGAGAGAGTAAGTAAAAACAGTCATCAGTTAAAAAAAGACATCAACTAGGCCTTTGTGGGCGGACTGCTGCCGCACCTAGGGGACAGTGCTCAAGACATTCTTAAACCTGGCAGACAACTCTTGATCATACTTAGAAATCCGCACCTGCCTGGGGCGATCTCTCTTCTGTGGAAGGAGCAGTGAAGTTTGATGAGCAGGTGCCATTTTTAAAGCACTATGGCCTAGATGTATCAAGCCTTTTTGCGATTCGCAAAGGCCGAAATTCGCCGAATTTCGGCCTTTGCGAATCGTAAACGGTCTTTTTGCATGTTTTGACATGCATTAAAAAATCGCAAAATAAAGAATCGTAAAAATGTGCGATTCCTTATTTTGCTATAGCATTTACGGAATTGCAATTTTGCGATTCCTTAAATGCTATGGGGCAGATTTATGAAGGGCTTGCGCCACGTTTACGCCGCCGTTGCGTGACGCAACGGCACGGAAACGTGGCGCATCCCTGCGCCCTATTTACAACGTGACGCATCTAGGAGATGCGTCACGTTGTACAGCACTGCGCCATGAGGAGGCGTTCCTGCGCAGGGGGGGCGTTCCTGCGCAGGAACGCCTCCTGAAAGTGGCTGAGTGAAATCTATGAGATTTCACTCAGTCACTTTCAGGGCAATGCTGCGTCAAAACCCTGCGCCTGCTTGAAGCAGGCGTAAGGCTTGAGGCAGCATTGAAAGAATAGGCCCCCCAGAGCATTGCTGGAGCTGCGTCGCGCTTGCGACGCAACTCCAGCAATGCGCCACATTTCCGGCACAGATGCGTCACGCATCTGTGCCGTTTTTGCCCCATGGTGCGCCGCATCATAAATGCGGCGCACCATGGGTGGCGTAGCTGTGGCGCACTGTGGCGCATGTTAACTGGCGCATCCCTCGGGATGCGCCAGTTAACATAAATCTGCCCCAAAGTACGAAACGTTTAAATTTTGCGATTTTGGGTTAAGAAATCGCAAATTACCACCAACTTGAAGTTGGTGGTAATTTGCGAAATCTTAAAATAATCCCAAATGTTGCATTTTTAAAGGTGGCATATGACGCACATATATGCCCATAGGGCATGTATGTGTGCCATATACACACAAATGCTGATTTCAGGGGTACATCAGGGTGTCCTTGAGACACCCCTGCACCCTTGAAATCATTCTCATTTTACGATTAGCAAATTGCGAATCGCAAAATGAGATGTATTTCACAATCATTCCTATGGGCTTCCTGGCCATAGGGATGGGATGACAGTCTCTGTAACCCAGAAGTCCAGTGGCAAACAGACTGTTGGTTTAGGGGCTACCAATCTCACAGCTAGCATTTGCTCCATCAAATCAGTACTCCAGTAGATTTCCTGACTCTAAATGGAATGGGGGTGAATCTTGAGTATGTCAGGATGGTAGGACCTCCTGTGTGTCACATCCTTCACACTCCACCAAAAGCTGTGTGTTTCCTCTGAGATCAAGCATGTTGTCTTGAGTAACATATGTTCTCCATTAGCTTAGCATTGCAGAAACATGGCTTCCATACCCATTAAGGGACCATCTGTCAGGGAAGCCAGGAAGGGTTTCGCAGCGGTCGAAGCGCCTTGGGACCCTACGGGTAAGTAGTGCGCTATATAAATGCCAATACATTTACATTTACATTTACAGACACATTCCTGAGTATTTCTTCTATACAGCATGGTCCACTTCCTCTTGGCATGCTCCATAGCTCAAAGTGAACTTCCATTCTCGTGTTACTCAAGCAGGCATCTCCTGTGTTCAAGGATGCATCCCTGCACTGTGCAATTCTGCCCTCAGCTCAAATGAGTAGGAGAGTGAGCAGAATGATAATGAACCCAATGAGAGTGGAACGGATGCAGAGGGGCATGAACGAGGAGAGTAGCACGAGGGTGCAGGTTGGATGAAATCCCACCCTATTGCTTACTGATAAATATGATGATGCCTATGCAGTATCCTTCATTGTCACTTGTAATATTGCATGTAAACAAATTGTTGGCCTTGGAATCTTATCGGTTGTGCACACAATGTCCGCGTACCAATGTCTGCTGCAATATCTGTTGTAAAAAACATCAAAAATAAAGTTTATTTAAAAAAAAGGATGCATCTCTGCTTTCATCTAAGACACTCTTTAATTAAATTCCTTTATTTATCTTTGCGTTTCCCACAGAGAGAGTACTTTGTGCCAGTCGATCCTCAGAGCCCTGCCTCTCAGTCTGAGAAGCCAACTCTCTATCGGAGGTTCATCACCAATTGGAATATTTTATGAGCTAATTCGATTGCTGAAACCTCAGCAAGCTATTTACGAGAAAGGACATTTTTGCAAACCAGTCAATGTGTCTGACTATCCCATGAAGATTATGACAAAACCGCAAACCCATCAGAAAAATCAGATCTTCATACTCTGAAGAAAATTGGAATCAAAAGCTAGCTAGGATGAGTCAGATATTCCGGTATTCGGGATGGAGAGGTGTCTTCAGTAAAATGGCTGTTAAATCCCTCTTGCTTTTGTGGGTTTGGCTGAAATATAGGTGCACAAGTGTGAAACAGTGCTCACCTGGACTGCAAATGAACTTACCTTTATTTTTAAATGGCTTGAATTCAAATGATGTATGCGAAAAGTGACAATAAACTATTCATACCAAAAGAAAAAGACATATCAGGTCATTTACAGGCGTTGGTAAGAAAAACAAGTCACGTTTGAAAATCCCCAAAATAGACATGTTCTATCAGGCAGATCGCAAGAAACTGACTACAGTCCCTGGAGGTGGATTAAACTGGACATTTGGGACCCCCTGATTTATATGCAATGATGGAGATGCGGTGTGGGGCCACATAGGGAGGCCCGACCTCCCCCTTCCGCTTTGGGTCTGATGACTAACGCCGTGTAACAGAGGGCCTGACCTCAATGTAGACAGCGAGGGGCACTGAAACAGCAACAAGTAGTGGCTAACACCGTAAGGAATCACTTATACCTTCAACACCCCCTGGGAGGCATGGTGCGAAGGAAGTGACCAGTTACCTCTCTTATTTTTCGGACGGTTCAAGATCATTCTACTTACACTAGTGGCTAGTAGTGTGGCTCACTGGTTAGAGGCGGCAGACCCGAGAGCAGAGGACGGCCCAGGACCAGGGTTCAATTCCCGGCGCGGCAGGTTTCTGGACCAGGGTCAGCGGACCCGATAATTCTCTCGCCTCGGTGCCCACTCTGATCAGCAATCACACTCGGCAACTCTGGGCATTAGCTTGCCTCATCTTCACTTACGGCCCCACCAGACCGCCGGGGATGCCTGATCTCACCCTGGAGATACCCATTAAGGGACCATCTCTCAGGGAAGCCAGGAAGGGTTTCGCAGCGGTCGAAGCGCCTTGGGACCCTCCGGGTAAGTAGTGCGCTATATAAATGCCTATACATTTACATACATTTACATTTTACACTGCTGAAGATATGATAAGGGGGAGTGGAGCAGGCTGTCGGTGGAACAGCTGCAAGGCACCACGACCATTAATACTTGGCCCTTTGCTCTAAGGCCCATATAATTAGTGACTCTCACAGGGGCTCATGGGCTATACCACTGCATGCTGTGAAATTGACTGGTCCACGATGGGAAAGGCCAATGCAGCAAAGTCAACTGTGATGGAGGGAGTTGGGGGGGGGGGTGCTATCCTTAGGCACTGATGAGAGTGTGTTTGTGCTGCACACTGCGGCCATTCTCGCTGCAATTAAGGAAAGAAGACTGGAGGTACAGATTGCAACCGTGGCGAATAATGTCCGTACACTACAAGCAGACCATAAGAAACTAACTAAGAGGGTCCAAGATGCTGAACTGAAACTAGACCTGGCCCATCCGGAGATTTGAGACCTGATGAAGCAATGCGCAACACTGGAAAAAGATATGGCTGTCCTCACCAATTGTTTTGAGGATGCGGATTGAAGGTCTAGGAGGCACAATGTAAGACTTGTTGGGGTCCCTGAGAAAGTAGAGGACTAGATTACTGAACTCTTCGTAGGGGAATGGCTGAAGAAGACTGTGCTGCAGGGTAAGCCATAAGTGCATTTATTTGGTGGAGAGAGCACACCGCACACCAGCTAAGGCCCCGGCCCGAGGCGACCTCCCTGACCGATAATTGCACACCTAATGAATTATAGGGGCAGGGACAATATCCTTGATCTGTCCCGATGGCACATATATCCGGACTACACGTCCCAGGTCCAAAGGCAAAGGGAGGCTTTCAATCCTATCAAGAAGGTGCTGCGCCAACTGGGCCTCACATATGTCCTCATCTTCCCGGCGAAACTGCAAGTGGTTTATCAGGAGAAGGCATATTTCCTACACTTGTGAACGAGGTATGGCAATGGCTGGAGACCAAAGGACTTGGATCAGAAACAGCAGAATCCTTGCAGAATGGCAACAGCGGAAATCAAGGAAACAGAGGACTGTGGGCCATAGATCCTCTCCTACGAAGGAGCAGATGAAAGCCGAGCAAGCACAAGCTATTTATGGCATAAGGACAGCAAGGAAATTTTAGGCACCAACAAATGGGGAGCCTTGGCTACAGAGGGGGGGACGGAATCTGTGGGCTCTGGTACAGAGACTGATGTGGCGGTCCTGCCGGTGATTACCCCAATGATGTCGGATCATTTTGTTTGATTGGCCTATGTGTGCAGGCAAACTATAAGTACTGGATGTGTGATAAAGGCCTAGTAAGTGGACAAAGTGACTGATGGGTCTCAGTGGCTACCGAAAGATACCTTGATAGGCTCCCTGACTGCCTTGGGCATGGGGGACAGGCATCCTACCAGAATATGGGCTATTATATTTGAATGAGCGCCTGTGGAGATACTTACCCACACGAGCAGTATAAAGTTGTAGGGCTTACATTTTTTTGGGTTCAAGGATTCACACAAGCAGTGAATTTGTGGAGTGTTCGAGTTGTGGATCTCAGCACAGTATGGTAGGTTGGGGGGAGTTGCATTTACAGTTCATGCAGAAGTTGACACATCGACATAAAATCTTGATGCAGGGGAGAAATACTATCCCCTCTGTGCAATGAGGCATGGAGAACAGGGACAAGTGTATATACTATAGCTACATCGCATAACTTAACACTAGTCTTGTGGAATGTAAAAGGGCTGGGTAATAAACTGAAGAGAAGCCAGGTGGCTAGACCCTTCATCAGATATTCGGCCGACTTAATTCTCCTTCAGGAGACTTATTTGTTAGGCGTGGAATACAGTAGCGTCGGAAGGTGCAAATACAGGGTGGCCATATAAACGCAACACACTCCAAGTTTACGTGGGGTGGTCATTGAAAAGAACCCTGACTTTCCATATACGCAACACTGGCCGCACAAAGCTCGATGTTACACAGTGATAATGGCAGAATGGGAGGGCAAAAAGGTGATCCAACATTTATGTACCACCAGGTCATTTCCGAGCAGGTATTCCACAAGCATTCACAATCATCAGGGGAGACTTTAATTTAGTTCATGGCACACCTGGATAGGATCAGTCCAATACTGGAAGTGAAAAGTATGAAAAGAAAACCGGAGGGCTTTGTGAGGCCTCTGGTCTACTGGATGTATGGAGGGGTTTACATTTTTCAAGAACAGGGCTTCTCTTTTTATTTCCACTCAGTTGATATGCCCTCCAGACTGGATTATATTCTGGTACCCAGGTGTAGTGCAGGGAGGATCCCGCAACCTAGATATTTAGCAAGGGAGATATCTGACCATGCCCCCTACAGGTTATCATAACAAGTTAGCGAACCACTTTCATGGAAGATGGCCACCTGGAGAAGCAGAAGCGCATCTATGAGGCCGGAGACAGAGCAGGTAAAACTGCTGGCTTGGATTGGCAGTTGAGAAAGAGAATCCACACATGTTAAAGAACTGAGATTGGACCCGGGGCAGGTGGTGAAGGAAAGAAAACAGATCGCAGAGACATTTGCGACATACATGGATGCATTCTATGCCCCAAGGGTATCAGGTGTGGAGTTAGGAGTCAGAAGTTGTGTGACAGATTGCCCCATCAAAACCCTGCCTTTGGAGCAGAGAGAAAGATTGGAGTTGCGCCTCACTGAGGTGAAATTACCAGAAGCCCTGGCAAAGATGGAGACAGGGAAGGCTCCAGGCCCTAACAGATTTCTAGTGGAAGTTTTCCGCTAAGTAGCTGGAAAAACATTGAAACTGGTGCTCCTTATGTACAAAGACGCCCTACATAGAGGGTCTTTACCAGAAAACATGTGACTGGCCACCATCAACCCTATACCCAAGGCAGAGAAACCCCCACTGAAGTGTGACTCATATAGACCAATCTCGTTACTTAACGGTGAGGCAAAAATCCTGGCAATGACTCTGGTGGGTAGACTGAGCGGGGTAGTGGCAGATCTGGTACATCCAGACCAAACAGGTTTTATACCCTGCTACTCCACCAGGCTGAATCTACGAAGGCTTCATATTAATATAGCTCAGTCTAGTGCCCAAAGGGAACCATGGGTTGTAGTATCCTTAGACACTAATAAGGTGTTTGATTCAGTAGAATGGCCCTCTTTTCTGGCTTTTGGAGAGGATGGGTTTCTATCAGGAGCCCTGTGCTAAAGTAAGAGTGAATAATTGCTTTTCAAGGGAATTTCCTATTGGGAGGGAAATGAGGCAGGGTTGTCCCCTCTCCCCAGTGCTCTTCGCTTTGGCGATAGAGCCCCTGGTAACACTCATGAGGGTGGATGTCAGAGTATGGGGCTGACAAGGGATTTAGGATAGTAGGAATGAATATCACTACTTGCTGATGACATCCTGTTTTGTCTGACCCGCACAGACCAGTCATTGGTACAAATCTGTGAGATCTTCCAGATATACAGGTTGGCGATCAAGTGGGAGAGGTCTTCTGTTTCACATGGCAGGCTGGAACCAGACGGAACCGATGCCACTTCCACTGAGAGTTGAGCCACATAGCTTCAAATATATGAGCATATGGATCACCAGAGATGCTGACTCACATATGCACGCCAACGTGGATCCAGTGTTACAGAGGCTAGAAAAGGATATTACACATTGGAGAACAGTACCCCGGTCATTACTGGGGAAAACAGCAATGTTTAAAATGATAGCTTTGCCCCACCTGCTATATGTGCTGAACAATTGACCTCATAGGCTCTTGAAGATGTTCTTTTCACAAGTGGACGCACATGTTAGGGGGCTGCTCTGGGGTGGCAGCCCTGCATTGCAATGTCTGAATTGCAGCGGTCTAAATGTGATGAAGGCATAGCTCTTCCCAATGTTAAGAAGTACTACGAGGCATGGCGGTGATTCAGGTGCTGTGGACCCGCCGGGTTGTGTGGATAAATGGGGAATAGGAGACCATTCTATGGGAGACCATGTTATATGGGGGCTCCTTAGACAGGTGGGCATGCCCGTCCATGACCACGGTTCAATACATTTGGAACAGCTTGCTGAGGGAGATAAAGTGGGACACAAGGCTCGCAACCCAAAATCCCCTTTGGGAGGGTACTCGTCTGAGAAAAGTGACTAAATTGAAGGGCTTCTTAGGCTGGGATAGAATAGTCAATAACACATTGGCTGAGGCGTGGGACTCAAATAGGATTGTCCCTTTTGATCATCTAAAAGGGGAGTATGTGATGCCTACTTCAAAATAGTTGAAATATAGGCAGTTGAGACAGGCACACACACTTAGTATTACTAAGGAGGAAGAGAACCAGGTTATTAGACAAACAGATTAGGCACAAACTGACATCGCTGACGTACAGGACGCTAATGCAGAATACGCAGGAGTCTTTGACCAACCTCAAAGAAAGGTGGGTGGCAAATTTAGGGGAATTTAATACCAAGGATTGGGAGGAAGCCCTAGGAATCCCAGCAGAAGGTGCCATAAGGGCTAGCCTTAGATTAATACAAATCAAAGTACTGCACAGAACATATACCAGAACCCGGCTTAACAGGATGGGGATAGCGGAAAGTCCTTGGTGCCTCTGCAGGCGAAGGAGAGGAAGGGACTTTTCTTCACACCTGGTGGCAATGCCCTGAAGTCCATACATTCTGGGCCAAAACGAATAAATTTCTGGAGGAGGCGGTGGGGATAGACATTGACTTATCACATTGCAGGGCCTTGCTGGGTATATGAGACCCCTCTGAGCTCACAAGGTACCAGAAGATCCTACTGAACATGTGATACATGGTGGCTAAGAAGCCAAAAAATGATGATACGACACACCTCAATATTTCAGACACTGGCAGGAAGGGATGACACGCAGTAAAATTATCGAAAAGGAGGTCTAGAAGGGCAGAGGGTGCGAGAATCAATATGATAAGATAGGGGGAACACGGGGCATGGAAGAAGAGGAGACATAGAAAAGGACCACTCAGTAGCACCCCTGATAGAGGTATAGGACAGAGGGTGGAGAGATAGGTGGAGAGTCAAATCATTAGGCCCGCATAGGATAGGACTACGCACCTAAATCATGCCTACTGGGGAGGGCTTCAGGAGCACAGGCAGTAAGGGGAGGGGACGGAATGAGTGTAGTATCAGACTTATTGCTGGATTTATGATCTGTCAATGTCTTGATGCACTGCTCCTGCATACATTTGGTGTTGTGTTTGAAAACAATAAAAATATATTTTAAAAAAATGTTCACCATCTACAGTAATGTTGGGCATTTCATTTTCATTTCTCCAACAATCAGCCAATCACAGTGCTCACTCTGACCGTGCTCTCATGAGAACGAGATGGGAAAAAAGCCAATCAGATGGCTCTAATATCAAATATGCCCACCTGGGGGACTCTCATAAGACTCTTGTAAACCCAACTGTTAAAATTAATTAAGAAAAACCTTTGAAATATTATTAATTATTTAATTGATCATTAATTATGTCAATAATTTATTTTGTAAGTCATATTATAGGTGCGGATTTTGGGGTTAATAGGGGTACAGGGAGAAAAGTAAGTTAATAATAATTGATTCATAATTAATTTAAATTATTATTGATCATTTAATTGATAAATAATTATGTAGATTGTGTAAATACCATGTTTTCAAATTACTGGTCTGATGCAGATTGTTGGTTTTGTAGAGGTAGAGGGTGGGAAGTAGATTGTTTATAAGTGATAAATAATTAATTTCAATTCTTATTAATTATTTAAATTGATAATTATTTATGTAAATTGTGTAATTAAGATATTTTTTAATTATATGCCAGGTGTGTATTGTGTTTTTAGGGTTGCAGGGTGGAAGCTATTTTGAAATAATTTATAAATAGTTATTTGTTACTTTATTGTTAATTATTTATTTGATAATTATGTTAATTGTGAACTTATCATATTTGTTAGGTTATAGTTTAGGTGTGTGCTGTTTAGTTTAGTTTGTAGAGGACGTTATTTAAGTAATCATAAATAAAAAAAAATTATTAGAATCTTTTGTTATTATTTAATATTTGAATTGTGTTATACTTTGGTTCCATTACATTTTAATTGTTGGCTGTAATGTTTGTGGGAATATAGTGTGGTATGTCAATTAAATTAATAATATTTGTGTTAATTAATGTTATTTTCTTTAATTTGTATTATTTATGTAATTTTCGTTTTTTTAAACTAAGACATTTAATTTTCATATTTAGGGTTTTATATTTTTGGCGTATTCAATAGAGTTGTTAAAATATGTTATTTGTTTGAAGTGAAGTACACTGTCTGTACTGCACCAGTGAATGGAGTGGGAATAGTACATTTTACCCTTCCTGAGTTCAATACTTTCCCGACTATTGCACATACTGGAGTGGGAATAGTAAATGTAAACCCTCCTGAGTCTAATGCTTTTCCTACTGTTGCACTGACAGATGTGGTAACAGACTTACCCGCTCAGGCAGAGAGGAAGTGTGTAGTGTAATGAGAAGTACCCCATCCGCGGGCACTCTCAACAGCACCAATCCTGCTCAGGGGAGTTGGCTGCAAGTAAGTGTTGCGGCAGCATCCGGCAGGTGCAGGCTCTTCTCTGAGCCTAATCTGTTGTGCTCTGGCGGGACCAGATGTGTTTCTGTGCTCCTTCTGCATGGAAAGTGTCCATGTTCCCAAAGAGGGATGAGTATTTCTGATGCTCTTCATCTCGATTCGGTTAAAGTGGTGATACTTCCCTGGTGTCCTCACTCGATCCACGAGGTCAGGTCAAATGTAGTCATCAATGCTCCTGGTAACCTAAGGTTCACCCCTGCTCACAGTTTGAAGGCTCCTGCCCAATCCATACATCACAATTATTCCTGGCAGAACTTCCTGGCATGCGGGGTTGCTGTGTCACTGCCACACAAGGCTTTGGCTCTTAAAGCATGGCAGTTCTTACCACGATGGCCCTCCCTGGCATACATGTTCAGCGCTACAGTGTCGTACAGGTGTTGGCCCTTCTCCGCAAAAGTCTTTTCCATGGCAGCCCCTCCTGGCACACAGGGTCATCACAATGGTACCACACATGCCTCAGCCTATGCCATACAACAATCTTTACACAGATAGCTTCACAGTGGCTCCAACAGAGGTTTACAGAATCAAGTCTGCATATGGGCAACAACCCGATCAGTGTAGCAGTCGTCTCCTCATACCTTGCACTGGGAGTCCACTCAACAGGGCTCCCTACTGGGCCTTCCTCCCTCCAATCATCTCCTCTTCCTCACAGGGCACACTGGTCTCTGCAAGCAAGCAGGTGTGGTGCTCCAGGCTCCAGAGCAAGTGTTTTCGGTTTCCTTTGTTGATGCCCACCACCCAGCAGGGAGACCAGCACGCCTTGACCCCAATCCTGGCCACAGGCAAAAGACTTACAGAGCTTGCCCTCATCACACGGTCTGTCTGGATGCTTTGAAGATGACAATGTTTGAGTAAACAACCTTCCCTTCTTTTATCCCATTTCCAGATACCAAATGTGTAGGGTCTGGGTCTTTAAAGCTTTATGTTGGGGGTCTGCTTCTTATGAAGTAAACACTTTCAGTCTCTCTCGTCTTGAAAATCCATCTATCACAGCAGGAGAGACTATTCACTACATGGTATGCTGCCACCACCACCCTGGTGCTGCTTAACTCCTGGTGAAATTAGTAACCTTCTATCACTATGAGGCTGGAGCTTTGGGTGCCTCTCCCAGTTCTACAAGACTGCAATCCATGGACAGGTTTATGTCATGGCACACACGCATGATCCGTGTTTGCCTATGACAATAAATATCAGCCTAAGGGATCCAGACAACAGTACCTTTGGGCAATCAAGGGAGGCATACACATTCATCAGCATGCAAAGGACTTTTCTGCTCCAACACAGACCAAAATGTAAATTACGGCCCTTATTAGGGTTCAGGCATATAAACTGTGAAGGTGAGAACTTCCTATCTCACCTTATTTGTGTAAATCTTTAGCAAGGTGGGATCCCCATATAGCCCTAACAAGTTCCCTTAACCAACCCCTTGACCCATGCAGGGGCAGAAACATGTTGGCATAGCTGGTCAGCATTCCAGGCTAGCGGACTTTGTTGAACCATTGGCACTGCAGACTCTTTTTAAAGCTGATATTGAGTGAAGAGCCTATGTGACCCAAATCACTAACATCAACCGCCTTATATTCTTCATTGAAGAAACATAACACCCTTATCACTGATCTAGGGGACACTGCTGTTTGTATATAAAGATGAGAATATTTTTATGACTTTTTCTAATGCTGATTATTAATAAAGCTATGAACATGAAGATTTACTTGCTCTTAGCCATACATTTTGATTGCATTTATAACTGAATAAGTAAGGCTGCTGAGGGTCTCTTTGCAATATAGTTATTTATAGCAGGGGGGGTCATCTTTTTCCAGAAATATGTTGGCACCTTAAAAGGATGACAGGCAAATCAACATGATTAAAAAAAATATTTTAAAAATATCCAGGGTTCCATCTAATAAAGGAAACTCCTGTGGTGTACTCAAAGATAGTTTTAATCCCATCTAGATTCCTGTTTTATCTAGGCACAAGCTTATATCAAGAATTCCCTCTAAAATTAGGTTAAGTCCGCCCTGGTAGTACCATCTCACCAGAGTGAGGTGATGTCGCTGATGAAGCATGGCACATAATGTGGGTGAGGCCTACTCATCCAGAAATGACTGGTCCCTGCATTAGCCCCTAGGACTTTTGATTGGATAGGAAAGTTAATCCATCCTTTGTAGTTATACAATGTACTCTTTGTGTTTTGTGAATTTTCTGTAAGGAGAGTGTGAGGTGATTTTATGGCACGACACGGACGCCAACATTATGCAATAAATCCTTTATTGCTACCACTCAGCAGCAAGAAAAAAACATGTTCTCAGAACAAAGAATACAGAACCTCTAAGAACATTCTAATATTAACAAAACCCCTCTACATCATCTCCTCCTCCTTTTTGTATTGCTGCTGCGCAAAAAGATAAGTATTACGACGAATATATTTAATATAATATAGGTAACACCCACCCGAGAACCAGGAGAGCCCGATCAGCGGCCTGGATGCGGAGTCCCGAGGAGGCGGTGCGGCTCGGCCGGGGTCCCTGATCGGAGGTAGTGGCGGCAGAGCAGTTGGTGGCTGGAGCGGAGGGCACTGGTGGTCCGAGCTAGTTTCGGCTGTCAGGGGGTCGCGGCCAGCTGGGAGGAGGCCGCTTGAATCCAGAGTACGGACCTGGGCGGAAACGGTGCCGCCATCTTGAGGCTGCCACTGCCCGCGGCCTCGGCGCTGGAATCAAGTGAGGGTCGTCCCCTGTGGTGAGAGTTGGGGGCCTGCCAAAGGCGGTAGCGGTGCCCCGGCAGCAGTGTAAATTGGTGACCGGCTGCAAGGCGAGGGTGGCCCGGCTGGTTTCATCATTGCTGGGTCCGCGATTCAAGCAAGCCGGGCTGAAGACGGCTGGAATGCCAGAAACCGGTCCTCGGAAGCTTGTTTCGGTCCAGGGAAGGCATGGCTTGGCAGTTTGGGCTGGACTGTTCCCATGAGGCACAGGGTCAGACTGATTTGCGTATGGCCATGTCTGAACTGGGGTGGTGTGGAGTGCAAAAAAACAATGGATTTAGGCCCAGATCTCTGTACAGGGGTGAATGTATGACATTGTTCTGCATTCTGTCCATCAACTGTGGTTTTTGCATTTGTCACTCCGAGCGGGATGGGTATGCTCAGACGTGAGTCCCATGCACTCCACACCACTGGATTCAAGCAAGCCGGGCTGAAGACGGCTGGAATGCCAGAAACCGGTCCTCGGAAGCTTGTTTCCGGTCCAGGGAAGGCATGGCATGGCAGTTCGGGCTGGACTGTTCCCATGAGGCACAGGGTCAGACTGATTTGCATATGGCCATGTCTGAACTGGGTTGGTGTGGAGTGCAAAAAAACGATGGATTTAGGCCCAGATCTCTGTACTGGGGTGAATGTATGACATTGTTCTGCATTCAATCAATCAATGAATCATGACATTTGTATAGCGCGCAGGGGGAGAGGGGTCCGTTACTGCTCAAAAAGCCAGGTCTTGAGTTGCTTCCTGAATGAGAGATGATCCTGGGTTAGCCGAAGGTGGATGGGGAGGGAGTTCCATGTCTTGGCTGCCTTGTAGGAGAATGATCTTCCTCCGGCGGTGGCTCTGTGGATGCGTGGAACGCCAGCGAGGGCGAGGCTGGTCGATCGTAGCTGGCGGGTGGGCGTGTAGAAGGTCAGGGGGTTGTGGAGGTACTTGGGGCCCAGGTCGTTGAGGGCCTTGTGTGCATGGGTGAGGAGTCTGAACGTGATCCTCTTGCTGACGGGGAGCCAGTGCAGGTCTATCAGGTGGCTGGAAATGTGGCTGTGTCGGGGGATGTCCAGGATGAGTCGTGCGGAGGCGTTCTGGATGCGTTGGAGTCTTTTCTGAAGTTTGGCTTTGGTTCCGGCGTAGAGGGTGTTTCCGTAGTCCAGGCGGCTGGTGACGAGTGCCTGGGTGACCGTCTTCCTGGTTTCGGTGGGGATCCATTGGAAGATCTTTCGGAGCATGCGCAGGGTGATGAAGCACGATGATGAGACGGCGTTGACTTGTATGGTCATCGAGAGGGAGGAGTACAGGATGAAGCTCAGGTTGCGTGTGTGGTCCCTTGGCTTGGGAGTCGTGCCCAGGACGGGGGGCCACACAAAGTCGTCCTAGGAGGAGGGCGATGATCCCAGGATGAAGACTTCTGTCTTGTCTGAGTTCAGTTTCAGGCGGCTGTTCTTCATCCACTCAGCAACGTCTTTCATCTTTGTGTAGGCTGGTTTTGGTGGCAGCGGGTTCGTTGGTGAGGGAGAGGATCAGCTTGGTGTCATCGGCGTAGCAGATGATGTTGCGGTTGTGTTGGCGTGCGATGGCTGCGAGGGGGCTCATGTAGACGTTGAAGAGGGTGGGTCTGAGCGATGATCCCTGTGGTACACCGCAGATGACTTCGGTGGCCTCGGAACTGAACGGGGGGAGGCGGACTCTCTGGGTTCTTCCTGCGAGGAACGAGATGATCCACTCCAGCGCCTTTTCTTGGATTCCGATGTTGCTGAGGCGCTGCACTAGGGTGCGGTGGCAGACCTTGTCGAACGCTGCGGAGAGGTCCAGGAGGATGAGGGCCGCTGTCTCCCCGTTGTTGAGCAGGGATCTGATGTCGTCAGTGGCTGCGATGAGGGCGGTCTCGGTGCTGTGGTTGGCTCGGAAGCCGGACTGCGAGTGGTCGAGGGATCCGTTTGTCTCGAGGAAGCCGGCCAGCTGTCTGTTGACAGTCTTCTCGATGACTTTGGCAGGAAAAAGGAGGAGCGAGATGGGGCGGAAGTTCTTGAGGTCGGTGGAGTTCGCTGTTGGTTTCTTCAGTAGGGCACTGAGCTTGGCGTGCTTCCAGCTATCCGGGAAGGTGGCAATGTTGAAGGAGGCGTTGATGATGAACCGGAGTTGGGGTGCGATGATGGAGTCGGCTTTGTTGAAGACGTGGTGGGGGCAGGGGTCGGTTGGAGATCCGGAGTGGATGGTGTTCATCGTGCGGGTGGTGTCTTCGGTGATGATCGGGGTCCAGGCGCTGAGGGTGGTGGGGGGGGCGTTGGTTCAGAGGTTGGGTGCGTGGTTGGTGCGCCAAAGCTGTTGTGTATTTCGGCGATCTTGCTGTGGAAGAACAAGGCGAGTGAGTCGCAGAGGTCTTGCGAGGGAGTGATGTCGTTGTTTCCGGCGCTGGGGTTGGAGAGCTCTTTGACGATGCTGAAGAGTTCCTTGCTGTTGTGGGCATTGTTGTCCAGTCGTTCTTGGAATGCTGTCTTCTTGGTGGTGTGGATCAGCTGGTGGTGTTTGCGGGTGGCGTGCTTGAGGGCAGTCATGTTGTCTGTGGTCTGGTCGTTGCGCCAGGCTTTCTCGAGGGTGCGGCAGTTCTTCTTGGTGTTTTTAAGTTCGTCGGTGAACCAAGAGGCTTTCTTGCTGCTGTGTCTAGTGGGGGGGTCTTCAGTGGTGCGAGGTTGTCTGCGCAGTTGGTTATCCACTGTGTGAGGTTGCTGGCTGCTTCGTTGGGGTCCGTTGTGCTGGCGGGAGGGTTTTGACTGAGGGAGGTGGGGCGCGGGTCGGCGGTGACCTTGTTACAGTTCCTGCGAGGAGCCTGTTTCGGGTGGTGGTGGGTTGTGGTTCTTCTGAAGCTGAAGTGGACGCAGCTGTGGTCAGTCCAATGAAGTCCGGTGGAGTGGCTGAAGGAGATGATGTACTTATATATTTATTTATTTATTTAAAACATTTATATAGCGCATCTGTCACCTGGCAGGTATCCTGGCGCTGAGAGATTACTCCTGAAATGAAAGAGAAACGGGGGATTAGGAACGAGTAACGGTGAGGGATTTAGGGGAAGAGCCAGGTTTTAATCCGCTTTCTGAAAGGAAGGAGTTGTGGAATTTGGCGGATGTCGACCGGCAAACTGTTCCAGAGCTTAGTGGCAGCCACTCTGAAGGATCTTCCCCCCGTCCTTACCTTATTGAATCTGGGTACCGTGACAAGGCAGGCTGAGGCGGATCGGAGAGTTCTGGTGGGGATGTACCAGGAGAACATTTTTTGAAGAGATCTGGGGCCAGTTCCGTGTAGTGCTTTAAAAACAAGACAAAGTGCTTTAAAAGCTATTCGCTGCTTCAGTGGGAGCCAGTGTAGCTCGGCCAAGGCTGCTGTAGCCGAGGATCTTCTGGTCCATCCGAGAGCAAGTTTGGCTGCGGCCGACTGGACTCTTTGGAGTCTGTCCAGTAGAACAGCTGGGGACTCTAGCAGAAGTGCATTACAATAGTCAAGGCGACTAAGGATAGTGCACCTGACTATTAGTGCTCGTGCCTGTGTGGGAAGTAGTGGCATATTTTGCATAGAGAACGCAACAGGGCCGAGCAGGTGGAGACTGTTTTGATTACCTGTGTTTCCATGCTGAGTTTGTCGTTTAGCATGACGCCCAAGTTGCGGACATTAGTGACCGGCTGTGGTTTTTCTGGGGTTTCCGGGGGCCAGAATTCCGCAGGAAATAAACGAGGAATCCGGCTCCCGGCGCAGAACAATACCTCGGTCTTTGAGGAATTGAATTGCAGAGAATTTTTGTGCAGCCAGCCGGCTGTGTCTTTCAGGCAGTCGTGAAACGATTCCATGGTAATTGAGTCTTCCCCCTCCCAGGAGAGGATAAGCTGGGTGTCATCCGCGTAGTTTATAGTTCTTAGACTGTGGGATTTAATCAAAGTAACTAATGGTTTCAAATAAACGTTAAAAAGGATCGGGCTGATGGACAAGCCCTGGGGCACCCTGTGAGGTACCGGGGAAAAGGCGGATTGAAAAGGGGGGAGGGACACAGCCTGTTTCCTATCTCGCAGGTATGAGTGGAACCAAAGCAACGCGGTGCCGTCGACCCCTGCTTCTTTGAGTCTTTTTAGCAGAATCACATGGTTAACCGTATCGAATGTGGCAGACAGGTCCAATAAGATCAAGGCCACTGCGTGGCCCCTGTCTGCACGCATACGAAGTTCTTCCATGGCTGTAAGCACCGCTGTCTCGGTGCCATGGGCTGGACGAAATCCAAACTGGAAGTCGTCCAGATTGTGATTCTGCTCTAGATGTGTCGATAGACAGGAGCTAACCCAGCGTTCCACAACTTTCACCGGGAAGGGTAGGAGCGATATGGGCCGAAAGTTGGATAAACACTCAAGGTTCAGTGAGGGTTTCTTCAGCAATGGGGTGATAAGTGCTTGCTTCCAGGGGGTAGGGACAAATCCGCAACACAAGGATTGGTTGCAGATCCTGCGGAGGGTGTGGAAGAGTTCAGTTCCGCACGCTTTCCAAGTTTTTGGAGGCAGCGGGTCAAGGGGGGACCCAGAGGTGATTCCGTGTGCCATTCTCTCGAAATCTGCTTCCGAGATAGGGGGGAGGACTTGCAGATATTCCCTGGGTAGGTGTCCTGGGTTCAGCGAGCACCTGGGGGCGTAGGAATTATTTTGCGGAAGGGTGATGTTTAGTTTGTTGATGATGGTCTCAATTTTTTCCATAAAGAACAGTGCGAGATTATCGCAGAGTGCCTGTGTAGGAGGGATGGTTTTTTTGGTACAGTCGGGGTGGATGAGGTTATCAAGAATCTGTAAGATGCTTTTGGGGCTATTTGCGGCATTGACTATGGTGGAGCAGTAGTAGGTGGCTTTGCTCTCAGCGATGGCAGATTTGTATTCTAGGAGCTTATTTTTCCAGATAATTTTATTTGTGTCGCAATAGCCATGTCTCCACTTCCTCTCCGCCTGTTTACAGGCTAGTTTGAGGGTTTTCAGGGAGTCGTTAAACCATGGGGCAGATGCTCTGCCTTTAGGTTTGCATCTTTTTAATGGAGCTAGGGATTCCGTAGTGGATAATATCCTTGTGCAAAAGGTTTTGTAATTGTCTTCGACCGAGTTAATAGGGGAGAAACTGTCTTCCACATTAAATACGGTGCTGATAGAGCTCAATTTTTCCAGAGCTTTCCAGTCTCTGTACATAAATTCTGATGGAGCATTATGATTCATTAATCTACTTTTTGTGCTAGTAATGTAGAATTCAAGAAGAGAATGATCCGTCCAGCTCATGGGCAGAACGTTATTTAGGTGTACTAGTTGAGAACTGGAAAAGATGAGGTCAAGTCGATGGCCTGCTGAGTGGGTGGGTTGCTTAACCAGTTGGTAGAGTCCCACACTTTCGCAAGAGAGCAGGAGGTTTTCTAGACCAGTGTCAAGATTACCGTTTGGCCAAAGGTTGAAGTCCCCTAGGATAATTAGTTTATTGTGGGAGGTTGCCATATTCGTGAAGGTGGTGAGTAGTGCTTGCTGTTGTTGGGAAGTGAAAGTCCCTGGAGGACGGTAGCAGACAGTTGCCGTAAAAATTCCTCCAGAATGGCAATTTATGGAGAGGCCAAGGATCTCGGTGCCGGCGACTGAGTCCATGTCTATGGTGTTAATATGCCAGGAGGCTCTGTAGATAATACCTGCTCCACCACCGCGGCCTTTGGGTCTGGGAAGGTGCAAAATTTTAAAATCCTGAGGACATGCCCATGCTAGTTCAATGTCACAATCTGCATGGGTCCACGTTTTGGTTAAGAAAAGGACATCCAAACGATGAGATTCAATAAGTAGATGAATTTCATTAGCATGTTTTGGCAGTGACCTGACATTCAGAAGGCCTCCTAGGAGCAGACCTTTATTTACGAAGTCACGCAGTGGAAAGGCGGTGTCAGCAAAGATGGGCTGACCTTCGTGAGTAAATTCTTGAAGGTTAAGCAGGGTTTCACGAGTATAGCGCGGGGGCTGTGTGAAAATTTGAGCAGAGTTGTCTGCGCTAGTCGCGTTCTCGTCGCGGACGAGCGCAGACGAGCTTGCCTTAAGCGTGCCTTCGGCGCGCCATCGACACGCCCGCTGCGCTCGTCTGCTGCGCTTCCGGCATAGACTCATGCTTTATAGTGGATACTCGGGCGTCGGAGTGGGGGTGTCGCCAACAGAGGTGGGCGTGTCTCCTGGCTCCCTCGAGCAAGGTAATGGCGGCAGAAAACGAGCGTTTTGGCCAAAAGACAGCAATTCAATCAGCTGCTTGGCGTAGTTGGGGTGGGTGCCAGGGTCAGTGCAATGTGCAAAATAGTTTTTAAAAACACAAGATACAATTGTTAAAAACGAGTGATTTCGATGTCCCTGCTCCCGGCTTTTCGCCTCAGGCGTATCTCAATCAATAGAGCAGCGCTAGCGATCAGCGCGCTCTATTTATGCCTGTGAGGGGGGGGCGTGGCCAACAGAGGTGGGCGTGTCTCGTGGCTCCCTCGAGCAGGGTAATGGCGGCAGAAAACGAGCGTTTTGGCCAAAAGACAGCAATTCAATCAGCTGCTTGGCGTAGTTGGGGTGGGTGCCAGGGTCAGTGCAATGTGCAAAATAGTTTTTAAAAACACAAGATACAATTGTTAAAAACGAGTGATTTCGATGTCCCTGCTCCCGGCTTTTCGCCTCAGGAGTATCTCAATCAATAGAGCAGCGCTAGTGATCAGCGCGCTCTATTTATGCCTGTGAGGGGGCGTGGCCAACAGAGGTGGGCGTGTCTCGTGGCTCCCTCGAGCAAGGTAATGGTGGCAGAAAACGAGCGTTTCGGCCAAAAGACAGCAATTCAATCAGCTGCTTGGCGTAGTTGGGGTGGGTGCCAGGGTCAGTGCAATGTGCAAAATAGTTTTTAAAAACACAAGATACAATTGTTAAAAACGAGTGATTTCGATGTCCCTGCTCCCGGCTTTTCGCCTCAGGAGTATCTCAATCAATAGAGCAGCGCTAGCGAACAGCGCGCTCTATTTATGCATGTGAGGGGGGCGTGGCCAACAGAGGTGGGCGTGTCTCGTGGCTCCCTC
The DNA here is from genome assembly GCF_964263255.1 of Lissotriton vulgaris. Classification (NCBI taxonomy): domain Eukaryota; kingdom Metazoa; phylum Chordata; class Amphibia; order Caudata; family Salamandridae; genus Lissotriton; species Lissotriton vulgaris. Next base: position 1,293,986,618 of record NC_141694.1, read on the forward strand.
GAGCAAGGTAATGGCGGCAGAAAACGAGCGTTTTGGCCAAAAGACAGCAATTCAATCAGCTGCTTGGCGTAGTTGGGGTGGGTGCCAGGGTCAGTGCAATGTGCAAAATAGTTTTTAAAAACACAAGATACAATTGTTAAAAATGAGTGATTTCGATGTCCCTGCTCCCGGCTTTTCGCCTCAGGAGTATCTCAATCAATAGAGCAGCGCTAGCGATCAGCGCGCTCTATTTATGCCTGTGAGGGGGGGCGTGGCCAACAGAGGTGGGCGTGTCTCGTGGCTCCCTCGAGCAAGGTAATGGCGGCAGAAAACGAGCGTTTTGGCCAAAAGACAGCAATTCAATCAGCTGCTTGGCGTAGTTGGGGTGGGTGCCAGGGTCAGTGCAATGTGCAAAATAGTTTTTAAAAACACAAGATACAATTGTTAAAAACGAGTGATTTCGATGTCCCTGTGGAATTTTAGTTTGCGATCTGAACATCATCTGCGCCAGCTTGTCACCTATGCACTACGCGCACGGCAGCCATTCTGGGTCACCTATGTATTACGTGCACGGCAGCCATCTTAGATATCATGGTCTCCCAGCCCACGATCGATCACCAGCGCGCCCCTGTGACCCAGCAAGCATCCTCCGCGCACCCTGGCTCCCCCTCCCTCCTCTTTATGAGCATGACCCTTCTGCATAACCCTGTCCTTGGGAGTCACGCCAGCGCCTGACCAACACCTCCTCTCCTCCCATGAATGCCCCTCTGTTGATAAACCTCCCCTCTGCGCTGGATTGTTCATGCGGCATGAATACCACTCCATTGATGACCCCTCACCCCGTGTCCGACTGCCCACACAGGTCCGAGGCCACTGCCTAAGCCGGGAGATATCATTTACTGCCCCTTATTGCACGAGGTCGCTCTCCTTCAAAGGACCCTCTATTGATCCAGGGCTCCCCACCCCCCTGTGACATAATCAGGCGCACACATCCTAAGACTTGACGAAACACTCAGCTGCGTGATGACTCTCCCTCTTATCAGCAGGTTGAGGACCTCCATTGTGAATGTATATGGGGGTGGGATTAACACGAGGATTACGGGGATGTCTTTTCCCATGCCTTACAAAGTTGTGATTGTATTAAAGGAAGGTCACATGCCATAAACCAGGGTATAAGAGGCCAGGCCTCTGAGTGGCTGTTAGAGCACCTCGAGACGATACCTTGTTGTCTGATCTGATGTGTTCTGCTCCGTCGGAATAAACTTCTGTTTCCTGCCTTCTGGTCTCCGGCGCCTGCCTCATTGCTTGGTAAACTTGAATGGTACAAGGGCGGTTAGCGCCGGGCAAATCTTGAGAAAGGTCCTAGCCCTACCTTTTTCTACAAATTGGCGTCCCAAAGCGTGGGGCCCATCAGCGACACGTGGATCCAGTGGGAGAGGTCCCGATGACAGAGTGAACGACTGCAACGATCGGGAAGAGCTCATGTCCGATAGACCCTCGTCTGACAGCCGATCATCCGACCTTCACTAGTTCTGAACAGACCTCTCTCGAGTGATCTACGGTCCTGACTGGGAACCATCAGGAGTGCCGCGAACATCACGAAGGAGAGAGGACGATCGGGCGCTGGATCCAGAGGACAGGAAACCGTCCATGCGGTCCGGGTAAGGTCGTGTAAACACGACGAATTGAGGAAAATTGTTTTTGTTTGGATAATACTAGTATTACGCTTTGTTGAAACCTCTGGAGATTCGCTGTCTGCAAACGGGGAAAAACAAACAGGCTCTCTCTTTGCAAACAGTGAAGGATAGGTAACGCAGACTTTTGTCCCCATTGTAATCCGTCGTACCTATCTTCCTCCCCCACTGTTTCCCGAACTGTCGTTCGTGGATTATTGTCTGGAGATTCTTTGTCTGCAAACAGGGAAGAACAAGGTCTCTCTTTGCAGGTAGAGAAAGAGTGGGTAGCGATAACTTTTCGTGCCCACTTATTCTCCCCACTGAATTGTTTGATTGGCCGATTATTCGGTATTGGTTCGTTTGAGGTATTCACCGCCGCCAAACAACGGAGAATAGAAATATTCTGCCTAGTCTTTGCCCGCTGTGATAAGATAGGTAGTGCAGACTTTTGTCCCCGGTGTAAACCGTCATGCCTATCTTCTCCCCACTGGTTGGTAGCCTGTTTAGCCCGGACCGCTTATTAGAGATGAACCATCCAGCTCCACTGGAGGGCACCCCTAATAAGGACATGTTCACTAAGTATGGACTAGTCGCTATAGCTTACACTAGACTATGGCATAAATACACGAAAAAGAACCCTGAAAGTCAGTGGCCACTGATAGGTTCCTTTAGTGAAAATAAAATAAAAACATTAGAAATAGCGCTCCAGAAAAATAAGACCACGCCCACCATGCTCGACAGTATCGGCATGTGGCGCAAAGAAACGGAACAACGAAAGAAAAGAGAAGAAGCAAAAGTAGGGAAAGAATTACGAAAGGCAGCCCACCTAGCCGCAAAGCAACTAGAAGAGGAAATAAAAGAAAGAAACGAAGCTACACAAAACCAAGAATCGGGGTCAACAGGCCAATGTCCTGTTAGGACCCCCTCTGCGCTCTACCCTGAACTACCCTCCAAACAACGGGCAAACGATGAGTTATTGCTAGGTCCCCCAATCATCTACATGCCCCCTCCATATGCTCCCAGCCAACAAAACCTGCAAGCCCCGAGTGTGAGTGAAAGTGACCCTAGTGCTAGTGCACCGGCCCTCACGGCCTCCGCACCAGCCGCATTAACAACTTCATTAGGCGACCCCCGAGGCTAGCAAACAATCATCAGCCAGGTTAAATAGGTTAAGCAAAGATGAGCGGGATGGGATCGACAAAATAGCAAAGACATTGGTAGAACGAAGGGAGAGCGAAGAATACACAATGAGCGTGTATAATTCACATGCCGACAGCCACAGACGGCATTTCATTTTGCGATTCAGCTTCCACACCCTGAACGCGTATGAAGATAGGTATCAGAGTAAGGGTCCCGCTAAACTAACAACACTGTATAGGAAGATTGATGTCGGAGATGGGACTGAACGTGAGGCGACGGAGCTCTTCATGCAAATGCTCGAGGTCTTCCGCCACCTCGCCGAACAGAAACCAGAAACAAAGGTTACGCCCCCTGAAACAACCTCGGCAGAGGTAGCCAATACTATGATGCCTATCAGAGAAGCGGCTCCTTACTGGATCCCGCCACGGGGCCAGGGAACGAGCGATGATATTAATAATGAACATGCAAAGGGAAGGGTTGTGTACAATTGGGTTTACCAACCATGGGACCGACAAGACATCCTAACCTTCAAGCAAACCTTGCCCGACTTAAGAAAGAACCCGACGGCATTTTATACTGAATTAGGCACAGCCTTGGGTTCGACAATAATGACTTTAGCAGATATTGACTTGTTCTTTGGGTTATGCCTGCCAGCTGATGTGTGGAAGCAAATCCGGAAAGTCGACCACACGGATCTGTTTGGACATACCTGGGACCAACTCGGTAAACTCGATAGACAGCGAGAGCCAGGGAGTAAACCAGTGAAGGACATACTGGAACTCCCAGACAAACTGGTCCAGAAGTTAAAAACCCTGGTCCCGGAAAGAAAAGTAGACTGGTCGATAGTCACGGCCTGTCGACAGAAACCCCAGGAGGATGTGTCAGAATACTTCTCCCGATTCGAGACAGTGTTCTCCGACTACAGTGGCCAAGACATGACCACCGCAACCGGACAACACCTGTTTGTGCAAAATTATGTAAAGGGACTAACACAAGAAGTCTCCCAAAAACTGCAGACGAGTGAGAGTAGTTGGGGAGCCTCCAAACCCGCAGCCATCCTTCAGATGGCTCAGTATTACGAGCACCAAAAGAATGAGAATGATAGGGCGTCCGAGAAAAAGAAGAAAGATTTGAAAGAAAGGGTAATGATAGCCCAGATACAGGGTATAGCGCTAGGACGGGAACACCAAAGGGGGAACTACCAATCAACCACTCCAGAGATCTACCTCCTAAAGATCACACCCCAACATCCCACACTGGACGGAGAGACATTAGCAATGACCAATGCGCCTTCTGCAAAGGGCTCGGCCATTGGAAATCCCAGTGTCCGGTTCTGCTAGAGATGAATAGAAGTAGGGATTCCAGGGATGTGGCGGGTGGTCCGAGGAATAGAATACAGGGACGAGGGAGCCCCAACGACACCAATAATGACAGATCAGGAAGACTGAACACATTTGACCGTCCCCGACAGAACCAATATCAGCTATCCGAAGGTGAACATGCCCCCGACTTTGCATAGGACTGCCAGGGGCAAGGGAGGGATCCAGTCGAGCTCTGTGTTGACCAGCAAGGTCCTTATGTCACCGCTAAGGTCTTGGGTACAGAGTCTCCATTCTTGGTAGACACTGGGGCGACACGTAGTGTGTTATCAAAACGACTGATTCCAAGGGCACCCTTGTCTGGCTCACACATAACGTCGATAGGTTTCGATGGGACGCCCTCCACTAACCCCCTGTCCGTACCTATTACCTTTGACCTAGAAAACAACACTACTGACGCGACATTTCTCCTCTCCTCCAACTCCCCTGACGCCATTATGGGCATTGACTTACTGAAGCATTTTCGAGCTACCATTAGGTGTTCCCCAGATGGAATACGAGTCATCCTGTACGACAACCCAGACATGCCCAGATCCCGTCCCCCACGACACATGTGCTCTATAACTGACGCTGGCCTATCCCTGCTTGACACCCTACCTTCGTACCTGTGGGCCAAAAATGACTCTGATGTGGGGCGAATGATGATTGACCCTATTCACATAACTGTACGACAGGACGCTATGCTCCCGAAACTCCCGCAGTATCGGATATCGCCAGAGGGTGAGAAGGCACTGGTAGCGATCATTCAGTCTCTGGTAGACGCAGGAGTGGTTGAAGAAGTGGTTAGCAACGTCTGCAACAGCCCAATCCTACCTATTGTTAAGAAGCAAGGTGAAGGAGATGAGAAAGCGTACCGCTTCATCATCGACTTGCGAGAGATTAACAAAGTGGTTGTACCCCAATATCCTGTGGTCTCTAATATCACCACCATTCTGACCCTCATCCCGTCCACTGCCACCACCTTCACTGTTATCGACCTTAAGAACGCGTTTTTCTCTATCCCCATCCATCCAGACAGCCGTTATCTCTTCGGCTTCACTTTAAAATCCCGTTCGTACCGATTCTGTAGAGCTCCCCAGGGGTACACTGAAAGTCCCAGCATTTACAGCCAGGCCCTCAAAAGACAGCTGGATGCCTTCCAGCTACCAGAGGGAGTGGTGTTGATCCAATATGTCGATGATATCCTTTTGGCGGCCGACACCACCCCCCTTGCAACAACAGCCACCGTTCAACTCCTACACTTTCTTGCAGAAAATGGCCATAAAGTCTCCAAAAAGAAGTTACAGTTCTGCCAGCCACAGGTGACTTACCTAGGCCATCTTCTGTCCAAAGAAGGGAGGAAACTTACACCCGACCGAATCCAAACCATCCTAGATACCCCCATCCCAAAAACACAAAAGCAGGTCCGCTCTTTGGTTGGCCTAACATCCTTTTGCAGACAGTGGTTGCCTAATTACAGCCTCATTGTGAAACCATTACTTGCCCTACTGACCAAGGATGCCCCCTCCCCGCTTCCTTGGACCGCTGAGTGTCAAGCCTCCTTTAAGGAATTACGGGATGCACTCTGCTCAGCGCCTGTCCTCGGAACGCCGGATTACTCCAAACCCTTCTCCCTCTTTACCCACGAAAGGGAGGGATGCGCATTGTCTGTCCTAACTCAATCAATTGGTCCTAAGCAGCGCCCTTGTGCCTACTTCTCCGCCACTCTTGACCCTGTAGCCAGAGCTTTGCCTGCCTGCCTTCGAGCAGTAGCCGCCGCTGCTGTCTCTATCCGTCAGAGCGAGGGAATTGTACTTTCCAACTCCCTCACAGTGCTAGTACCCCATGCAGTCGACACCCTCTTGAATCAGACAAAGACCCAGCACCTGACTAGCGCACGACTGACAGGGTATGAACTGACGCTACTTGCACCCCACATCACCCTAAAAAGATGTACGACTTTGAATCCTGCCACATTGTTACCCCTGCCTGAAAATGACCCTGACATTCCTCCCATCCACGACTGTGTGACCCTCACGGACGAACAAACTAGGAGTAGGATTGACCTCCGAGACACTGCTTTCCCTGACCCCGATGGAGAGCTATGGGTAGACGGCTCTTGCATCAAACTCCCAGATGGCACCACTTCAGCTGCCTATGCAGTAACGACAGCCCGAACAGTAGTTGAGACAGCCTGCATCACACAACGATCTGCCCAAGCAGCAGAGCTGATAGCCCTCACTCGAGCATGCATCATAGCCGCAGGGACCACCACGAACGTATATACGGACAGCCAGTATGCCTTCGGAGTGGTCCACCATTTTGGGCTCCTGTGGAGGGAGAGGGGATTCCTGACGTCCCACGGCACCCCGATCCTCCACGGAGATTTAGTCTCCGCCCTGATTGAAGCAGTTCTCCTTCCCAAACGATTAGCGGTGATAAAATGTCAGGCACACAAAAGGGTGACAGACTTAGTTGGACAAGGGAATGCATTGGCCGACATTACTGCACGAACCACAGCCGAGAATAGGACGGTGACACGCATGTACGTGACCAGGTCACAAGCAGAAACATGGAGTGACACAAGGACAATGATCAGAGACATACAATCGGCCAGCACCCCTCACGAGCTGACTAAGTGGGCAGGGGTGGGTTTGAAGGATGAGGAAGGCTGTTGGCGAACGAAGGATGCAAGCAAATGGATGCTGCCCGACTCATATCTGATTCCCATACTGACCATGGCTCACTCCCCCGCACACATAGGATCTGCACCCATGATCGAACTCATTTCCAAAGTCTGGCATAACGACAAAATCCCTGACTCAGCCAGACGCCTAGTTCAGCAGTGCCTTATCTGTCTGCAACACAACCCCGGGAAAGGGACTGTAGTGCCCCGGGGAGGGTTTGGGACCCCCAATCACCCCTTTGAGGTCCTTCAGATGGATTATATCCAACTAGAGAGATGCCAAAACCTGAAGTATGTACTAGTCATCGTATGTGCCTTCAGCAAATGGGTAGAAGCCTATCCAACTCGTGACAACACTGCCATGACTACTGCCAAAGTACTACTGAAGGAATTCTTCCCTCGCTATGGCCTTTGTCGAATTTTATGGAGCGACAACGGCCCCCACTTCATAGCTGAGGTTATCCAACTAATCCTGAAGGGGTTGGGGGTGAAGCAACGATTCCATGCGGTCTTCCACCCCCAATCCGCCGGTCTAGTGGAACGCCATAATGCCACACTGAAGCTGAAATTGTCAAAAATCGTGGCCACCACTGGACTTAACTGGCCGGATGCCCTCCCACTGGCTTTGTTATCAATGCGCTCCACTCCCACCAAGCACCATTTGACCCCCTACGAGGTCGTGTTTGGGCGGCCTATGAATCTCTGGACTGCTCCCAAACCGACCTCCATTCATGACGTCCCAGACGTCCTACTATCTGATTATTTGTGCAAGTTGACTAAAACGTTGTCTGTCATTCATCAACAGGTGCAGCAGGCCATCCCCGATGCTTCCAGGGGCCCCGGTCACGACATCCAACCGGGAAATTTCGTATTGATACGAAATTTCCAGCGAACCAAGAGTCTGGAACCTCGGTGGACGGGCCCCTGGCAAGTGCTGATCACCACCCGAACGGCACTCCGAGTGGAGGGGAAAAAGCACTGGCTGCACGCGCATCATTGTCGGAAGGTCCCTGAAAACCTGGCCACGACAGAAAACGTCAGCACCCAAGAAGAGCTCCTGAACAAAGACCGACCGATATTGGACTGTTATTCAGATACTGGGGCACTCGAACTTGCAAAATTCTCTGATCCTACTGTGCCATCCAGAGAAGGGTATTTCCTGCGTCGAAAGGAGGGAGTCTCGGCTAAGTAGGCCACGGACTAAGTTAAAATCTCAGAACGGTGACCCACACACAATCAAGGGTTGCCGGGAGAGAGGCTAAACAAGGTCTGTGGTTCTGCCCACTACCGAGCCCCTTGAAGGTGATGGAAGCGCCAGATAAGAAGATGATGGAAGCAACGGGAAATACCCAGTATAGAAATCCAAAGACTGACAACCTGCACAAATCGAAGACAATTGCACTCTTCATTGTCTTCCTCTTCTGCCTCCTTCTCATGACCTCCTTCTGGATTCTGGAAGAAAGCACACCGGCTCATGAGACATTGCTACCTACTGCACAGCCAACACCTCTGAAAGAGCATCACCTAATCTCTCTGTCGCCTCAGCTCCGAGAAAGGCGCAGGGAATTCTGGAACAATTCCTTCGTGCAACTGTTGCACCAACATAACCTTGCTGCAAATGCTACGAACTGTTGGATCTGTGGGTTGCTCCCGCATGCCACTGGACACTCCATCCCCTTCATCCCTTCACCCTTCTCAGTTCACGGCTCTTGCCTCGCCTGGTTGATCCTCATGCAAGAGAGCCACAGGGACAACGCCACCTCCAGCCGGACAGTGTCACACTTCTACTCTGGGTTTTGGCTGAACAAAACAGGAAAGACCCCAGCTGCCCTGTGTCCTGCGCTCGCAGGCGCCACCTTCATCAAAGACATTCCAGCCAAAGAACGAGTCGAAGTACAGGTGCTCCACAATCCAGCCAGAACCACCTTCACTCATCTGCAAAAGCAAACTACTGCCACTCTAACTGTGGCCCTGTCCGTTATCAATGTCACGGGTCTCGTGTGTCTCGAAGGCCATGGAACGCAGCTGGTGGGTCACAGCGCCTGCCGAATCACCAGAACATTGGACTCAGCTGACCCCCCTTCCTTTGTTGCTTCTCCGAACATGTACTTTGTGTGTGGCACCAAGGCTTACACCTGGCTCCCAAAAGGCTGGAAGGGCACCTGTTATATTGCCTTCGTTCTTCCACCCACATATGTAGCCCCTGCCAACCACCACCGGCAGAGGCGTGCAGACGACCTTGGGCAAGCCGACTCCACTGGAGCACAGTTCCTGGATGCAGCAAAGGGACTTGTTCCTCTGTGGGGCCCAATGGCAAACAGCCGTGCTATCCGACACCTGACCCAGGCAGTAGAAACAACTATCAACATCACGGCTGGCATCCTCGCCAACAACACTGCGGAGCTTCAGGCGGTCCGCCTCGTGACCCTCCAAAATCGTCTTGTCTTAGACGTGGTCCTGGCCGACCGAGGAGGAGCATGCCGCATCATTGGATCCAGCTGCTGTACCTACGTGCCTGACAACTCGCCATCAGTCTACAAAGCCATTGAACACCTCCACAGACTGTCCTCAGAGGTTCACCAAGAACAGGAAGGATGGTCGCTTGGGAGCTGGTTTTGGGACACTTTGAAAAATTGGGGTTGGAAGTTGTTTTCCTTCGTGCTGATACCTATTGTAATATTATGTGGGTGTTGTTTAGGTATCCAATGTCTGCCACCATTGTTCGGCCTTCTTTCTAGCTACATGTGCCCAAAGACTTTGGACTTCCGAAAAGAGCACATGAGCCCCCTCTATGAAGTAGAACTACGTGGCCTTATGGGGATAAATCCGAACTGACAAGTTGGCGAGACATGTTAAAAGGGAGGACTGTGGAATTTTAGTTTGCGATCTGAACATCATCTGCGCCAGCTTGTCACCTATGCACTACGCGCACGGCAGCCATTCTGGGTCACCTATGTATTACGTGCACGGCAGCCATCTTAGATATCATGGTCTCCCAGCCCACGATCGATCACCAGCGCGCCCCTGTGACCCAGCAAGCATCCTCCGCGCACCCTGGCTCCCCCTCCCTCCTCTTTATGAGCATGACCCTTCTGCATGACCCTGTCCTTGGGAGTCACGCCAGCGCCTGACCAACACCTCCTCTCCTCCCATGAATGCCCCTCTGTTGATAAACCTCCCCTCTGCGCTGGATTGTTCATGCGGCATGAATACCACTCCATTGATGACCCCTCACCCCGTGTCCGACTGCCCACACAGGTCCGAGGCCACTGCCTAAGCCGGGAGATATCATTTACTGCCCCTTATTGCACGAGGTCGCTCTCCTTCAAAGGACCCTCTATTGATCCAGGGCTCCCCACCCCCCTGTGACATAATCAGGCGCACACATCCTAAGACTTGACGAAACACTCAGCTGCGTGATGACTCTCCCTCTTATCAGCAGGTTGAGGACCTCCATTGTGAATGTATATGGGGGTGGGATTAACACGAGGATTACGGGGATGTCTTTTCCCATGCCTTACAAAGTTGTGATTGTATTAAAGGAAGGTCACATGCCATAAACCAGGGTATAAGAGGCCAGGCCTCTGAGTGGCTGTTAGAGCACCTCGAGACGATACCTTGTTGTCTGATCTGATGTGTTCTGCTCCGTCGGAATAAACTTCTGTTTCCTGCCTTCTGGTCTCCGGCGCCTGCCTCATTGCTTGGTAAACTTGAATGGTACAAGGGCGGTTAGCGCCGGGCAAATCTTGAGAAAGGTCCTAGCCCTACCTTTTTCTACAGTCCCTGCTCCCGGCTTTTCGCCTCAGGAGTATCTCAATCAATAGAGCAGCGCTAGCGATCAGCGCGCTCTATTTATGCCTGTGAGGGGGGGCGTGGCCAACAGAGGTGGGCGTGTCTCGTGGCTCCCTCGAGCAAGGTAATGGCGGCAGAAAACGAGCGTTTTGGCCAAAAGACAGCAATTCAATCAGCTGCTTGGCGTAGTTGGGGTGGGTGCCAGGGTCAGTGCAATGTGCAAAATAGTTTTTAAAAACACAAGATACAATTGTTAAAAACGAGTGATTTCGATGTCCCTGCTCCCGGCTTTTCGCCTCAGGAGTATCTCAATCAATAGAGCAGCGCTAGCGAACAGCGCGCTCTATTTATGCCTGTGAGGGGGGGCGAGGCCAACAGAGGTGGGCGTGTCTCGTGGCTCCCTCGAGCAAGGTAATGGCGGCAGAAAACGAGCGTTTTGGCCAAAAGACAGCAATTCAATCAGCTGCTTGGCGTAGTTGGGGTGGGTGCCAGGGTCAGTGCAATGCGCAAAATAGTTTTTAAAAACACAAGATACAATTGTTAAAAATGAGTGATTTCGATGTCCCTGCTCCCGGCTTTTCGCCTCAGGAGTATCTCAATCAATAGAGCAGCGCTAGCGATCAGCGCGCTCTATTTATGCCTGTGAGGGGGGGCGTGGCCAACAGAGGTGGGCGTGTCTCGTGGCTCCCTCGAGCAAGGTAATGGCGGCAGAAAACGAGCGTTTTGGCCAAAAGACAGCAATTCAATCAGCTGCTTGGCGTAGTTGGGGTGGGTGCCAGGGTCAGTGCAATGTGCAAAATAGTTTTTAAAAACACAAGATACAATTGTTAAAAACGAGTGATTTCGATGTCCCTGCTCCCGGCTTTTCGCCTCAGGAGTATCTCAATCAATAGAGCAGCGCTAGCGAGCAGCGCTAGCGATCAGCGCGCTCTATTTATGCCTGTGAGGGGGGCATGGCCAACAGAGGTGGGCGTGTCTCGTGGCTCCCTCGAGCAAGGTAATGGCGGCAGAAAACGAGCGTTTTGGCCAAAAGACAGCAATTCAATCAGCTGCTTGGCGTAGTTGGGGTGGGTGCCAGGGTCAGTGCAATGTGCAAAATAGTTTTTAAAAACACAAGATACAATTGTTAAAAACGAGTGATTTCGATGTCCCTGCTCCCGGCTTTTCGCCTCAGGAGTATCTCAATCAACTTGCTGGAAGGGAAGACTGGGTCAAGCGTGTGGCCAGCGTAGTGGGTGGGGGTGTTCACCAGTTGCTTGAGACCGAGGTTGGCGAGGTTGTCCAGCAGGGTGAAGGGTGTTGCTGTCCTTGTTGTTCTCCAGGTGGAAGTTGAGTTCCCCTAGGAGGATGTAGTCAGCGGAGGGGAGGGCGTGCGGGCTGATGAAGTCTGTGATGTCTTCACTGAATTGTGTGCGTGGTCCCGGGGGTCTGTAGATGAGGGTGCCTCTGAGTGTGGTCTTGGGGTCGGTGTGTATCTGGAAGTGGAGGTGTTCGGCGGCGGTGAAGGTGTCGTCGGAGCTGGTCGTGATGCGGATGGTGTTCTTGTGTATGATGGTGATGACTCCTCGAGTCTGGTTGACGTGGTCCCTCCGGGTGATCTTGTATCCGTCCGGGATGGCGATGGCGATGTCGGGCGCTGAGGAGGCGTTCATCCAGGTTTCCGTGAGGAAGGCGACATCTGGTGATGTTGTGTCGTGCAGGTTCCAGAGTTCGACGGCGTGTTTGTGGACGGAGCGGGTGTTGAGCGGGATGCACTTGAGATGGTTGCTGCTGGTGCTCGGCTTGGCGGGTGCCGTGCAGGTCCGAAGGCAGGTGTATTTCCAGACTTGGCAGGTGAAGGGTCCGTGGTTGCGCTCGATAGCAGGCGGGGGTTCGGCCGGCGTTGAGTGCGTTCTGTCCATCAACTGTGGTTTTGCACGGGTCTGCGATTGGAGCAAGCTAGAAGCGGCGGAGATCGAGAGGCCTGCGTCTGGGAAGAGTGGTGGCGCCGACTGCACAGCAGAATTGACCGCGGCGGAGTGTGTAGGCGGCGGCTTCCGCTACAGGAAGAGAGAGCTGGGCCGCGATCGGCTGAAGGAGGACCCCCACTTGGAGTTGGCTCAGGGGCAGGGACGCGAGAGTACTCAGGTACAGACTTGGCTGGTGTGGCTCCTGCGGGAGGCAAAGGCGGGCCTGGTGCAATATGGACTGGGCACCCCCAGGTTGTTGCACTGTGTCAGAGGCTGGGGGTCCTGTGGATGGAAGCAAGTGTGTGGCGGAGGACAGTGGCGGGCCCTACTTGAGGAGTGGGCACACTCTGGACCCAAGGCACGGAGCAGCGGGAGTACTGCGTGTGGGTGTAGTGGGATCGGCGCTCTGTAGTGGGGGGCCGGTGATTAAAGGAGCTGCTGTGGCCCTAGCGGTGCCTCGCGAGAAGTGTGGGCCTGAAGACACCCAGCGAGTCTGTTGTGGCCTCCAGGGTAGTGCTGCGGACAGAGACTTCCCTAAGGGGGAGAGTACTGGCAGTCTCGAAGCAGCGGGAGTAAGGTGGGCAGCTCGGACTGGCACCTCAGTGGCGGAGGATACGGACAAGACAGGGGCCTGGAGGTCCGGCGGGAGACAAGAACGCTGGGCCTACTGGCTAGATGAACATTGGATAGAGGCCTGGTCTGAGGAGAGCGGTGGCGTCGGGGGTGGGCGATGTCCACTTCCAGGGGACGCAGAGACAAAACAGTGAAGGATCTCTTTGCTAAGGTCCAGGAGAGCCAGCAGCGGGACGCCATGGCAGCCGCCACGAAACAGGCATCGCCGGAGCTCGCGCCGGGCTCGTAGCCTATCACTAAGGCCTTTTTGGAGCCCTTGTTCACGTCCCTGAGAGATGATATTCATACCCTGAAAAAGGAATTCACAAGTGAAATTTGAGAGGTCGGCAAAGACGTGGACGGCATTGGGTAAAGGGTTGCTGAGCTCGAAACAAAGAGCGATAACACGGACACTGAACTCGCGGCTTTGCAACAAGAAGTCATCAGGCTCCACGATCAGCAGGTGGATCGCCAGACGCATCTGGAGGATCTGGAGAACCACTCACGGTGGCATAACATAAGGATTCGCAATATGCCGTTAAACGAGGAAACAAAAGACCTGTTTCGCTATGCAAGAGAACTCTTCAATCATATCTTGGGGCGCCCGCTGGACTCAGAGCTGTGTCTAGATATAGCTCACCGCGTTGGGGCCTTGCATGCCGCTTTAGCGCCCCCCCCCCCCCCCTGACATTCTGGTCTGCATACAGGACTTTTGCATGAAGGAAGAGATCCTACAGAGGGCGAGGCAGATGCATCCCTTGACATTTCAAGGGCAATCACCGGTCCTTTTTCAAGATCTCTCAGCGCTGACTTTACAAAAGTGCAGGCTCTTTAGGCCTGTAACGGCCCATCTACAGCAGCAGAAAATGTCTTATAGTTGGAGCCACCCATTCCGCTTGGTCTTTAAATTGGAGAATAAACTGTACCAGCTACGTTCAGTTTCTGAGGCCTGTCGATTGTTGGGCAGTGAGCCACCTGCGGAGGATCAGGAGGCAGCGAGTCAGGTGGCTGATGCGGACGATTCCAAGCCCAGGTGGCGTATGCAAGGTCGGTGACTGCGGGTGAAGAAGCCTCTGGCGGCAGTGATCGCAGAGGGCCAGAGAGCTGCTTTTGAGGCGGCCGCCTCAGACACTAACCCCCCCCCAAACCGGCTGATTTATGTGCATTACATAAACCTTCTGGCCTATCTTTTTTTTTATGGCAGGGGTCGGCGGCGGCAGGGGCAGCTGTTGAGAGTTTCATGGATTACCCCATAATACTACCTTTCCGTTCATCTGAGGATGAAGGACAATTTGAACATGTTTTACCTGTTTTTTCTGGAGTTTTCGTTGGGGTAGGGCAGTTGGGGGGAGGGTCTGTTTGTTCGAAGTCCACAGAGCCCCATCGGGAGGGCCCAGAGCACTGTTCACACTTGACTCCGAGACGCGAGGTCTGCCCCATTCACCCCATACACAGTTAGCCATGCTCCAGGGGTATTTTCTGGTAACTGGTGAGTAATGCCTGACACTGAACTTAGAGTCCTCACGTTAAATGTCAGGGGATTAAGCAACCCGGTGAAGCGCAAGGCAGTCCTTTCCTTATTAGAGCACTCGCAGGCTGATATTTGCCTCTTACAGGAGACACATCTATTGCAGAGGGATTGGCACCCCCTCAGGTCTTGTAGTTTTCCTTTGCAGTTTTTCTCCTCTGCTGCCACAAAAAACGCAGGTGTCACGATCCTGGTGGCCCAGCGATTTAGGGGTAAGATTTTGCAGAAGGGGGCTGAGATACGGGGGAGGCTACTGACATATAGGTTCTCCTTGGGTTCTTCAGTGTTTACTATAGGCTCTGTATACGCTCCCAATGAGGGTCAAGAGAATTTTTTTCACCTTGCACTTAGTAAGGCTTCCAATACAACGGACCACCATGTCCTGCTGGGTGGGGATCTCAATTTAGTTTTTGACAACACCCTGGATAGATCAGGTCAGCGTACCTCTCAGTCAGGAGGAATATCTGACAAAATATCGATTACAAAAATATCTACCTACAAAAATATCACAACAAAAATATCGATTACAAAAATATTGACATTCTATCTCTTACAAGGTAAGTGTAAAATTATAGAAAAAAAAATATTGATGTCGAAAATATCGTTTATAAAATAATATAGCTTTTTTTAAATTAAAAAAATATGTAATATGAATAAAAGAATACTAATAAATGTAATAAACATAGTTAACAATATGTTATAATATTTAAAATTAATAAATAATACATAATTTAATAAAAAAAATAATAATATAAATATAATACATAGTATATACTTCCTTGATACTAACTTTAAAAAAATAATTTTAATAACTTATAAATAAAGAAAAATATTATAAATTACAAATAAATGTACACACATAAAATAATAATACAAATACAAATTAATAAAAATGTAAAACAAATTAAAAAAGAGTAAGTAAATGTTGGATAGCGTAGGGGTAAAAATTAGTATTCCCCCTCCAGAGAGTGCAACAGTAGGGAAAGTGTTGGATAGCGTAGGGGTAAAAATTACTATTCCAACTCCAGAGACTGCAACAGTAGGGAAAGTGTTGGATAGCGTAGGGGTAAAAATAAGTATTCCCACTCCAGAGAGTCCAACAGTAGGGAAAGTGTTGGATAGCGTAGGGGTATAAATTACCATTCCAACTCCAGAGAATGCAAAAGTAGGGAAAGTGTTGGATAGCGTAGGAGTAAAAATTACTATTCCCACTCCAGAGAGTCTAACAGTAGGAAAACGGTTGGATAGCGTAGGGGTAAAGATTACTATTCCCACTCCAGAGAGTGCAACAGTAGGGAAAGTGTTTGACAGCGTTGGAGTAAAAATTACTATTCCCACTCCAGAGAGTGCAACAGTAGGGAAAGTGTTGGATAGCGTAGGGGTAAAAATGACTATTCCCACTCCAGAGAGGGCAACAGTAGGGAAAGTGTTGGATAGCGTAGGGGTAAAAATGACTATTCCCACTCCAGAGAGTGCAACAGTAGGGAAAGTGTTGGATAGCGTAAGGGTAAAAATTACTATCCCACTCCTGAGAGTGCAACAGTAGGGAAAGTGTTGGATAACGTAGGGGTAAAAATTACTATTCCCACTCCAGAGAGTGCAACAGTAGGGAAAGTGTTGGATAGTGTAGGGGTAAAAATTACTATGCCAACACCAGAGAGTGCAACAGTAGGGAAAGTGTTGGATAGCGTAGGGGTAAAAATTACAATTCCTACTCCAGAGAGTGCAACAGTAGGGAAAGTGTTGGATAGCGTAGGGGTAAAAATTACTATTCCAACTCTAGAGAGTGCAACAGTAGGGAAAGTATTGGATAGCGTATAAGGTAAAAATAACATACTTATTAATACATTAATAATTTAAAATAATACAAAAATTAATTATTAAATAAATATAAACTATTTACAAATACCAATACATAATTATTAAAAACATGATTAACAATAAATAATTAGGTAAAAATAAATCATTAATAAATACCTAATAATAATAAATTACAAATTAATAATTAATTAACAATATAATTAACAAAACAATGAGTTAAAATAAATTATTACTTAATTACATTTAAATTACTTCCCACCCTATTCCCCTATAAACCCATAACCCGCTAAAGAACATAATTATCAATTAATCAATTAATTAAAATAAATTACCAATTAATAAACAATAATTACCAATTTATTAAAATTAATTTATAATTCCTAAAAATTAATAATTAATTTAGTATAATTAAATTACTTTCCACCCTATTCCCCTATAAACCCATAACCCGCTACAGAACATAATTATCAATTAATCAATTATTAAAAAATAATTACCAATTAATAAAAATTAATTACAATTAATTTATAATTCCTAATAATTTATAATTAATTTACTATAATTAAATTACTTCCCACCCTATTCCCCTATAAACCCATAACCCGCTACAGAACATAATTATCAATTAATCAATTAATTAAAATTATTGACCAATTAATAAGAATTAATTACCAATTAATTAAAACGAATTTATAATTCCTAATAATTAATAATTAATTTACTATAATTAAATTACTTCCCACCCTATTCCCCTATAAACCCAGAACTCGCTACGGTATAAAATACAAAATTTACTTAAATTACATAAATAAAAATTAAATACATAAAAATTAAATACATAATAAATACATAATAATATACATAAAAATCATAGAAAAATCGATATTAGTCACATCGATATTACTAACATCGATATTACTAACATCGATATTATTAACATCGATATTAGTAACATAGAAATTACTAACATCAATATTAAACATATCTATATAACTTAACTTCTATATTATGTCCCTTCGATATTTAAACATCGACATTATTGTATGTCGATATTTAAAACTCAATATTTTGTCTGCCTACCGTCAGGAGCACTTTCCATGGAAGGGTTGGCCCGTTTGCGGGCGGTGGGTATAGTGGATCTCTGGCGTTGCTTTCACCCTGGGGACAGGGACTATACCTATTACTCTAATGCACACAAGACATATGCACGCTTGGATTACCTACTTGCTTCCACATCATTTCAGGCACTCACGACGGGGGTAGATATAGGTACTGCATCTCTTTCGGATCATGCGCCAGTGACCATTGTGTTTTCCCTCCCGCCTGTTTTGCGTGGGTCGTGGAGCTGGAGGATGCGGGAACTGCTGTTACACCGAAAGGACGTGGTTGCACGTCTCAAAGGGGTCATAGCAGACTATCTCGAACACAATAGCAATACTGACACCACATTGGCGACACAATGGGCGGCGCTAAAGGCAGTGTTGCGGGGTGAGCTCATTGCGATCTCGGCGGCGGAAAACGTCAAACGCACACGTAAAAGGGAGGAGCTTACACGGCAGATGAAGGAGTTAGAATGAATGCACCAGCGAACAGGGGCCCCGCAAGTCAGGAAACAACTTAAGGCCATGCGACACCAGTTAACGGCGTTAGACCAGGACCGGGTGGAGTATGTGGCATGGTGGCTGAAACACACGTATTATACTGGCGGGACCGATGTGGGCGCCTGCTAGGTAACAAGTTGCGCGAGGTTCGACAGCGACAGGCTGTGCAGGAGATCCTCCCGCAAGGGGGTGGGCGAGTTCAGAGGATGCTGATATAGCCTCTGCCTGTAGTGATTTTCATGCTTCCCTTTATGCTGGGTCTTCCATTGAGTCATCTGCGGGGGAGTCCTTTCTCGCTCCCGTCCCTCTTCCCGCCCTCACGAAAGAACAGGCGGACCTCTTAGATCGGGACAGCAGGCCAGAAGAGGTCATCACGGCTATTTTGCGTCTTAAGCTGGCGAAAGCGCCCAGGCCGGATGGCTTTCCTTCAAGCTTTTATAACACGTTCTGTTCACAAGTGACCCCCCTTTTGACAGCCCTTTTTAATTCCTTCTCCAAACCGGGTGCGATCCCTAGAGACCTGTTAGACGCTACTATTTCCGTCATCCCCAAACCAGGGTAAGATACCTCCCCATTTCTCTCCTTAATGTTGACCTTAAGCTCTATACGGGCATTCTAGCGGCATGTCTTGCGCCCTTTATGAGTGGCCTGATTGACCCGGATCAGACCGGGTTTATTCTAGAACGCCAAACTGCTGACAACACCAAGAGGACCTTGCACTTGACAAAGAAAGCCAATCGCACGGCCGGAGAATTCATGATGCTGGCGATTGATGCTGAAAAGGCCTTTGATCGGGTCCACTGGCCCTATCTGGAGCGGGTCCTAGTGAAGGCAGGTATGGGGGAGAAGTTTTGCACCTTTATTATGAACTGCTACAAGTTCCCAACTGTGGCAGTCCGTGTTAATGGCTGTACCTCTCCTCGGTTTGCTATTGAACGGTACGAGACAGGGGTGCCCGTTGTCTCCCCTGCTCTTTGCTCTATACATGGAGCCGCTGGCGCAGAGGCTGAGGCTTGATCCGAAGGTGCAGGGGATTAAGTTTGGCAGTTACAAGCACACTATAAGTTTGTACGCAGATGATGTGCTACTCTCCTTGTCCCCTCCCAGGGAATCGCTGCCAGCGTGTCTCGAGTCCCTCGATGCGTTTACACAGGCGGCGGGCTTTAAGATCAACATGAACAAGTCCGTGGCCCTGGACCTGTCCCTAGACGGGCCCACACAGGAATTTCTGCAGGAGTCCTTTCCCTTCCATTGGTCGACTGAAGCAATCCCGTACTTAGGGATTCAGCTGGCGTCTACACTCTCTGATACGGTTCGTATTAATTATGCGCTGGTAAGCCAGAAGATCAGGCGCGAGCTGGGTAGATCGAGGCACTTCCCCCTGTCCTGGCTGGGAAAGGTGGCGGCAGTAAAGATGACGATCCTCCCCCAGATTCTATATGTATTCCGCACTATCCCTCTGCGGCCACCGGTAGGCTGGATTCACCAGACTCATTCAGAACTGGCTCAGTTTAACTGGAATGGTAAAAAAACATGGATGAAGCTCCGACTTGTGACGCTTCCCCCAAGAAAGGGGGTCTCGACTTCCCAGACCTGCTTCTTTATTCTCAAGAGGTCCAGCTGAGCTTCCTCGTAGAGTGGAGCAGATGGGAGTCTGAGAAGCACTGGCTTTTACAAGACCAAGCGGTCGCGGGCCGTCCGCTTGAGGAGATCCCCTTCCTCCGCCTGAAGCATAGACCCCCAAACCTGTACGCCTCGTACAATACCAGGGTCCCTATGGAAGTGTGGGATAGCACTAATGTCAAACATGAGCTCACCTCCTTTCCATCTCCCCTCACACCCTTAATGGATAATCCGGATTTTACCCCAGGACAAGACTCCGTGGCTTTCGCAAAATGGCGATCAGCGGGTGTCGGTTCTTGTATCACTTATATGTGGAGGGAGGGGTGTTAACATTTGCGGCCTTCCGACAGGTGTATAGTTTGCCGAAGTCGGAGAGGCTCAGATATCTTCAGGCTCAACACTGGGCACTCAATGGCCAGGTACGCCCTACTGCCGACAGACGTTTGTGGCCGTATGAGTACTGGTTAATCACACGTAAATCTGATAAAAAGCTCATTTCGGACCTATACAGAATGTTACAAGCCAAGTACATGTACATATATAGACTTTTCTATGTAGCTGTGTGTATCCTGTTTTATGAGCTGGTGGGTCGGTTTTTACTGTTTGTTTCCTTGATATTATCACAAACACTGTCTGCAGTAAACACAAATGCATGGAGTTTTCCATACATTGAAAATACAGTGGGCAAGATTTGTGTTTGCTTTGTTTGCCCTAAGTTTGCAGGGTATGTCCAGACATGGGTCCCTTGCTCACTTTGCCACTGGATTCAAGCTAGCCTGGCTGATGAGGGCGGTTAGCCCGAAACCGGTCCCAAGATTCTTGTTTCCGGTCCAGTGAAGACGTGGCTTGGCAGTTCGGCTGGACTGTTCCCATGAGGCATAGGGTCAAAACTGATTTGCATATAGCTGTGTCTGAACTGGGGTGGCAATGTGAGCTAAAGAATGTGATGGATTCAACCCAGATCTGTGACTGGGGGTGAGTGTCTGATAAGTTTCAGCGTTCCGTCCATCATCTCCTTGTGTTTGCTTTGTTCCCCTAAGTTGGCTGGGTATGCCCAGACGTGGGTCCCTTGCTCACTTTGCCACTGGATTCAAGCTAGCCTGGCTGATGAGGGCTGTTAGCCCGAAACCCGTCCCAGGGTGCTTGTTTCCGGTCCCGGGAAGTCATTGCTTGGCAGTTCGGGCTGGACTATTCCCATGAGGCACAGAGTCAACACTGATTTGCAGATAGTTGTGTCTGAACTGGGGGGTGGCTAAGTGAGCTAAAGAACGATGATGGATTCAACCCAGATCTGCTACACAAACCTGACATAAATGCCAAAGGCTATGGGGGTGAACCCATCAAATTGTCAGGGTACTTAAATGAAAGTATTGATTTTAAGGATAGAGTCATCGCAGGGAAAGAGTATGTCTCTGAGAGAGGTGGTTCCTTAATAAATTGGATACATCAGAAAGATCTCAGAGTTATTCTAGATCCTAATGAGACCCCATCTGTAAGGTTAAGACAGGACGAGTTATGTGGTGTGCATGTAGGTCAAGGAGACAAGATGTATGAACCATTGAGTCAGGTGCAGACGGGTGGTCCTTTCTTTCAAGGACAATCCCTGAAGTATTCAATGAACATTTGGGCTGTTTGAAAGGGTATTACCATAAGGTAAAACTAAAGGAGAATTTGGTACCAGTTGTTAGTAAGGGGAGAGGTGTGCCCCTAAAGGTAAAAGAATATGAAAATTGAACTTGATAAGCTAATAAATGGTGGCATCATCACTGAGGTTGAGGCCACGGAGTGGTTGGCTCAGGTTATCATGGCCCTTAAGGCCAATGGGGAGTCCAGACTTTGCATAGACTTAATGGAACTCAATAGGTGTGATCTGGTGAACCACTATCCTCTGCCTAACATTTCCGAGATGTTGTCCTTATTGGGAAGAACTAAATTCTTCTTTTCCATTAATTTGGCATCGCCATACCATCAGGTATAGTTACATCCTGATTCCCAGGACTTAACGACATTCATAACTCCTTTTGGGACCTTTAAGTTCCTTAGGATGCCTTTTGGTCTTATATCCGCTGCAGCCGTCTCCCAAAGAATGATGAAACATATTTTTAAGGATGTCAAAGGGATTAAAATCTACCAAGATGATATACTTGTTTTTGGGTGCAATGTGGAAGAACAGGTCAAAGACAATGGTCTCACCCTCAAGGCGAAAAAGTGTAAAATCAATCTCACTGAAATTGATTATCTGGGTCACAAAATTTCTGGCTCTGGCATCAAACTTAAGAAGGGGTCAAGTCAAAATTGTATAGCGCGCTACTCACCCAGAGGGTCTCAAGGCGCTTGGAGGAGGGGGGTTTCGTTATTTATCAAACAGCCAGGTTTTGAGTTGTTTTCTGAAGGAGAGGTGGTTCTGTGTAAGGCGGAGGTGGTGGGGAGAGAATTCCAGGTTTTGGCCGCTAAGTAGGAGAATGATCTTCCTCCCATGGTGGCTCTTCGGATTCATGGGATCGTGGCGAGGGCTTGAGTGGATGATCGTAGTTGGCGGGTGGGGGTGTAAAAGGTCAGGCGCGTGTTGAGGTAACTGGGTCCTAGGTCATAGACGACCTTGTGTGCGTGGGTGAGGAGACGGAATTTGATTCTCTTGTTGACGGGGAGCCAGTGAAGGTCTCTCAGGTGACCGGAGATGTGATTGTGGCGGGGTATGTCTAGGATGAGTCGGGCGGAGGCGTTCCGAATGCGTTGGAGTTTTTTCTGCAGTTTGGTTTTGGTTCCGGCGTATAGGGTGTTTCCGTAGTCCAGTCGGCTTGTGACAAGTGCTTGGGTGACCGTCTTTCTTGTTTCGGTGGGGATCCATCGGAAGATCTTTCGGAGCATGCGTAAAATGTTGAAGCACGATGACGAGACGGCGTTGACTTGTCTGGTCATTGAGAGGGAGGAGTCTAGGATGAATCCCAGGTTGCGAACATGATCCGTTGGTTTGGGCGCGCTGCCAAGGGCCAGTGGCCACCATGAGTCGTCCCATGCAGAGGGGGATGATCCTAGGATGAGGACTTCCGTCTTGTCAGAATTCAGTTTTAGGCGGCTCTTCTTAATTCACTCGGCTACGTCTTTCATCCCTTTGTGTAGGTTGGTTTTGGGGGTTTTTGGGTCTGTTGTGAGGGAGAGGATCAGCTGTGTGTCGTCAGCGTAGGAGATGATGTTAAGGTTGTGCTGGCGTGCAATGGAAGTGAGGTGGCTCATGTAGACGTTGAAGAGGGTGGGGCTCAGGGATGATCCTTGTGGTACTCCACAGATGACTTCGGTGGCCTCTGATCTGAAGGGGGGAGGCGGACTCTCTGGGTTCTTCCGGCGAGGAACGAGATGATCCAGTCCAGTGCTTTTTCTTGTATTCTGACGTTGCTGAGGCGTTGTACAAGGGTGCTATGGCAGACTGTGTCAAATGCTGCTGAGAGGTTCAGGAGGATGAGGGCAGCTGTTTCCCTGTTGTCGAGTAGTGTTCGGAGGTCATCTCTGGCTGCGATGAGGGCGGTCTCGGTGCTGTGTTTGGCTCGGAAGCCGGATTGTGAGGGGTCGAGGGAGCTGTTAGACTCGAGGAAGGCGGCGAGCTGGTTGTTGACAGTCTTCTCTATGACTTTCGCAGGGAATGGGAGGAGCGAGATGGGGCGGTAGTTCTTAAGTTCGGTGGGGACTGCTGTAGGTTTCTTCAGGATGGCATTGAGTTCGGCATGTTTCCAGCTTTCCGGGAAGGTAGCGTTGTTGAGGGAGCAGTTGATGATATCTCGGAGTTGGGGTGCGATGATGGAGTCGGCCTTGTTGAAGATGCGGTGGGGTCATGGGTCGGTTGGTGATCCGGAGTGGATGGAGTTCATCAAGCGGATGGTGTCTTCGGTGCTGATCGGGGACCAGGCGCAGAGGGTGGTAGTGGGGGTCTTCAGTTCGGTGGTGAGGGGAGTGAGTTGTTCGCTGAAGCTGTTATGTATGTCAGCGATCTTGCTGTGGAAGAACAAGGCTAGAGAGTCGCAGAGGTCTTGAGAGGAAGTGATGTCGTTGGTGCCGGCGCTGGGGTTGGTAAGCTCTTTGACGATGCTGAAGAGTTCCTTGCTGTTGTGGGCGTTGTTGTCGAGTTGATCCTTGAATGCTGATTTCTTGGTGGATCGGATCAGTTGGTGGTGTTTGCGGGTGGCGTCCTTGAGGGCGGTAATGTTGTCTGTGGTAGGGTTTTTTCGCCAGGCTTTCTCGAGGGTGCTGCACTTTTTTGGGGAGTTTTTGAGGTCGTCATTGAACCAGTTGGCTCTTTTGCTTCCTGGCTTGTTGTGATGGTTTTTCAAGGGTACTAATTCGTCAGCGCAGCGGGTGAGCCTTTGTGCGAAATTGGTGGCTGCATGGTTTGGGTCCGATACTCTGGCGGGGAGGTTTTGGTTTAGCGATGTGGTGAGCTGGTCGGTGGTAATTTTGTTCCAGTTTCTGCGGGGACTTGTTGTGGGTGATGGTGTGTCGTGGTTTTTCTGAAGTTGAAGTGGACGCAGCTGTGGTCCGTCCAGTGGAGTCCTGTGGCGTGATTGAAGGAGATGTGCTTGCTGGAGGAGAAGATTGCGTCGAGCGTGTGTCCGGCGTAATGGGTGGAGGTGTTTACCAGTTGTTTGAGTCCGAGATTGGCGAGGTTGTCCAGAAGGGTGGTGGTGTTGCTATTGTTGTTCTTTTCCAGTTGGAAGTTGAGGTCCCCAAGGAGAATGTAGTCCTCAGAAGGGAGGGTGTGTGGGCTGATAAAGTCAGTGATGTCTTCACAGAATTGTGTGCGGGGTCCTGGGGGTCTGTAGACGAGGGTGCCTCTAAGTGTTGTCTTGGGGTCGGTGTGAATCTGGAAGTGAAGATGTTTGGCGGCTGTGAGGGTGTCGTCGGCGCTGGTCGTGATGCGGATGGAGTTCTTGTGGATGATGGCGATGCCTCCTCCTGTTTGGTTGATGCGGTCCTTTCGGATAATCTTGTAACCGTCCGGGATGGCTATGGCGATGTCCGGCGCTGATGAGGCGTTCATCCAGGTTTCTGTAAGAAAGGCGACGTCCGGCGATGTGGTATCGAGTAGGTTCCATAGTTCAATGGCGTGTCTGTGGACCGAGCGGGTGTTGAGCAGGATGCACTTCAGGTGGTTGTTGTTTGGGCTCTGTTTGGTGTTTGTGGTTGCAGTGTGGGTTCTGATGCAGCAGAACTTGCATTATTGGCAGGTGAAGGGTCCATGGCTGCGTCCTGGGGTGGCTTGGTGGCAGTCGGGGAGTCGGCCGGTGTTGAGTGCAGTGAGGGCATGCAATCAATTGCATGGACAGTCCTAGTAGTAAAGAGGAAGTGGTCAAGTTTTTATGTATGTCTGAACATTATGCCACATTCATACCCAATTTCGCCAAAAAAACACACAATATGAGACTGCTATTGAAGAAAGGTGTGTTTTTTGCTTGGAATTCTGTATGTGAGAAATAGTTTGTCTTAGTTAAGCAGGTATTGTCCAAAGCCACCTCCTTGAGGACTTTTGAACCAGGTCACAAGATTGTTGTCATGACAGATGCCAGTTCTGCAGTCTTGGGGGCTGTTATGATGCAGGAACACCAAGGTTTGGAGAGAACCATTTTGTCCTTATCCAGAAGTTTGAGAGGAGCGAAATTTAACTATTATGTGGTAGAGAAGGAGGCGTTGGGAATAATCTGGGCAGTAAGTAAACTACGCAAATTCTTGTGGGGATGCAACTTCACAATTGAAACTGATCACAAGCCACTGAGGGAGATTTTTTAAAGGAAAGGGTCTAGACAACTTGGCCTCTGAAATACGGAAATGGGTGGTGGCTCTTCAACAGTTTCAGTTTTGTGTAGTGTATGTTCCGAGTGTGAAGAATAATCTAGCTGATTGTTGCTCACGCTTGTTTGATAAAAGACACACTAAGGACTAGGAGCATGAAGAAGAGTTAAGAGACTTTGATGACTATGCTGTCTGACTTGTCAATAAGAGCATAATTAAGGAGGATGAATAGGTAAGTGAGCTTGGGAAGGATATAACACTAGAAGCTGTGTGGTGTGGCATTGAAGAGGTTTGGGTCAAACATGCCAAAGTGGATGAAGCACTGAGCGTTTTTTTCGTGTAAAAGATAAGTTGGCATGCCAGAACGGTCTCTTGATGAGGGGCACCAGATTGATTCCTCCAACTAACTTGAGGATGCAACTAGATGACTTCATCCATGAAGGTCATCCGGGCATTTCCAAAACCAAGGGAATACTTAGGCTAAGATACTGATGGCCTGGGATGGACATGTATGTTGAGAGAAGTGTGCAACCCATGACATTAAGCCGGCTTCCCAAAGAGGCTTGGGAGGAGGTAGTTATTGACATCCTGGGCCCCATTAAACACACCTGCATCGACAAGGACGCAAGTGCTCCTGGACGTGTATTCTAGGTGGATGTGGTCAAAATTACCAACTCAGTGGAAACCAGAGATGTTATAGCATTCCTAGATGGTCTTTTTGAAAAGGAAGGTTTTACGTCAACATTGTTATCCGACAATAGTGTTCAATTTAGATCCAGGGAAATGGACACATTTTTGGATGACTGGGGTATTGGTCCGGCTGCTCCAGGAAACCATTCAAAGGGTATTAGCCAATCAAAAGTGTTGGTGTACAGAAGTGCAAAACAAGGTGAAGGGTTACAGATTTCCTCCTCATTCCATGACGGGGAGAACCCCATTTGAGTTGTTTTGCAAAAGGAAGCTTGTATCAGTTTGTGCCTCTCATGGGGGTTTTAGAAATCACAAGGTTTGGGGCATGGAATGGGGGACAAAGAAAGAATTGAAAAAGAAGTGAAGAAAATGTGTATGAATAAAAGGAGGTTTGATATGAGAAAAGCTCAGCTCAGCCCGTCATGAGGCACACCCATTTCTATTATGGTCCAGCACAGCAGGGGAATATCTTAAGCAGCCAATGTGTTAAGAACACCATTAGGATGGAAAACCACAGAGTGTGGAATCTAAACAAAGTTGCCAAGCTTTCTGATAGTCTCCCGAATGTTTGTAAAGAAGGGAGTATGACCATCTGTGAAAGGGGTCTAGGTGTAGAGTGTGAGAGTAAGAATAGTGGTGTGAAGCGACATGTCAAACCAAAGTATCTAGATGATTATGTCTTGGATTAAGAAACCTTGTATTATAGTTTTTGTAACTGAGCATTTTAACTTTATTCCACTGTTGTTATTGGGAGGGAGATGTGTAGTATCCTGTGCTTTTGCTGAAACCTATTGTAAGTGTTTATCCCTTTATGCCATTATAAGAACACTTGGTCTATGTCATCTATGTCATGGAACTCTGTGGCTCCCAGGCTCCTCACCTGGAAAGTATTGATTCAAAAGGGGAGAGCTGTTGGGTTGGAGCTAGGTCTGAAGCTGAGACTAGAAAGCTGGGGTATGAAGACCAACCTGAATAAAGGAGACCTTTTACTCTTACTTCGTGTTGGAGCAGTCTTTACAGATACCCTTGGCTTTTTCTTATTAGTTAAAGAACTTGCACTCCTTGTAGGACATTGTCCTGATCTACTTTTTTACACTATTCCCAGCCTTCTTATCAAGGGTGGGGCCTCCCAGATTGCCTCATCCCAACATAGACTAGTATGCCTCCTCTTAAAAAATAAGTTGTGCAGTAAACCACTTAGCATCTTTATTACAGACTCCAGAATCTCCTGGAGACACCTAAATCATTTACAACCGGAGAAATTCTCCCATTCACTTCTCAGTATCTCTTGATCACATTCTAGCAGACCTAGAGAAGAAGGCAACTACAGTAATAGATACACTTCACTGGTTTCAACTCTAAAGTCAAACCCATATAAAGCCATAAATGGTTCATGGACTTGTGATTTCTGAAAGCTTGGTGCAGAAAACTAGAAAGACCTTTTTAAATTAAAACTCACTGTTAACCTGTTATACAGAAAGAACATTCCAAAGCAACAGGACAAAAAAGAATGTGTCTGATCTCACACCTCAGAGACTGACAACTCAGTTAAAAAACTTTTCTGTGTCTTTGGAAAATGGTGACCCTTAATCAAATGATAAATCTCCTTGAGTCTTTAAAATATCTATGTGACAATCCCCCTGTCTTTCTTTATTAACAAAACGGAAGTCATTTCTTCATTAACGAAACGAAACGGAACCCCTTTACAGATACATCTTAAAAGTCATAGCCTCCTGCATTACTTGCATTCAGGTTTCAGAGCTTTGAGGGGCACAAAAACAACACTTCTAAACATTGGAAAAAAACGTATCTATTCCTCAGGCGAAGGCATACCTAGGGGCCAATTCCGATTCGGGAAAAACCGCTCCGAATAGCCGTTCGGAGCGTTTTTTCCGTACAAATCGTACCCTGCAATGTCTCCCGTACGTATGACGAAGTACGATTCGTACCAGGAGCCGTACTCAGTACGAGTCATACAGTCGTACGATTCTCCCTCAGAACCCGCTGTACGTGATATTCGCGGCTGGTTTTTACAACCCAGCAAGTGCGATACGTGTCGGGTACGCACCGTACGACCCTTTTTCTACGAGAGCTGAAAACAGCCATAAAAGCAAAGTTCGCGCCGAAACAGGTACGGAATGCCCCCCCCCCCGGGTACGGTGCGTACCCCCCATGATTGCAGGTGTTCGCACTGTACCCCTGCGATCATGGGGTGTATGAGCCATACCCCATGTACGATGGGTGTACGAGCCGTACCCCATGTACGATGGGTGTACGAGCCGTACCCCATGTACGATGGGTGTACGAGCCGTACCCCATGTACGATGGGTGTACGTGAGGCCCAGAAATGCCTGCGCACACTGAGCGAGCTCCTTGACTATCTAACGTCCTTCCCCAGGTGACACTGCCTTATCGGAGAGAGGGACCAAATTCAACGATATTGGCTACTGCAAGGGGGGCTGTGTGGACAACGCTATTCCCCCCCTCCCTTGACCTGCGGCAGAGTCCCCTCACTGGGGCGGTGGAGCTATTTCTGAGCTCAATTCCTAGCCACTCCGAGGTGCAGCTACGGGCCGCAACGGGCTTGAAGTACTTGTCCATCAAAGCGCAACCCCTTCTAGCATACCCCAGAGCTGCAACGGACGCTACAGTTTCCCAAGGCTACAGACACAGAGAGACCTCGAGCATTCGCATTCCAGTCAAAAATACGGATCCCCCTCACAGGGCCCACAATGGGCAGGACAGACGTGAAGTAAACGAAGATCCCCTTCGAAACCTGCAAAACACCTCAGTCACAAACTGGTGAACAACTGGCATCTGAGCCAAGTAGTTGCCAAAACAAGAACCTGAAAACACTTTTGCTAACAATGAAAAACAGCCTCACATCAATAGACGCAAAAATTGACGCAATGAACTCCCGCATAGACTCAGTGGTACACAAGCTCGAACAACATGATCATTGCATAGAGGAAGCGGAAAACAGAATCTCCGAATTGGAGGATGGCGCCACGAGTTTCAGAAAGCAAATCTCACAGATGGACAGGTTACTCAAAATCATTGCAGAGAAAAATGAGGACCTGGAGCCCCACTCCAGGAGAAACAACGTCTGCATCCTTGACTTGGCTGAGTCAACAATTACTGGCCGTATGGAGGACTTCATTGAGACTCTTATCATTAATCTGTTCGGAGCCGGGTCATTCTCCAAACACCTCACTGTGGAGCGAGCACACAGGGCCCTGAATGCGCACCCTGCACCGCGGATGCCTCCATGTTCTGATAGTCCGATTCTTCAACTACCAGGATTGTGACGCGGTGCTACGCCTGGAGCGAGAAAAGAAGAAGGTAGAGTATGAAAAGACAACCTTGGCATTCTACCCTGATTTTACAGAAAATGTGCAAGATGCCAGACAAAAATTCACCAACATCAAGAAGAAACTGCAAGCCCAGAGCATCCTCTACGCCATGTTATAACCGACGCAGCTCCGCATCTCACACCTGGGGAAGCAGCCGGTGTTCCATAACCCGCAGCAGGCCGAGGACTATATCAAAACTCGCCGGGGGCCGCCACCAGCCAAGACCTCCAACAGAGTGTGTTCCAGATCCCTGTCCTCATTGTTGACGCAAGAGTAATCCTGACCCACCAGACGGCTATGTGCAGAGGTTGGCCTTGGAAGCCCACCATGGAACTATATACCAACATCCGCCACCATTGACTCCTTTATTGTGACTTACAGAATTGTACCGCCCGGTACTTTACCCTCCTCCCGTCACTGGTACCAGCCTGGCTAGGACGAAGCGATGGATGGGTGGAATATTCGGAGGGTAACAGCATGTCGTGGGCCCCTAGCCTCACCCATACGGGAGTACCCCCTTAATTTCAGTATCACCTATTTTTTTCTATATTTCTTAGTTGTGATCAGGAGGGAATATATGCCCGACAAGTTGGGGAAGTCGGAGTGGGAGGAGGGAAGGATAGTTTGCCTTTTTTTTGTTGAAATCAAAATGCAAATATGTCCGACACTCACAATATTTGAAAACGCTCACCAACTCAGACCACACTAACAGACCCTATATCCGTTACCACTCACAAGCAATCTAGTATACAGTGCATGACATGGAATACCCGGGGTTTAAATAATCCTCGAAAAAAGAGACAGATCCTAGGATATACGGATAGACATCATGTCCAGGTTGCCCGACTTCAGGAGACCCATCTGGACCCGTCCACATCCCCCAATTTTGCCACCAAGTGGGCCTCACATTGCTGCTTCTCATCTTATTCCACCTACTCCAGCGGGTGTCTCCATCCTCATTAAACGTAACACTCCCTTTATCCTAGGTGACTCCATTACGGATACTCAAGGTCGCTACTGTTTGATGTGGGGACTGCTGGCCTCCCATGATGTAACAATTGCCAACCGTTATGGTCCCAATGTGGACGATACCCTATTTCTCAATACCCTATGGGGGAAAATCTTATCTGTGGGTTCCACATACCTACTCTGGGGCGGGGATTTTAATACTGCCATGTTCCCCACGATGGACAGAGCCCATCCCACTGCCCTACATTATTCAGTCATGCAGAAACAGTTAATGGGAATCATTTCTGACAATTATCTCCTTGATGCGTGGCGGCACACCCACCCTACAACTAAAGAAGGTACACACCTCTCGGCTGTACATTCCTCCAGGTCCCGTTTGGACTATTGGTTTGTGTCACTCGGTATGGCCTATTCGATAGACAAGGCTACCCATATGGCAAGGACGTTTTCCGGCCACTCCCCGGTGGAGTTGATGCTGAAACCTCCAACTGTACAATCCCCCTATGTCAGCTGGAGGCTTAACCCAATACACCTTTTAGACACAGTTTTCAAAACCGAGATCGAACTAGAAATTCAAGAATAGTTTCAGCGGAATGTTGATTCCCCACCGAGCCTCAACACCGTCTGGGGGCCTTCAAAGTAACAATCAGAGGCTCCTGCATTGCTAAAGGAGGTGGCATTTTAAAACTTATTCGCAACAATTTAAATCGGCTAGAAAAGGATATAAAAAATCTGGTACGTACGACCAAGGCACAGCTGTGCGATAAACTGACGGAATATACTGACACTGCCGACCGCGAATGTAAGGTCTGGGGCAAATACCACGTCGCTCATCAACACGGTGAGGGTGACCGCCCTGGGAGACTTTTGGCAGGTCTTGTCAGACAGCCACGATTTTCCAACCAAGTGGCGAAAGTCCACGACTCAAAGGATGGGATACACAGAAATCTCCCCAAGCAGCTCTGCACCTTCATGATGTATTACAAATCCCTAAACACAACCCTTAGGGAGCAACCCTTTGACCTTCATGCATATTTTGAAGATACATCCCTGGCTGGGTTGGGTGACACTCAGCCAGCATTCCTTAGTGCTGAGCTGAAGTTAGACGAAATCACCACAGCGATTATGCAAATGAAATCGGGGCGAGCTCCGGGATCAGACGGGCTTTCTATAGAATTTTACAAAACTTACCTGGCACACCTAGCCCCATACTAAAGGAGGTTTTTTACGAAGCTAGAGAGGAGGGACGGCTACTGACCACCATGAGAGAAGACCTGATCACATCCCTTCTTAAACCAGACAAACCCCCACCCCAATGTGAATCCTACCGCCCTCTATCCCTAATTAATAGCGATACAAAAACATTAGCGAAAGTCCTATCCAACAGACTAAACACGCTCATGGAAAGACTAGTTCTCCCAGACCAGTCTGGATTTATCCCCAACCGAGCGACGTTCCATAATCTCGGCACCCTCCTTACAGTATTACATCACATCGACCCTCATAGCACTGCAGACGCAGTTTTCCTCAATGCCACAAAGGCAATAAACTCTGTCGAATGGGATTACCTCATCAGCACCTTGCGCTATATGGGAATGCCCCCAGCCTTCCTTGGGTGGGTGGAACTACTATATCTTTGGCGAAAATAACAAGGACCCCCTGTTTGTGCAACAGAATATGTTATACAGGGAAATTAGACAGTGTGAAAAAAGGCATCAAAATTGATATCACCAGGGAGAAAACGACATATAGAAGGCACAACAATCAATTAAAAAGTACAAAATTTTGATTTTTTATTAAGTATATATACTCAGAATAAAAACATTTAAATTCAAATACATAACCAAATCATACATTTGACCTATTGTAATTATAAAAAACAACAATAGATGGCATACAAAGTAAAATTATCAATAACACAATTAATTGTAAGTTCATAAAACAGTAGCAGACAAATATAATCTTCGACGCGCGTTTCGGCGTTTTAACAAGAACGCCTTCTTCAGGAGCCACATATAAAATCTGAAAGACATATATAGAACAAATTAAAATCATCATTAGGAGAGAAACACTCGCCTCTCAACAAAGTCTTATTACATGTACATAACAATATTATAAGCTGCCTTACATATCGAAGAAACTCCCTACTTGTGTAGCCGGACTATAGCGCTACAAAAGGTACAAACTATAGGTTATTATATTTGAGCAGTGGTGTAGTTATGACATATAAAGGTCCTGTAAGATGGTCGGACCTTTAACTCAATTCTGTTGTCTTATGAACGTACCCGATAAGTCGGAGGCATGATGTTCCAAACCAGATATCTATGACAGTATCTAAGCAGTAAACGGGTAATTTGGGGTGGGTAACAGGGGTGTCATTATTGCAAGTGAAAATATATATCCCATGGGACAATACTTGCAAAACGCACCGGTGGATGTTATGAATTACTATCTTTATTCTATTCATTCAATGTTCTCGATGTTTGCTAGGTTTGTCAAGGATGTTACTGGTTTAAGCATGATTATTAGCACAATGTCCTTACCAAGAAGTGAAATGTTCTACGTAGTTCCAATTGATGGCTGGAACACAGGAGAACGCTCCGTTCCTAATCGTGGGGACGGTTGAGGGACTCAGGTCCTTATTGTTATACACAACCATCCAGTCGAAATACTAAACAGCAAAGTAGATGAACACTTTATGCCTTTCTGATATTAAATAGAACTTATTTATAGACATGATAAAGTTGTGTCAGGTTTTGGATGTGCAATTCTTACCTAGTGTTGATCGATTCAGTGCATAAAGGTAAATGTTTGAAGGGGCATCCAATCAATTTCGGTGCTATAGATCTAAAGGATATAAAAGAATGGCCAAACGATTACTTAAGCAAAAGTAGTAGCAAGATGACCACCACTTTTTCATTACCGAATATGTACATGGTTTCAGATGGGAGGAGGTGAGAGACTGCTGGTAGTGTTGGAAGTGTTTGCAGCTTTTTTCTTTAGCATGAGGTGGTCAGTTTCAGATGTGCAGAAGTTGGATTGATGCCTCGAATCCTATCCTTGCTCTCTATATACCTGTTTAAAAGAAGAGTGAGGGGCTGTTGGGATGGGCACAAACTTCTCTCCTGGAATTATGGAGATGAGGGAGGAAGGGTAAGATTGTTGTAAGGAAGTTAACTATAAATTGATGTTAGGCATACAGATTGGAAAGTCAGTTTTGAATTCTCTGATGACAGGGCTGAACTAGTTGTCAGGATTTAGAACCTGTGCAATAAGGATGATCGATCTGGACTTATTTCCCTCTAGTTTGATGTTATGGTGCTAATGTAGGTTTCTGTATAGAAAAAGTAGCTCTGTTTGAAAAGAGGCTTATTGAAAAATACTGGAGAGTGTTACGGCGGGATTTTTGATCTCTTATCAGATCACCATAGATCTAGATCCCACCCAGGTCAACTGAACCTTTATTACCTGTCATAGAGTAAAAAGCAATCCACTACTAGGTTAATCAGTTCAAGACTTTACGCAACTCTGAAGAACCACTTACTACGAATAAGTTTTAAAGTTTTATTATAAAGCCAAAGATAACTGGAGATACAAACATCTCAATATAAGGTTCAAAAGATACACTGGCATCAATACAAACATGAATTCTCTAAATGCT
The DNA here is from genome assembly GCF_964263255.1 of Lissotriton vulgaris. NCBI lineage: Eukaryota > Metazoa > Chordata > Amphibia > Caudata > Salamandridae > Lissotriton > Lissotriton vulgaris. Next base: position 1,294,020,834 of record NC_141694.1, read on the forward strand.
CTTAGACGATAGAAGAATATCACCAAGACTAATTCAAAGATCAGCAAGTTTGCAAGAATAGACACAAGTTGTAACTTGAGCGTCATTTACAAAAGGAAGAAAAATCCAGATTAGACTGTCCCTACTCTAGACTAAGTGACATCCCTACTTAGCAGGATCTTAACCTAAAAAGGTGTCAGTCGTGGTTACTTCCAAAGAAGATCACTCAATTTCCCTTAGTCTTTGTTGTAAATCTGTGCACCGCAGTTATGCTCTATCTGCCTACCCATCTGCTCTCTTAGGTTCCTCAGGCCATCTACTCTAACTCCACCCAGGGGTGCTGTCCCTAATACAAAATCACAATTACAGTTGAAACGCCCCTCAGAGACGCCCCTCACGTACACCCCTCACTTGGTGTCGGTTCTGGCTTTTTCCATGCTGATACTCCTCTGGGCTCCTTTTTAGCGTTGACCTTGCTTCTCAGGCTCTTGTCCGGCAAGACGGTACCCCCCAGGAAATTCCTGAACCCTCCTCCAGGCCTGTGCCTGTCTCCCAGAACAGAGCTCTATTCATCACTCTCCTGATTGGAACCCCCTCGCACCTGCAAACAGACACCCATGAAGTGGGCCCCAAATTCCGGCCTCCAGCTTATCTCACAAGTCGTAAACCTTCGAGCATGGTCCACAATTTATGCTTAACACGACCTGATTTTAACTAGCACATGCAGATCAAAAGAAACTACCTTATCTCTCCAGGCCTACTAGAATTACATGAAACAGGCCTGTGCGCTCTATGAACCTTTATTTCTCAGCCTAAACAGTATTCTAACTTATTACACACACTGATTATAGGAAACACTTCTATAAAACATATATTTCAATTCTATGATCAATAATACTTTGAATTATAACAACAGTAATCCATATCATGTGAAATTGTAAAGGCACATATTCTTTCTTCAGTAAACGGCCATGAGGCCTACACATTTCTACGTTTGGCAGCATTACATTCTCCTCTGCAACAGCCACATAACATGGAATTTAATATCATTCTAACATCTCTAAACATTACTACATTAGCTTTTCACACTGATATATGCACTCTGTATTAATTAAACACTCTTATATGTATGCACTCTATAAATTCGACACTCTTATATGTTCCTTTAACTAAACTGGTGCAACGTGCTTGTAAATATGGTGCACCTCTACATTTTACTTGATTTGCGCTCTCTCAAGAGCTTGCAGTCAAAAGAGCTCTAAATGACTATAAAGCAGGTTTGCAAAGATATAAGTAAATGCACAACAACATTTCTTGTTTCTAGCCTAAATATCTATAATTAAAAAAAACGCAGCGTAGACCATCAGGGATCTAAGCAAATGGAAAATAAAACAGCTGATCTGAACAATACACATTATACAGAAACAATATTGTGATATTTTAAAATTCCTAACATTTGCCAGAAATGAATTTAGCAACGGGTGTACATGTTATATCAAATTAAACGCATTTCTCTTGCTTTTCCGGCTGCTTCTCATCCGGACAAATGCGGTTCGGCTGTATATTTTTAAGCAACCATTCATTATTTATGTAATCTTTTCACCAGGCGTAGAATATCAAACTTAAAATACGTTGACTTAATTTGTGGTTTTGCACATCATTTCTTCCTGCAAGTAAAATGACAAAGGAAACTTCATATAATAGACCATGAAGACTTTCAGTCCTGTCAATCAGCCACAGCATTCCAGCCTTGAAAAGTTACAATTTGTTAGTTAGGAAAAAGATAGACAGCTAACAAAATCATAATTAAAAAAATATTCAATTTTTTTCTGTTTTACAGATAGAGAAACTTGTGCATGTTTTTTGTCCACGATTTAAAGGGCTACAGCTAGCAATACACAAAAAGCCAACCACGCCTTTTAACTTGCTAATTAGTTTTCTTGCTGCCACTTGTGCCAGTTTCACATTTCAACTGGTTTAAGGCTTCCACACACAATGGAAAGACTGTGGGACCCAACTTATAGGATATGTGCTACATTTCAATTTGTATGAACTGAATCACAGAACGCAGCTTTTCTTGGAGTTTAAACTAAACTCAGGCTTTTTCTGGAGTGATATTGAATTACGAACCGATGTAGTTTGTTCAGAATCCGTACTTTCTTTAGGTGTTACTACATGGTTGATTAGCAAACTGTGACTAGAGGGAAGCTATCCTCTTTCAGAAACTTGCTAGGCTGCATTAATCTAAGAATATAGGGGCATATTATCAAGGGGGTTTATCTCCGCTTTTTTGGCTTTAAAAGCCAAGAAAGCGGAGATAAAATTATCTCCTTATTACCTAGCTGTCGCTGACACCAGTTAGCGATAGCTAGTAGGAGATAGCGACCTTCTTGGGCCCCACTTTGCATGTCCGTGATATTTATTACTAATGACATGCAAAGTGGGCGTGCCAAGATGTTAGCTAACATCGCTATCTCCTATTACCAACTTTTGGAGATATTCGCGCTAAGCGTGAATATCTCCAAAAGCTAACACCTGCCCTGAGCAGTTCTTAGCCATGTTATCCAATGGGAGGTGGATAACATGGCTAAGAGCATTAGCTCGGTAATGCATGAATATCGCGGACTTTTCAGCGATATTCATGCATTGCAGCGATTTTTATCGCATTTGCGATAAACCTTGGTAATACCAAGGTTTATTAGCAGTAAAAATCGCCGCAGCTCAGCGGTAAATTTTTGTCTCTAACCAAGCAATAGCGATAATTATCGCTATTGCTTGGTAATATGCCCCATAGGTCTCTAAAGTTTTTTTTACCAGCAGCCACCCGAGAAATGATACCAGAGAATACAATTGTATGGTGCTCAGTCATGTAATTTGCTATGTTTGTATGCATATAAATTCTTTATGGAGGAAGTATATAGGCTTGTTGACTGAATACCACCATGTGTTAAAACATGAGGTGAAAACAATACTAATGAACAAGTTTCTGCCCTAAGATACATTATGTTTTATTTTTTATTTATATGCCTAATTTTCCGATGCTCTGAATGACCACTACATTGATGTGCAACCATTGACTCCAGCGTTACCATGCTACTCCCATATATCTAATGAGTGTCTGTTCATACAACTTTATCCTACTGCTCATTGATTATCCAGACTCTCTATTTTGTAGGCTTGATGTTGAAAAGGTTCCACTCTAATCTTTAGCACTACACTGGAATTAGGATAATATGACGATGCTTGCTGCCTTGGAACTGTTACATCTGTCATCAGGTGGCCAAGTGTAGCTTGATCATGATTGGCATGAAATCAAAGGTGATAATTTATCAACTCAAAAGAAGTCAATAGTACGTAGGCACGTCTAATTTGAGCTGAGCGTCCATAGTTCTTGCATTCAGTAGTTTGCTAATAACAAAGGTCAATAGTCTCCATACCATTAGAAGGCTGAGCACACATAATTGCAATAGAGTTACTAAATAAAAAAAATCTTAAGGTCCAAAGAAGATTATTTAAAATTAACGAATAAACCTTTTGGAATTAAGGGCTAGATGTAGATAAATCACAAATACCGAATCGTTATTACCGTTTTTTTCCGAATCGGTAATAAGGAATCGGTATTTGCAATGTAGGTAATAATTCGGTAAAAATTACCGAATCTGTAAAAATCGGTAATAGTTACCGATTCCTTAGAAATCGATAAACATATTACCGAAAACCCATTACCGAATCGGTAAAATACCGATTCCTTATTACCGATTTGGTAAATACCGAATCGGAATTGTGGAATCAGCCAATCCAGAACAAGCACATGACTCCCAACCAGGAAGTGGCCACACCCATGCAGGTGCACTGAATCAGTTGGTGTTTGGAGAGACTAGGAGCAGCAGCAACAGCAGAGGAGCAGAACAGCCAACACCCAGTTCACAGACACAAACTGCACCATGGCCACATCTGATAAAAACAAGGATTCTGCACCTGGGAGAAAAAGAAAAATGAAATTTAGTGAGAAGGAGTTGGAGGTCCTCATTGAGGAAGTAGTAAAAGACCATGACCAGCTCTTCGGTAAGAGGTCACTAAACGTGCCTGAGTCCCAGAAATGGGCCATTTGGATGGCAATCATAGAAAAAACAAGCATTGGAAATGCAATAGGTCTCGCATTAGAAAAGTTGGAGCTATTGGTCTTGTAAATTACACATATTTTATTTATGTGTTGGTTTTTAAAATAGCTAAATTGATAGCTTTGTTATTTACAATGCCAATAGTTATAACTTTTGCAAATGTGACACCTATAGCATTTGTAATGCTATATGTTTTATTTACGTGACTTAGATGTATTCATATTACAAATAACAATGGCCTTTATTTTTTTTATAATTAATACTTAAATAAAAAGTTATTGTAATTTATAATGGCAATAGCTTAAACTTTTGTAAATAACTTTTGTGAAGATTATGTTCAGTGTATTTTATTGTGACGAAAATCCAATAACAGAAGTGAAATATTAACATCTTTTTGTGACATTTGTAATAAACCTTGAAACATTGCGAGAACATATTTGAACCAGTTGTTGTTGAATGGTTGCACTGACTGATGCTCTGGTGGCGATGAGTGATGTTGTGGTGGCGACGAGTGATGCTCTGGCGTTCAGTGATGCTGTGGTAGTGCATAGTGATGTTGTGGTGCCCCTGAGTGATGCTGTAGTGGTGCTGAGTGATGGTGTGGTGGTGCTGAGTGATGCTGTGGTCATGCGATAGACAGATAGATAGAGTGAGTGTGATAGATAGAGTGAGGGTGATTGATAGAGAGAGGGAGAGCGATAGATAGAGGGAGGGCGAAAGATAGAGGGAGGGCGAAAGATAGAGGGAGGGCGATAGATAGAGTAAGGGCAATAGATAGATAGATAGAGTGAGGGTGATAGATAAATAGATAGATAGATAGATTGAGTGAGCGTGATAGAGGTGTAGAGAGAGGTAGAGAGAGGGGTATGTAGAGAGAGAGGGGTATGTAGAGAGAGAGGTGTAGAGAGAGAGAGTTGTAGAGAGAGAGAGGGGTGTAGAGAGAGCGGTGTAGAGAGGGGTGTAGAGAGAGGGGTGTAAGAGTCGTGTAGAGAGAGGGGTGTAGAGAGAGGGGTGTAGAGAGAGGGGTGTAGAGAGGGGTGTAGAGAGAGAGGGGTGTAGAGAGAGAGAGGGGTGTAGTGAGAGAGGGGTGTAGAGAGAGAGGGGTGTAGAGAGAGAGGGGTGTAGAGAGAGGGGTGTAGAGTGAGAGGGATGTAGAGAGAGGGTTGTAGAGAGAGAGAGGGGGTGTAGGGAGAGAGGGGGGTGTAGAGAGAGAGAGGGGTGTGTTGTAGAGAGAGAGAGGGTTGTAGAGAGAGAGGGGGTGTAGAGAGAGAGAGGGGTGTCGAGTGAGAGGGGTGTAGAGTGAGAGAGGGGTAGAGTGAGAGGGGTTTAGAGTGAGAGGGGTGTAGAAAGAGGGAGGGGTGTAGAGAGAGAGAGAGGGGTGTAGAGAGAGAGAGAGGGGTGTAGCGAGAGAGGGGGTGTAGCGAGAGAGGGGGGTGTAAAGAGAGTGGGGGTGTATCGAGAGAGAGGGGTGTAGAGAGAGTGGGGGGTGTAGCGAGAGAGAGGGGTGTAGAGAGGCACCACATCCTCTCCTTGAGTTGAGAGATTTTGAATTCTGAGACTTTTGAGCATCCACACAGCAGCCCGGCAGGCCCAGTGATCGGACAAGGGGATTACCCAAACTCAGACCCTTGTTCTCCTAAGAGAATAGAGTCAATGTGGTGCAGAATTCTTCTTCTGTCTATATTAATTAGGGGTTGGAGGTAAAGCAGACTGCACGAGGTAAACAGTGAAGCTTTTACCACCATGGAAGCCTGTCCCCTCCCTCTTGTTCCGGCCTATAGACATTTGGGGTGCCTGGAGTGCTTTTATTTTGTTGTTAAAACTCACCTGACAGGCCCTCCTGCAAAGCCCACAAATCTGTCAAGACAGTCAAGTGGGAGCCCTTCTCTGAGCGGCGCCCCGGATGCAGGCCAGAGCCTAGCAATTAGAATCATACCACGGGTACTTTCCCATTTGTGGGTGAAATAGCATAAATCATGGGTCATAATTCGCCTCGTGGTAATCTAATTACCGCCGTGGGTATTACCGCTGCCAGCCGGGCCTCTCATGAGGCCTTTCAAAGTAAAAAGCAAAAACTCCGGGAGTGTCTTACTGTGCACAAAGAAAAATGCTATTGATGCTGACTGACCAAAGTTTACTGTTCAAACCCAAATCCTATAACTCATTTTATTGGTACCGATTTAACATGGAAAAGTGTATACACGTAGCATACAAACATATGGAAAAGAAAAACTAGGCTGAGTGTACATGCACGGAAATCAAACGTACTTCCACCACAATTACATAGGCTTTTACTTTTCCAGTCCTTAAGAACTGAGATGCACGGGCGGCTGCAAAGAGGAGCCGTGTCCGACAAGGCACTGCATGAGGTAAACAAACTAAGAGTGACTGATGCCCATAAACACAGTCCCGCCCGCCTTTGGCAGGAGGAGGCAGGCCAAGGGTACATAACGGATGATCGCTTTTCACCGTACACGTGACCGGAAGCCCTGAACGTCCCGAGGGCTATGACTCGAATGTGTTTGTCAGCTGCTCTGTGTGCAAGCAGGGGCGCTCCGGTAACAGAGATGTCAGGCTACGGGCGACAGCCATCTTACAATCAGGGCAATGCATGTATGAATGAATGACTTTTATATAGCGCGCGGATGCTCCGAGTGTCCCAGCGCTCGGCATAGAGGTACAGGTGAGGGGCAGAGTCCCCAAATGTGTCCCAGAGTCCGCAAAGCTTAAAAAATGCGTCTTCTGGGCCTTATGAAGAGAGTTTACTCTGGAATGAAATACAGCACACAATGAACACGGGTAGAAAGCAGACGGATCTACTGCACGTGTGCTAAAGAATTCTTCGTGTGGTACAGGTCGGTGTTTTCTTCCAATGTTGCCGTGGATACGCGGTTTTATTTTGGGCTCAGCGATATCCGTTTTCATTGTTGCATGTTATACCAGAGGGATGGTTAAGAGGAATGGAGAATAAAGGCAAACCGCTCTTGCCTCTGATAGGCTAAAATCTGCCACAAAGTATTGGTGACAGTCAAGGAGCGCTGGCACTTGTTCATAGAATACACTTGGAAGTGCAACAATAACTAAGTCAACGTGAAACAAGATAATACATCAAATACAAAACAAGACGGAGGGCATTGCTGTGGGGAGGGGGGAGGAGAAATGCGACACGGCCGCAGCAGGGGGCGGAGCGGGGAGAGCGGCGGTGAGGGTGTGAAGCAACAGGGGCCTTTGAAGTGAAGCTAAGCTTCACTTCAAAGGTGTGGGAGGAGTGCTGCAAAGGCAGAACGCACGCTGGGGGAAGCTTTTGGGGTGGAGCGGGAAGAGCTGCTGAGGAACAGATGGCTGGCATTTGATGCTGTGCACGCGCATTTTAGGTCATTGCGCTTGCGCATTGACCTAAAAGCGCACGGGCACAGCACCAAATCGCCAGTTGGGTAAAGTCTGTTTAAGTGCCTATAGTCTCGCTCTGCTCAATGCGCATGCGCATTGAGAGGCGAGACCTAATAAATGCCATTGGGGTCACACCACGGACAATTGAGGACTTGAAAAAGCGTTGGTACGACCTGAGAGCACGCGCCAAGGAGAGGATGGCTGTGCGCCAGAAACAATCAAGAAAAACTGGTGGTGGAAGCTCCACAGCGCCTGCTGCTACAGCCCTGGACCAACTGGTAGAATCCACCCTCCAGCCAGAGAGTGTCCGTGGAATTGGGGATGTGGATAGCTCTGCTAGACCTTCCAACACACAAGGTAAGTTGCATTACATCATACTGTTTCCCCTCCCTAACCCCAATCCCCCTGCAACAATCCCACTCCAGGCCATGTTTTATGTAAGCGGCAATGCATCATGGGAAATGTAGTCCCTATCAATGGGTAGCAAACCAGCCACTCCCCAATTAGCTTAGGCAATTGTTACACACCTATAGATGAGATAGCAGAGGTCAGACAGCTAGGATGTCAGTTGTGAAATTTATTAGCACACATTTGCTGCAAGAAAAGTAAATAATGATGCATTCTGTATCCACAGGCGGAACAGAACCACAAGCTTCAGAGGGGGAGACTGCTGATGCTCCCAGGGATGATTCAAAAAGTGATGAGGAAGTTCTGTCACCTCCACCCATTGCACCAACTACTCCACCACCACCACCTACAAAGTCAAACCGCTACACAGTTGCTCCACCTCCGGAGATTGATGCCCCAGAGGACAGGCAGGAGGTCCAGCATACATCACCAGGTGCAGACACACAGCCATCTGGGGTGCAGTACCCCATGCGTGAACGCAGCACAGGTGTCCATAGACGACACCCAAGGTCACAAAGTCCAGAATTTCAAGGCTCCAATGTCTTTGCAGGCCTGGAGGGCCAAATGCTGATAGTGCAGCGCCTGCAGGGGAAGACAATGCGGACCATTCAGAGGCAGATGGTGGCAAACAGCCGGAAGGGCGATGAAATGAAGGAGGCCATATACTGCCTCAACAATACAATGGCAGAGGGACTGAAAGAGGTATCTGAGGCAGTGAACAAATTAAGTGACAAAATGGAGGGGGAGCGCGCTGCAAGGTGGAGATACAGACAGGTGATTGCAGCCTTTACGAAGTATGTGAACAGACTGTGTAATGCCACCCACGTACTGAGTAGAAGATCTGTGGCCATGCAAATGGAGATGTCCAAGTGCAGCTGTGAGGTTACCCAGGGCCTGGTCACAGTCACCAGTGCCTTGGAAATAATGCAGACAAACCAGATTGCTGCCACCGGTTCCGAGGACGTTGAGGAAAGTGAGGAGGCAAGCAGTCATAGCACTGAAACCCCTCCCCTTGCTAAAGAGTAGGAGGCGCAGTGTGAGGCATGGCTCTGCTGCAGGATACAGTGCTGCTGAGGACAATGTGCAAGTAGGATGCGGCACTGGTGTGCGGGGCGCAGGAGATAGGCACTGCCCTACAATTCAGATCTTTAGTGGGTGAAGTAACCCTTTTGAAAACATAGTTGGTGTCATGGTGTGCTGATAATTTGCCTGATGAAAGGTCTATTAAACACCCTGACTTAAATACATTACCTGGCTTTGTCTCATTACTTACTTAAAAATAATTATTTGTGACCTCTGACCGTCTCTGTCTCCCATTTGCTGCAGCTGCGCCGCCTGCTGCGCCGCCTGCTGCGCTGTGCTGTGGCTGTGTACCTTCCTCATCCTCATCCTCCTCTTCAGAATCACACAATTCAACAGGTGCACCTTTCTTAGTGGCAAGGTTATGCAGCATGGCACATACAGCTATGATTTTGCAACACACCAGGGGCTGGTACTGCTGTGCACCTCCACTTTTGTGCAGGCAGTGGAACCGGCGTTTGAGGAGTCCAAATGTTCGCTCAACCACACTGAGTGTCGATCTATGTGCAACATTGTCTCTCCTTTCACTTGGGGTGGATGGGTGCAGGTACGGAGTCAGGATGAAAGAGCGCACTGCATAGGCACTGTCACCTGTGTGTGAGATGTAAGTAAGTATTACACAGCGTACAATATCATCAACAGTTGTGTAATTCAGGGGGTGTCACATGTACTTACCTAGCAGGTAGCCTTCACCAAATTCTCCTGCAAGAAGCCGGGTATATATTCCACTGTTCCTAAATATGTATGAATCGTGGGTGCTCCCTGGAAACTTTGCAACTATGTCGGTGATCATGTTCTTCGCATCACATATAACCTGTACATTGATGGAATGTGTGGACTTGCGATTGCGGTAGATGTACTCAGTCGCAGCAGGGGGGCAAATTGGTATATGTGTCCCATCAATGCAACCTATGACGTGTGGGAAGTGGACCTTCTGATAAAGGTCCAACTTGGTCTTAAGCAGTTCTGCCTGTGTGCCGGGGAATTTGATGTAGTGTGCCATCCTTTGCAACATGGCATCCAGGAATTTGCGGAAAAAAGGTGACAGGCAACTTTGTGAAACTCCACCTGCCACAGCTATTACCCCTTGGTAAATGCCAGATGCCAGGAGGTGCAGGCAACAGAATACCTGTACATGAGTGGGTATTGCGTGCGCCCTTGGTGTCTGGTGCTCCAGGAGTGGGTGCAGGTCCTGTATGAGGTCCAAGATGGTGTTATTCGCACTCTGTACACGCGCTCCACCCGTCTCCAGATCCTCCGTCCTGCTGCACGCAAACGTAGCCACCTTGCTACCAAGTACAGGGCCGCCATTGTGTTCACACTGATGCATTATGGGGCTGTTTTTATGCAGTGCACCTGATTACCACCTGCTTTCACTTAGTGTTAAATACCGATTCTTAATTACCGATTTTTGACAAATTCGGTATTACCGAATTTTTACCGATTCCTTATTTCCTATTCAGTATTTTTTTTCCGATTCGGTATTTGTTTTCCGATTCGGTATTTTTTATTTTCCGAATCGGTAAATAAGGAATCGTTAACTGTTTTCCCTTATTTTTACCGATTCCTTATTACTGATGCCAATCGGTAAAACCCACAACGCACATGGCTAAATACCGGTCGGTAACGGTGAAATTTACTGAATTTCACCGTTACCGACGGGTATTTACCCACCTACATCTAGCCCTACGTTCCTAAAAATGTTAGGGGTTTTTACTGGACACAAGACAATTAATGTAACCTTAACCAATTTGAGCTGGTGCAAAGGTGGCTTTTGTTTTATTATAGGGGAGTTAAAGTCTATGTTAAATGTAAAATGTGTCTGTGTGTTTCTTTAACCCTGAACTAGAATCAATTGGAAATCCACTTGGCAGGCCTAGGCATTGTGATGATCCCAATGACAATGTTACCTACAAACTTTAAAATTAATTATGTAAAAAATACCTGAGTTGGAGTCTTGGCTCAGCAAACTAAGAGCAAAACTGGTAAAGAAAACTTGCTGCAACGAAAATGATCCAGGTAGGTGAAATCACATCAGGAAGTAAAAGCAGAATGTAAGACTTCTGGATCAGGGGGTCATTTGATGAGTTTTCTGATATGGTTTTTCCGGAACTCAGGTTTGTCGCGAAAGCAAGTACTTGGTGATGTTGTACAACTCGGACTAGTTTAGCTGGAACTTTGTGATAAAAGGATATAAAAGCTGAGAGCAGTATGACTGGCCTCGGAGGCCAAAATGGGAGAGATCTCACCAGCTCTACAGAGCAATCTCTACCACTCACATCTTGCTGATGCTTGGAACTCAACAGTCTTTTGTGGAGTTATTTTCCAACAATTGATGGTTTCAAAACTGTTGGTTATTTAGCACAATATTGTGTTTCCGCCTACTTAGGGGCCCATTAGAATGTCGGGCGGATCGCCACCACCCGCATGGCGGTGGCGATTCGCCCAACATTCTTTGCGGCCCGCATGCCATTCCTCCCGGCGCCATATTACTATGGCGGGGAGATCCCGGAGGGTGGATAAACCGTCCGCCGGTTTTACGCCCGGTCGATGAGTCGACCTGGCGGAAAAGGTTTTAATTTGGTGGCGGTGTCTATTAGACACCGCCATCCATATCACGTTGCATGCAGGGATTTGCCTTTCTGTGGTGGCAACGCTGACATGGAAAGGCATGCAGTCTTTACTATTGGGGGCCCATAGCGGGCCCACAGGAAGTTGTGGGGTGGGTGGTGCACATGGGCGTTACCTATGGTACCCCCCTGCAGTTTCATGCACAGCATGGCAGGCATCGCGCGGTGCCTGCCATGTTGCACATGAAACTGCACAAAATGCCTTTTTGGAATTGCGGCGGGGGTGCTTAACCCTTTCGATGCTGATGACGAGCTCAGCTCGTCATGATGCACAGTTGAGCTGTGCTGATGACGAGCTGAGCTCGTCATGAATAAAGAAGAAGTGCAATTTCCAGCACAGGGGGGGGAAAACACCTAGCAGCCAAGGTGTTAAAGCACCATAAGATAAATGTGGGGAGGGTCAAAAAGGGCATATTTAACGACCAAGACCACTCGCGCCCTTATAATAACTGTCAAAACACGAGGAAGTAGCCTGGTCAGAAGACTGTTAGTGTGCCGCAACTGAACTATACCCCCAAAACCATTAGAAACACTAGAAGTGATAACCTAGGTCTGGTAAAGAAATTCCCATCAGCCCACCCATTTGGTGGAATGTCGTCATGTGGGAGATGTCATCAATCCAAATCTCAGACAGTGCACCTAGTCATGGTGCAGAGATGGATTATCATGATGTAAGTTCAGACCACTAGGCTTCACTGGTGATGCTAATGGGGTGCAGTGCAAGTGGAAAAAATAAAAGTGAAAAACGTGAAGATAAAATTGACTCCAAGAACCAAAATTTAATTTTAATCAGTATGGTGCTAGGGTCAATATTAAAAAATGCCAAAATAGTTTGAAATAATAACTATATGTAGGCAAAGTGAGTGGAGGTCGACATGTTTCAGCTGTACTGACTATTGGTCTAAGCTTTCTTCAGGACCATTGGGAAACTGCGACTGCAAATCAAAACAGAAACTTAGTGACTATTCACGCTATGTATGTTGGATAAATCCTACCAGTTCCTCTGAGCCCAGATGAATACTGGAGGGAGTCCAGAACTTTCAGTATCTCCTAAAAAAAGAGAGGCATAAGCGTGAATCAAAGAGATGTAGTGTATAACAGAATTAGGGAAACAAGAACAGGTTGCTAAGCACACAAACAGTGCGGTGGAGACAGTCTCTCCCCGCTGACAGAACTAATGATCAGATCCTGTCTGTATTTAACCCGTGTATATAATCACGCATATGAGAATAAGCGTAATAACTTACCCAGCATTGTGTGGGAATACGCCTCACCTCAACCGGCACCCACTCGGGAAGAAGGAGGCCCCGCTCTAGTTAGGATGGAAATGTAAAAAAAGAGCCTCAGAGAAATAGCAGAGGGACTTAAACCCAAATTGTTTACATTCCCAATATTCTCCTAACAAAACCTACCTATATACAGAAAAAAGACTCAACCTATTGTAAAGCAAATGGCCAGAACTGTGCAGGAAAGGGTTAAACAGGGTCTAAGAGTAGAGCCACTACTCAGAGAACTCCTTATGGCGTTAAGATGACTGAAAAAAGAGACTAACAATAAAGGAGGGGCATCAAGATGTGTTGCCCTACCTGTCCGTCGGTACCTCAACACCAGCGTCCGAGAGGGAGTGGAGGTACCGACTCCTGGGCGCGCGTGTCTATTTATGTCCGAGCTGATTAGGTAATTAGCTGCAGCTGTGTCGGATATTGTGAAAAAACGTCTCAATAACAAGATGCCCAAGCTGTTGTGCGCATGCGCTAAGTATCACGGCTGGACTGCGCATGTGTAGACTAAAAGTTTGTTATTGTTGAACTGCGCATGCGCTATAGAGTCCGCTAGAGTGAACTGCACAGGCGCTGGTATCAGGTCGCTAGCATTAATGCCGATCACAGCGCGCATGTGTCCTAAACTGCTCCTTGTTGTAGCGTATTTCAATTTCGAGTTTTGTTATTATCAAATTGCGCATGCGCTGTGAGATCAAATCGAATGAACAGACCCTGTAATCATCCCTGTAATCATCCCAGATACTACATCTCTTACTAATCATGTCACTCTGTCCTTGGTGCAGCTCTACACACCTATATCTGCTTTGTCAAGCACATCTGGTTATTGCTTATAGTCACCAGAAGCGTACATACTGTTGGAACATCTGCTCCAATTTGGGTCCAGTATTGCACGCGAAAACCAGATTGAAGTTTTAACACAGGCACACTGGGTTCTACATTGGCTCTAGTGATCTGACATCAGAGCATGCGCTGTTCATTCGATTTAATCTCACAGCGCATGCGCAATTTGATAATAACAAAACTCGAAATTGACCACATCTGGTCTTTTTTCAGCCCTTGATGCTGCACCGCATTCACATAATATTTGTTTTGTTATTTCAATGGGCCACTTCTTGCAGTTAAATGCAATTAGTCACCAGAAGCGCGCCTTTTGTTATAATCGCAGCGAATTTCTTGGTCCAACATTATACGCTACAACAAGGAGCAGTTTAGGACACATGCGCGCTGTGATCGGCATTAATGCTAGCGACCTGATACCAGCGCCTGCGCAGTTCACTCTAGCGGACTCTATAGCGCATGCGCAGTTCAACAATAACAAACTTTTAGTCTACACATGCGCAGTCCAGCCGTGATACTTAGCGCATGCGCACAACAGCTTGGGCATCTAGTTATCGAGACGTTTTTTCACAATATCCGACACAGCTGCAGCTAATTACCTAATCAGCTCGGACATAAATAGACACGCGCGCCCAGGAGTCGGTACCTCCACTCCCTCTCGGACGCTGGTGTTGAGGTACCGACGGACAGGTAGGGCAACACATCTTGATGCCCCTCCTTTATTGTTAGTCTCTTTTTTCAGTCATCTTAACGCCATAAGGAGTTCTCTGAGTAGTGGCTCTACTCTTAGACCCTGTTTAACCCTTTCCTGCACAGTTCTGGCCATTTGCTTTACAATAGGTTGAGTCTTTTTTCTGTATATAGCTAGGTTTTGTTAGGAGAATATTGGGAATGTAAACAATTTGGGTTTAAGTCCCTCTGCTATTTCTCTGAGGCTCTTTTTTTACATTTCCATCCTAACTAGAGCGGGGCCTCCTTCTTCCCGAGTGGGTGCCGGTTGAGGTGAGGCGTATTCCCACACAATGCTGGGTAAGTTATTACGCTTATTCTCATATGCGTGATTATATACACGGGTTAAATACAGACAGGATCTGATCATTAGTTCTGTCAGCGGGGAGAGACTGTCTCCACCGCACTGTTTGTGTGCTTAGCAACTTGTTCTTGTTTCCCTAATTCTGTTATACACTACATCTCTTTGATTCACGCTTATGCCTCTCTTTTTTTAGGAGATACTGAAAGTTCTGGACTCCCTCCAGTATTCATCTGGGCTCAGAGGAACTGGTAGGATTTATCCAACATACATAGCGTGAATAGTCACTAAGTTTCTGTTTTGATTTGCAGTCGAAGTTTCCCAATGGTCCTGAAGAAAGCTTAGACCAATAGTCAGTACAGCTGAAACATGTCGACCTCCACTCACTTTGCCTACATATAGTTATTATTTCAAACTATTTTGGCATTTTTTAATATTGACCCTAGCACCATACTGATTAAAATTAAATTTTGGTTCTTGGAGTCAATTTTATCTTCACGTTTTTCACTTTTATTTTTTCCACTTGCACTGCACCCCATTAGCATCACCAGTGAAGCCTAGTGGTCTGAACTTACATCATGATAATCCATCTCTGCACCATGACTAGGTGCACTGTCTGAGATTTGGATTGATGACATCTCCCACATGACGACATTCCACCAAATGGGTGGGCTGATGGGAATTTCTTTACCAGACCTAGGTTATCACTTCTAGTGTTACTAATGGTTTTGGGGGTATAGTTCAGTTGCGGCACACTAACAGTCTTCTGACCAGGCTACTTCCTCATGTTTTGACAGTTATTATAAGGGCGCGAGTGGTCTTGGTCGTTAAATATGCCCTTTTTGACCCTCCCCACATTTATCTTATGTATCTAGTGCAACTTTTGTTGCGGGTCTTTTTCGTATACATTATATATTTCTTAGGGTATATCCCTTGATCACGCTCACCTAGTTGATATCTGTTTAGAGACTCCCTTGCTGAGGCAATGGCCGACTTTGCAGGGTTGGCGTTTGATGACGAGATGTTAAAAACTATTTTGGATGATAACCCCTCTCTTCTAGACTCATTACCTGAGACCTCCAGTGTAGTAAAGGATGATTGGCTTACACTGCTAAATTTTAAAAAATCACATACACGCACCTCTATCCATGGAACCATCATGGCACAATACCTTAGAGGGAAGTGTGCCCCTACAGGCCTTATTGTCACAAACACACCACGTCTCTTTTTGACCGACAAAGTATTTCTACGGGACTGGTCCCTTATTGCGTGGCGCTGCACGCGGGACTGGTTGATATTGATCATCAGCACAGCTAAGAGAATAGCGGATGCAATTCTCATAGAAATCCAGGTACTTGAAGGTCAAATTAAAGCTGCGTGTAGCACATTATTTAAGAAACGGCTAGACGAAACAAACAAGACGAATAAGGACTACAAGGATAACATCCTGATGAGTAAGATGGATAAGTTCAAAAAAGATTTAGATCGTTTTTCCATGGAGAAAACTTATCCATATACCAGTGACAACTATGTAGCCCCCAGCTTCAATAGCAGAGGGAGACAGTACGGATCCAACTATTCATCTTCTGGTTCCGATACCAACTCCAGTGACTCGAAGGCACCTAGCACGTCTGGAGCTCCTCAAAGAGGGGGTGGGTCTCAACAACGACCATTCAAGAGAGGTGGTCGACAGAGAGGTGCTATGTACAATCAACACCCAGGTAATTACCAGCATCCTGGTCCTTGGTGGCCACCGGGTCCATGGGGTTTTCAACCACACCCGCCATTCACACCACAAATGAATCATACACTTCTTTTCCTCAGTTTTTCCCTAACCAGCCTTTTTTAGGGCGTGGCCGGGGCCAGAACAGGGGAAGAAGAAAAGGACCACAAACTGTCCATTGGGAAGCCGATCAGACGTTCCCCAACACCCGGAGCAGGAAAGCAGCTCAAGAGAGCAACAGCTCAGAGGCGACAGGAGTCTAGTTGTTAATCTTAGCTCCCGAATCTTTACTTCAGTTGAACGGTCAGTCTTGGAGAGAGGTCTGGGCTTTGTGCCAACTAATGAAGGAGACCCGTTCCTTTTGAGAACGGAACTTGAAAAGTTTTTCCGTAAAGTGCGTCTTCACTTTTTCTTCAAAGACAGAACTGAAGATTCTCAATCAGGTGATGATACAGTCAAGAACACAGGACTACGTCCTCCTTCTACCTTTACTCCCTTGAGTCACCAAGTTCCTTCCCTTGTTACCACCTTCGAACAAGCGGTCAGACACGATATTTCACAGCTGCAAAATACTGAACGGAGAACGTTCCACAATTTTTCCAAACTTGAACAACAGGCGGTCAAAAATCTCTTGCAAGATCCGTCCATCATCATAAAACCGGCGGACAAAGGGGGAGCCACTGTCATCATGGATTTGGAACAGTACCGTCAGGAATGTCTCAGACAGCTGGATAATGACAAATTCTATCGCCGTCTAACAACAGACCCCACTCAGAGTTTACTTACCGAAATCAAAACTTTGGTGGACGAAGGAAATACGGAAGGGTGGATTACACCTCAGGAAGCCAGATTCCTTGTCACAGAGAAACCTACTATTCCAGGTTTTTACTGCCTTCCTAAGATCCACAAAGCCACTAGACCACCTCCAGGCCGTCCCATCATCTCAGGGATTGGTTCCCTTCTGGAACCACTTTCCACTTTTGTAGATCATTTTCTTAGACCTCTAGTTAAGAAAATGCCTACGTATCTAGAGGACACAGCTGATGTCCTCAGACTATCACCAACTATACTGAAAGTTCTGGACTCCCTCCAGTATTCATCTGGGCTCAGAGGAACTGGTAGGATTTATCCAACATACATAGCGTGAATAGTCACTAAGTTTCTGTTTTGATTTGCAGTCGAAGTTTCCCAATGGTCCTGAAGAAAGCTTAGACCAATAGTCAGTACAGCTGAAACATGTCGACCTCCACTCACTTTGCCTACATATAGTTATTATTTCAAACTATTTTGGCATTTTTTAATATTGACCCTAGCACCATACTGATTAAAATTAAATTTTGGTTCTTGGAGTCAATTTTATCTGCACGTTTTTCACTTTTATTTTTTCCACTTGCACTGCACCCCATTAGCATCACCAGTGAAGCCTAGTGGTCTGTACTTACATCATGATAATCCATCTCTGCACCATGACTAGGTGCACTGTCTGAGATTTGGATTGATGACATCTCCCACATGACGACATTCCACCAAATGGGTGGGCTGATGGGAATTTCTTTACCAGACCTAGGTTATCACTTCTAGTGTTACTAATGGTTTTGGGGGTATAGTTCAGTTGCGGCACACTAACAGTCTTCTGACCAGGCTACTTCCTCATGTTTTGACAGTTATTATAAGGGCGCGAGTGGTCTTGGTCGTTAAATATGCCCTTTTTGACCCTCCCCACATTTATCTTATGTATCTAGTGCAACTTTTGTTGCGGGTCTTTTTCGTATACATTATATATTTCTTAGGGTATATCCCTTGATCACGCTCACCTAGTTGATATCTGTTTAGAGACTCCCTTGCTGAGGCAATGGCCGACTTTGCAGGGTTGGCGTTTGATGACGAGATGTTAAAAACTATTTTGGATGATAACCCCTCTCTTCTAGACTCATTACCTGAGACCTCCAGTGTAGTAAAGGATGATTGGCTTACACTGCTAAATTTTAAAAAATCACATACACGCACCTCTATCCATGGAACCATCATGGCACAATACCTTAGAGGGAAGTGTGCCCCTACAGGCCTTATTGTCACAAACACACCACGTCTCTTTTTGACCGACAAAGTATTTCTACGGGACTGGTCCCTTATTGCGTGGCGCTGCACGCGGGACTGGTTGATATTGATCATCAGCACAGCTAAGAGAATAGCGGATGCAATTCTCATAGAAATCCAGGTACTTGAAGGTCAAATTAAAGCTGCGTGTAGCACATTATTTAAGAAACGGCTAGACGAAACAAACAAGACGAATAAGGACTACAAGGATAACATCCTGATGAGTAAGATGGATAAGTTCAAAAAAGATTTAGATCGTTTTTCCATGGAGAAAACTTATCCATATACCAGTGACAACTATGTAGCCCCCAGCTTCAATAGCAGAGGGAGACAGTACGGATCCAACTATTCATCTTCTGGTTCCGATACCAACTCCAGTGACTCGAAGGCACCTAGCACGTCTGGAGCTCCTCAAAGAGGGGGTGGGTCTCAACAACGACCATTCAAGAGAGGTGGTCGACAGAGAGGTGCTATGTACAATCAACACCCAGGTAATTACCAGCATCCTGGTCCTTGGTGGCCACCGGGTCCATGGGGTTTTCAACCACACCCGCCATTCACACCACAAATGAATCATACACTTCTTTTCCTCAGTTTTTCCCTAACCAGCCTTTTTTAGGGCGTGGCCGGGGCCAGAACAGGGGAAGAAGAAAAGGACCACAAACTGTCCATTGGGAAGCCGATCAGACGTTCCCCAACACCCGGAGCAGGAAAGCAGCTCAAGAGAGCAACAGCTCAGAGGCGACAGGAGTCTAGTTGTTAATCTTAGCTCCCGAATCCTTACTTCAGTTGAACGGTCAGTCTTGGAGAGAGGTCTGGGCTTTGTGCCAACTAATGAAGGAGACCCGTTCCTTTTGAGAACGGAACTTGAAAAGTTTTTCCGTAAAGTGCGTCTTCACTTTTTCTTCAAAGACAGAACTGAAGATTCTCAATCAGGTGATGATACAGTCAAGAACACAGGACTACGTCCTCCTTCTACCTTTACTCCCTTGAGTCACCAAGTTCCTTCCCTTGTTACCACTTTCGAACAAGCGGTCAGACACGATATTTCACAGCTGCAAAATACTGAACGGAGAACGTTCCACAATTTTTCCAAACTTGAACAACAGGCGGTCAAAAATCTCTCGCAAGATCCGTCCATCATCATAAAACCGGCGGACAAAGGGGGAGCCACTGTCATCATGGATTTGGAACAGTACCGTCAGGAATGTCTCAGACAGCTGGATAATGACAAATTCTATCGCTGTCTAACAACAGACCCCACTCAGAGTTTACTTACCGAAATCAAAACTTTGGTGGACGAAGGAAATACGGAAGGGTGGATTACACCTCAGGAAGCCAGATTCCTTGTCACAGAGAAACCTACTATTCCAGGTTTTTACTGCCTTCCTAAGATCCACAAAGCCACTAGACCACCTCCAGGCCGTCCCATCATCTCAGGGATTGGTTCCCTTCTGGAACCACTTTCCACTTTTGTAGATCATTTTCTTAGACCTCTAGTTAAGAAAATGCCTACGTATCTAGAGGACACAGCTGATGTCCTCAGACTATCACCAACTATACTGAAAGTTCTGGACTCCCTCCAGTATTCATCTGGGCTCAGAGGAACTGGTAGGATTTATCCAACATACATAGCGTGAATAGTCACTACGTTTCTGTTTTGATTTGCAGTCGAAGTTTCCCAATGGTCCTGAAGAAAGCTTAGACCAATAGTCAGTACAGCTGAAACATGTCGACCTCCACTCACTTTGCCTACATATAGTTATTATTTCAAACTATTTTGGCATTTTTTAATATTGACCCTAGCACCATACTGATTAAAATTAAATTTTGGTTCTTGGAGTCAATTTTATCTTCACGTTTTTCACTTTTATTTTTTCCACTTGCACTGCACCCCATTAGCATCACCAGTGAAGCCTAGTGGTCTGAACTTACATCATGATAATCCATCTCTGCACCATGACTAGGTGCACTGTCTGAGATTTGGATTGATGACATCTCCCACATGACGACATTCCACCAAATGGGTGGGCTGATGGGGATTTCTTTACCAGACCTAGGTTATCACTTCTAGTGTTACTAATGGTTTTGGGGGTATAGTTCAGTTGCGGCACACTAACAGTCTTCTGACCAGGCTACTTCCTCATGTTTTGACAGTTATTATAAGGGCGCGAGTGGTCTTGGTCGTTAAATATGCCCTTTTTGACCCTCCCCACATTTATCTTATGTATCTAGTGCAACTTTTGTTGCGGGTCTTTTTCGTATACATTATATATTTCTTAGGGTATATCCCTTGATCACGCTCACCTAGTTGATATCTGTTTAGAGACTCCCTTGCTGAGGCAATGGCCGACTTTGCAGGGTTGGCGTTTGATGACGAGATGTTAAAAACTATTTTGGATGATAACCCCTCTCTTCTAGACTCATTACCTGAGACCTCCAGTGTAGTAAAGGATGATTGGCTTACACTGCTAAATTTTAAAAAATCACATACACGCACCTCTATCCATGGAACCATCATGGCACAATACCTTAGAGGGAAGTGTGCCCCTACAGGCCTTATTGTCACAAACACACCACGTCTCTTTTTGACCGACAAAGTATTTCTACGGGACTGGTCCCTTATTGCGTGGCGCTGCACGCGGGACTGGTTGATATTGATCATCAGCACAGCTAAGAGAATAGCGGATGCAATTCTCATAGAAATCCAGGTACTTGAAGGTCAAATTAAAGCTGCGTGTAGCACATTATTTAAGAAACGGCTAGACGAAACAAACAAGACGAATAAGGACTACAAGGATAACATCCTGATGAGTAAGATGGATAAGTTCAAAAAAGATTTAGATCGTTTTTCCATGGAGAAAACTTATCCATATACCAGTGACAACTATGTAGCCCCCAGCTTCAATAGCAGAGGGAGACAGTACGGATCCAACTATTCATCTTCTGGTTCCGATACCAACTCCAGTGACTCGAAGGCACCTAGCACGTCTGGAGCTCCTCAAAGAGGGGGTGGGTCTCAACAACGACCATTCAAGAGAGGTGGTCGACAGAGAGGTGCTATGTACAATCAACACCCAGGTAATTACCAGCATCCTGGTCCTTGGTGGCCACCGGGTCCATGGGGTTTTCAACCACACCCGCCATTCACACCACAAATGAATCATACACTTCTTTTCCTCAGTTTTTCCCTAACCAGCCTTTTTTAGGGTGTGGCCGGGGCCAGAACAGGGGAAGAAGAAAAGGACCACAAACTGTCCATTGGGAAGCCGATCAGACGTTCCCCAACACCCGGAGCAGGAAAGCAGCTCAAGAGAGCAACAGCTCAGAGGCGACAGGAGTCTAGTTGTTAATCTTAGCTCCCGAATCCTTACTTCAGTTGAACGGTCAGTCTTGGAGAGAGGTCTGGGCTTTGTGCCAACTAATGAAGGAGACCCGTTCCTTTTGAGAACGGAACTTGAAAAGTTTTTCCGTAAAGTGCGTCTTCACTTTTTCTTCAAAGACAGAACTGAAGATTCTCAATCAGGTGATGATACAGTCAAGAACACAGGACTACGTCCTCCTTCTACCTTTACTCCCTTGAGTCACCAAGTTCCTTCCCTTGTTACCACCTTCGAACAAGCGGTCAGACACGATATTTCACAGCTGCAAAATACTGAACGGAGAACGTTCCACAATTTTTCCAAACTTGAACAACAGGCGGTCAAAAATCTCTTGCAAGATCCGTCCATCATCATAAAACCGGCGGACAAAGGGGGAGCCACTGTCATCATGGATTTGGAACAGTACCGTCAGGAATGTCTCAGACAGCTGGATAATGACAAATTCTATCGCCGTCTAACAACAGACCCCACTCAGAGTTTACTTACCGAAATCAAAACTTTGGTGGACGAAGGAAATACGGAAGGGTGGATTACACCTCAGGAAGCCAGATTCCTTGTCACAGAGAAACCTACTATTCCAGGTTTTTACTGCCTTCCTAAGATCCACAAAGCCACTAGACCACCTCCAGGCCGTCCCATCATCTCAGGGATTGGTTCCCTTCTGGAACCACTTTCCACTTTTGTAGATCATTTTCTTAGACCTCTAGTTAAGAAAATGCCTACGTATCTAGAGGACACAGCTGATGTCCTCAGACTATCACCAACTATACAATACAACGTGGACACTGACCTAATGGTCAGTTTTGATGTAGAATCACTCTACACGTGTATTCCACAACAGGATACGCTGGATGCAATTAGAGGCCTTCTGTCAATGGAAGACCTTGACAGTATAACCCCAGTCAATTTCATTCTATCTCTTGCAGAACTGGCAATGAAGAAAAACTACTTCAAATTTGAAGAACAACTGTTTCTACAGATCTCCGGGACCTCCATGGGGAGTGTCTTTGCCCCGAGTCTGGCAAATCTTTATGTACACCAAATGGAACAGACTCATATCCTCAACCATAGCAACCCATTTTTTGACCACCTGGTGCTATGGAAGAGGTATATAGATGACGTTCTGGTGGTGTGGCGAGGTTCTATCCCTGAAGTACAGGCTTTTCATACATGGCTCAATGGATGCAATCCCTACCTCAAATTCACACTTGAGTATAGTCATGCTAGACTTCCCTTCCTTGATTTATCTATCTTTCCCGAAGATGGGAGTCTTCAGAGTGAGTTATTTACAAAACCCATGGCGAGAAATTCACTCTTGTCATTCAGCAGTCATCACCCACGTTCCCTGAGGGAGAACCTCCCAGTGGGCCAGTTCCTCCGATTTAAGAGGAATTGTTCATCCAGAGAATTATTCAATAAACATGCAACCATACTAGCTACTCACTTAGAGGAACGCCACTACCCTAAGCATCTTGTGAACAAAGCATGGAAGCGTGCCTCGAATAACAACCGCGAGGCACTAATTGAAAGACGCCCATCAAAACCACCGATTGAACGCCTGACATTTGTCAGTACATTCAACACAATGTCCAACTCTGTTCAAAAATTGGTTCGCAAACATTGGACGATTTTGAATAGTACTGATGCAAAGCTTCCGTTACCATTGTTTTCATTCAAAAGGGCACCTAGTCTTCGAGACACTCTTGTCCATACAAGACCGAGGACAACCAGGACTGACAGCTCAACAACCCTATGGAACCTTCCTCCGGTTTCTGGCCACCACCCCTGTGGGTCATGTAGTGTTTGCCCCCAGACTGAG
The DNA here is from genome assembly GCF_964263255.1 of Lissotriton vulgaris. NCBI lineage: Eukaryota > Metazoa > Chordata > Amphibia > Caudata > Salamandridae > Lissotriton > Lissotriton vulgaris. The sequence continues at coordinate 1,294,044,614 of NC_141694.1, forward strand.
AAAACCACCACAGTCGACATAGGGACAGGTAGGACATGGTTACTCAAAAAACATACTAATTGCAATACTGACAATGTCATCTATATGATAACCTGTCCTTGTTCCTTCAGATATGTCGGCTACACCACCCGCAAGATCAAAACAAGAATAGGGGAGCATAAAAGCACTATTAGATGTCGAAAACAGGCCACTAAACTAACAAATCACTTTCTAGATCAAAGACATACTGCTGATGAAATGAAATGGGTCATTCTTGAACAGCCATTTATTCCAGCTCATATTAGTGACGTGTCCAAATTTCTGTTCAAGAAGGAGCAGAAATGGATTTTCCTTTTGAAGAGTCCCATTCAAGGCTTAAATGATGACATACCATGGACATCGCTGTAATTAACAAGTCCTGGTTTCTTGTCATTTCTTCATTACATTAATTCAATTGGGACCCTGTAATGATCCCTGTAATCATCCCAGATACTACATCTCTTACTAATCATGTCACTCTGTCCTTGGTGCAGCGCTACACACCTATATCTGCTTTGTCAAGCACATCTGGTTATTGCTTATAGTCACCAGAAGCGTACATACTGTTGGAACATCTGCTCCAATTTGGGTCCAGTATTGCACGCGAAAACCAGATTGAAGTTTTAACACAGGCACACTGGGTTCTACATTGGCTCTAGTGATCTGACATCAGCGCATGCGCTGTTCATTCGATTTGATCTCACAGCCCATGCGCAATTTGATAATAACAAAACTCGAAATTGACCACATCTGGTCTTTTTTCAGCCCTTGATGCTGCACCGCATTCACATAATATTTGTTTTGTTATTTCAATGGGCCACTTCTTGCAGTTAAATGCAATTAGTCACCAGAAGCGCGCCTTTTGTTATAATCGCGGCGAATTTCTTGGTCCAACATTATACGCTACAACAAGGAGCAGTTTACGACACATGCGCGCTGTGATCGGCATTAATGCTAGCGACCTGATACCAGCGCCTGCGCAGTTCACTCTAGCGGACTCTATAGCGCATGCGCAGTTCAACAATAACAAACTTTTAGTCTACACATGCGCAGTCCAGCCGTGATACTTAGCGCATGCGCACAACAGCTTGGGCATCTTGTTATCGAGACGTTTTTTCACAATATCCGACACAGCTGCAGCTAATTACCTAATCAGCTCGGACATAAATAGACACGCGCGCCCAGGAGTCGGTACTTCCACTCCCTCTCGGACGCTGGTGTTGAGGTACCGACGGACAGGTAGGGCAACACATCTTGATGCCCCTCCTTTATTGTTAGTCTCTTTTTTCAGTCATCTTAACGCCATAAGGAGTTCTCTGAGTAGTGGCTCTACTCTTAGACCCTGTTTAACCCTTTCCTGCACAGTTCTGGCCATTTGCTTTACAATAGGTTGAGTCTTTTTTCTGTATATAGCTAGGTTTTGTTAGGAGAATATTGGGAATGTAAACAATTTGGGTTTAAGTCCCTCTGCTATTTCTCTGAGGCTCTTTTTTTACATTTCCATCCTAACTAGAGCGGGGCCTCCTTCTTCCCGAGTGGGTGCCGGTTGAGGTGAGGCGTATTCCCACACAATGCTGGGTAAGTTATTACGCTTATTCTCATATGCGTGATTATATACACGGGTTAAATACAGACAGGATCTGATCATTAGTTCTGTCAGCGGGGAGAGACTGTCTCCACCGCACTGTTTGGCAACTTGTTCTTGTTTCCCTAATTCTGTTATACACTACATCTCTTTGATTCACGCTTATGCCTCTCTTTTTTTAGGAGATACTGAAAGTTCTGGACTCCCTCCAGTATTCATCTGGGCTCAGAGGAACTGGTAGGATTTATCCAACATACATAGCGTGAATAGTCACTAAGTTTCTGTTTTGATTTGCAGTCGCAGTTTCCCAATGGTCCTGAAGAAAGCTTAGACCAATAGTCAGTACAGCTGAAACATGTCGACCTCCACTCACTTTGCCTACATATAGTTATTATTTCAAACTATTTTGGCATTTTTTAATATTGACCCTAGCACCATACTGATTAAAATTAAATTTTGGTTCTTGGAGTCAATTTTATCTTCACGTTTTTCACTTTTATTTTTTCCACTTGCACTGCACCCCATTAGCATCACCAGTGAAGCCTAGTGGTCTGAACTTACATCATGATAATCCATCTCTGCACCATGACTAGGTGCACTGTCTCAGATTTGGATTGATGACATCTCCCACATGACGACATTCCACCAAATGGGTGGGCTGATGGGAATTTCTTTACCAGACCTAGGTTATCACTTCTAGTGTTACTAATGGTTTTGGGGGTATAGTTCAGTTGCGGCACACTAACAGTCTTCTGACCAGGCTACTTCCTCGTGTTTTGACAGTGCTTAAAGCACCACCCGCCCCAATGTCAAGAATGCAGTATGCGCCTGCCAGTGTGGCGGGCGCATCCTAATTACCCCCACTGGACCGCCTCACTTATGGCGGGCGTTACCTTTCTACATCAGGAAGGTGGGCGGACAAAGTCCTCCCGCCCTCCTAATGATGCCCATAGTTTCCTTAACAATCCAGCCTCCTCTCCCTTCTCATGCCTTGCTTCTGACATAATGTCTTTTAACAAGATATGACAGCGCGATTGTTGGAAAAGCTGAAGCTCACACACCCCAATCTTACTAAAAAAATACGGCCCTGTCAGTACAGCAAATGGCTGTCACTGACAGTGACCGTCCACTACTGCTTAGCACAATTGAGACATTCGTTGCCACCTTTTTTTGTAAACCGAGTTTTCATATAAAAATTACACAAATAAGTCAACTGGTATCGTCTCATTTTCCCCAAGTGCTGTGAATTCAAATCATTTTGACATGTTTTTGTAAAGCAAATATAAAAATATAACTAAAACTCTTGCATGCCTTGACAAATTATGGAGCCAGGGTGGATACTGCATTTTCATACATACTTTAAGAAAAAGTGTGCCATGTTATTTTAACAGATGATGCTTTTACACACACACGCGCACACACACGCGCACACACACGTACACACACACACACTCTCTCTCTCTCTCTCTCTTACTATTATACTTTCTATACTGCCAATAGCTGGCTAGAGACAGGACATTTTCACCATCACAAAAGTTTTCACACTCATGGAATACTACAATCTCACGAGAGGCCATTTGTATACAAGTGCTTGGTCACAATCCCAGAGGCAAAGTTACTTAACTCATGTGGCACTGAAAAATACGTAAGATTGAAACCTCTGGACTGACCTATCTAATTTCCAGAGGTTTCAATCTTACATATTTTTCAGGCTTGTTTCCCCCTCCTCTAGACCTAAAAGAAATTAATATTGGGGGTACCCTTAGCTATTATAATGAAAACCTAAATCATGTGGTCCAAGCTGAACTAAGGTCTTAAAGTGATGGTAGGTCTCACTGGTTAAGGTACACCACTACAGAGATGTAAGGTTTGTTTGTAGGCCCCTAACCTCTAACAGAGTAACTAAAGGCTATGTAAATTAGGATAATAATGTAAAAATGCATAGGTTCTTAAAGTAATCTTTGTATTCTTTTGCATTGTGTTTTATAGAAGAGCTGATTGAAAATCAATCCTTGGTAGCTTGGCTGTGAGCAGGCAGGCTTAACTTCAAAGAGAGGTATGTAAAGCATTTTAAAACACAATTTCAGTAAATAATTCAGAAACAATACCAAATAAAAATCCAACACAATTTTTTTAAAATATGAAATATTTTGATGTTTAAAATGACACCCAAATGACAAAGGTCCAATGTATCGAACTAGAGATATGACTTTTTAAAGATGTAAGCACTATATAGCATATAGAAACTCATAGCGCCTTATCGGGACTTCTGGTCGCGACAGAGAGGGTCAAAGTCAAAGTATCAGGATGACTGCGATGGAGCCCTGGGCGGCTACCCCTTGCGGTAGGTCTCGGTCAAAGTTTTTACCTTCTAACTGGCTGGCCAGCTTCATTCGATCCCCTTACGGAGCTATTTTCCAAAGTTGCTCCAAAGTTCTCCAAACGTCTGGAAATTCTTCCTGAAGTTCCCCAAAGGGTCCCAAAGTGTCTCAAACTCACTCCAAGGGTCTGGAAGCTCCAAGATGGTCATTGAAAGTTGAGGACTTCAGTTCCCACAATCCACTTGGACAAAACAATTATATATCCACTGGTAGTTCTCAGGGTTGAGGATTCTTGGTGGTGATGTTCCAGGTGAGCTCTGTTAACCTGTAGTTTGCAGGAAGTCCACCCTTTAGTCCTTTACAACAAAGTAATCAACAGGCTATAGTTGCAGAAGGTGCACCTTTGTAAATGACAATGCCATTTATTTATGATTTTTTTAAAAAATGTCATGAACAATGCCAATAGCTCTACCTTTAATAATGCAGAGACCATTGCATTGTAAATGCTTGTTTGGTGCAATGAGTTGGACATTGGCTACACTGTGCCCTCAGTGGGGTTTAAGCAAATTGTGCCATATGAAAAATTTCCTGTATTGCTAAAAAGCTTTAGTACAGTTTGATGAATATCCACACGTTTTCAAAAAGGTGCTACTTTTTGGCTGGTTTGTGCATGGATAGTAATGGGGTGATCCGTCAAGTGGAAGCTGAGAAAAAAGGGGGGTCCCGAAACGTAAAAAGCACATGCATTTTCCATAGACTTCTTTGGACAGGGCTACAGCAGAAACTGCTAACAGAATTACACCCACTTTAGAAGAAAGCTAGATCTTGATACACAAATTGTCATTTTTGTGATTTGGTGTAAAACCGTTCAGTAGTGTTTGAAAAATTAGGGTTAAAAAACATATTGATATCTGGACGGTTGGGTTTGAGGGTCTTTCGTGAGAGTAGAGTCCCTCAAACCCAATTTTAAAAAATAGAGCTTTATGATTGGTCCAAAAAGCTTTTTTTTCCTTGGGCCAATTTGCTCTTCTGGAGTCAGACTTCTGTAGGAAAAGACACCCTGATTGGCTGCCAGCAACATGAGAAAAATGTTGCTGGTACCATTAAAGGACTCAGTGACTTAGTACCCTATCCCGAAGTGTTAAATGAAATAAATATGAGGGGACAGGGTAGGGACCCCACCTTGGGCATTTTATTTGGGGTCTAAGATGTTGGTTGTCATGCGCATGCATGTTATGTTAAAACATAACATGAAAATCAGCATTCCAGTAAACAGTCCACCCGCCCGCCATTTTAAAGTCCTACAACTGACGCAATGCCCGATTTGAAACAAAATCTCAGTGACCATCTTAAGAGCAGGCAAATGAATCGTAAACCAGACATTTGAAGTGAAATAATGCAAGATCATAGCAAAATCGTGACGGCTATCGTAAAATCAGGCAAACTCCATTCAGTAATAGCGAGGCAGCCATTTTCGAGTCAAGTAAAGGTTAAAAAATCATTTATTGAATAACGGTTACTTTTTTCTTTAAACAGTAACACACCAACAAATACATGTGAATTATAACAACAACATAGGAACAACATGTCAATTGAAGAGACAAATAATGAAATTACAACAAAAATGGCTACCGATGTATATAATGATGAGGAAAACATAAAAAATGTTTTGAGTATCGTTTTCGAAGACCATTACCATTTGATATATCAGACCAACAAACCATTGCACAAAGATGGGGAAAATGGAGATGAAGATTTGAGCATTTCTTAAAAGCTACATGTAAAAGCTACTCTGATGAACAAGCAAAAGATCTATTGCTCAATTTAGTGGGTGATGAAATGAAAGATTAAATAGTTACATTTCTAGAACAAGAAAGCCATGCGTATAAATGACTCATGAAATGTCTAAATGACAGAGTTGATATGCAAAGAAATCTGGATTTTGAAAGATACAATTTTAATATTGCTTACCAAGAAGAAGATGAATCTATTGATGAAGGACTAAGGAAACTGGTAACTTTTTTGTGAATTTGAAAAGTAAAACAATGAGGAAGCAATGAACTTAAGATAATTCAAGGATGTAACTCTGTAAAGTTCAGGAAGAAATCACTAGAGAAAATGTACAGTTTATAAACAATTTTATGAATGTCTCGAACAGAGACAAGTGAAAGAAATGCCACTAATATGGAGCAAGGAAGAAATAAGTCAATAGAACAAGTTCGACAAATGTCAAAGGAAGATAACAAAACAGAAAAGTCAGACCAGAAAGTATGTTGCCAATGTGAATTGCAGTTTCCACATTTAAAGATCTGCCCAGCTTTGGGACAACAGTGTAGGGAATGTGGAAAGACAATTCATTTTGTAAATGTGTGTAGATTTAAGCATTATAAAAAATTAAAGTTGTAATAAAAAAGAAAGTTGTAATAAAGAAAAACAAAAAGAGAATGCCAAATATTTAGTACAAATGGAAAGTGTTGAACATGACTATGTGGATGAACCTGAACAATATGAAAGATTATACATGATGTCAGAAGAAAATGAGGTTAAACAAATCAACATGGCAAGAAGAGAACATATTTAAAAAAACAACAGCTGTTGATATAATGGTTGGCTCTCAGAAAGTTCCCTTTGTCTTTGATAGTGGGTCAACATATAATATTGTGTGTCACTGAGTACCAGAAAATGCAAGAAAAAACTTTATTAAGTCCTTTAATTGTTAGTGTTTTTTAGTGGGGAGCTAGATGTGCTGTTTCCTGTCAAGGAAAATTTGAAGAAAATATGGAGACGGATCCAGCATAGAGGAAGTGCATGTTTTGAAACGTGGAGTTCCTGGTGCATGTTTGTTAAGCAATGTTACTGCTCAAGCCATGGGTTTACTAGCAATGACTTGTAATATCATGACAGAACAACCTATTTTAAAGAAATATCCTGAGGTATTCAAAGGATTCGTAAGGTTGAAAGACAAGAAAATCTAATTGCATATCAATGAAGCAGTGAAACAAGTGGGGCAAATACACAGAAGGGTTCCAATACATCTGCAGACAAAAGTAGGGAAGCAAATGAATGACGTCAACAAGACATTATTGATCCCACCTCTGGACCAACACCATCAGTATCTCCTATTGTGATGATTCCGACAAAGAACATGGAAGAAATTAGAATTTGAATACATATGCGAGTACCCAACACAGAGATTGAGAGAGAGACATGCAGAGCCGCATTTGATTGACATGAGCAGGAATATTAACAGAGCTACTTTTTTTGTTTCAAATTGGATTCGTATCAGAGATATCACCAACTGGAACGTGATGATCAATCATGGTACACAACAATATTTTCTACACATCTTGGGTTATTTCGGTACAAAATATTACATTTTGGCATATGTTCAGCTGCTGAAATCTTTCAAGAAACAATAAAGATATTAGACCCAGTGGCTTCAGGCTGGTTGGGATGCACCAAAGCCAGACGGAATCCATGGTCCTAGTTAGGATAAGTATGATACACTTGTTAGATAATCTGTGCTCACCCTTTGGTTGCTTGGCACAGAGCAGTCAGGCTTATCCTCAGGGTCAGAGTGTTGTATAGTGTTTTAGGACCCAAGTGGAATTTTCCCAATTCATGCCCTTATACAGGTATAATTCACATGACCCTTATACAGGCATAGAAATCATAACCATATTTAGACATAGCCATGCAGTCCAAATACAGGCATGGACACTTCCATTAGTTCCAAAAAGCCACAACCATTTCTTGGAAAACTCGGCTTCAGCAGTCAGGGACATCCCCTTTCTTGAATATTGATTTGTCCTAGAAATCATGGCGTTTTCAAAGAACAACCATTCCCTTGGGGTTCTTTGGTGATGTTATTATGTCCAACTTTACATCAAACTAGGCACCTTCAAGGTATAAACATGCCTACACTTGCCCTAGCAAACACGCGGTGGTTCGGAGCAGCTCGACTATCTACTTGGCCGACGCAGCTCGCTACAGCAAGTGCCGAAGGATGCCGACCCTCCAGCTGACGCACTGACAGAGAGGCTGCCTTTCTTTCGCTGAGAATCCAGCTCCAGTGTTTCCAAGCTCCCATGCGGGGTGTTGGGAAATCGAGTCCGAGACAGAGATACCAGAACTCCTTCATTCTAAAACTAAGGTACGGAGCTGATTAGACCCTAAGAGGAATCTTGGATAGATTCTTGGCAAAAAAACTAAACCTATGCTGCACCACACTTACGTCTTCCCTCGTACTAGACTGCGGTTAAGTACATTGGGGTAGCCATATTTTAGAAGCACCAGTCGAGTACTTTTAGTCTTTGTTATTTATGTAAGTATTTTATGGCTTAGAAACCATACCATGCTTTTACAGTATTATTTTATAATACTCTTCTTGCTGTACGCATTATACTTAACAGCCAGTATTACGATTGTAGCAGTTCATTTCTTTGGCATGAGAAAGAAGACTGTTCAATAAATGCTTTTTATTGAAAACGCCTGTCTCTCTATTTCTCTGCACTTCTGGTGAAACGAAGCATGCACGATTGACTAAGTAAAATATCTATTTATTGTTTCCTTGACTCTAGAGATACTTCATATTCTTGGGAAACAAAGTTGTCATGTTTATGCGGTTGCAGAAACGAATCCCTTCTTGTTTATTCGAGAAAGTTTCTATTGACCTCTGAGCTAGCTGGCACTCACAATTAAGTCTAATGTATTCGATAGAGACCTAGTCGACCTAAGTCCCACGTTAAATCTATAGGATATGTTATTCCAATGCGCAGAGCCTATTGGGAATATAGGAACTACACTACATGGCGCCAAACTTTTGGTAAGGCACAAATTTAATGCTAGATACTAGAATAACTCAGTCGTGCTTTTCACAGAGACCCCTTTTTCCCGTAAAATACTCCAATAGACGTCTGGAGTGGGTAAAAGGATAAAACATCCGCCATAACTAAGTAGGACGAAAATCCTATGTATTCGTTTTTGGTTTCTTCAACGTTGAAGCATGCAGTGTTCCAAAATATTGTGCACCTTATCTTTGTTTCCTTGTAACTTGCTCTGCAAACTTTCAACAAAAATGTCGGATAGCGACACCGTGAACGGTAGACCTAGAAGAAACAACAACGCAACCGGTGGAGCTGCAGCAGCTGCAGCCCGGCCGGGCTTTGACGTTAATGGGTTTAATGAAGACGACGTGGATGCTATATTCATCCTGGAAAATTTAAGGAAAACCATCACTATAAAGCTTATAACAAATGGCCTACAATCAAGATGTGGTAGGGTAATTTTTGTCATAGAGGCACACGAATATCGGCAGACAGAGGTATTATATTCATGGATTATCTTCCCAGAAAAAAACCATTAACGCATGTGTTCCACTTCTACAAAATAGAGAAACCTCCAGTGGAATACACTCCTTTCAAGGATATTGAAATTCCATTAACATAACAAGAGCATGTTCTCTGGTTTAAAGGTGCCCTACAACATCCAAATCACATTACCAGTCTTGGTCCACTAGGTAGACCAGGAGCAGCATGGCCGGTGCTAGCCAGCTATACACCACATCCTGGCATTGAAGAAATGTCAGGTGCAGAACTATTAGTTCAACTAAAACAATTAATGAAAATATATTGACAATTGGTTCAATATGTCATGCGGACTCTAACAGTCCAACCTCCTATAAGGATTCAACGACAAACCCCTCACCAGGGGAATACAAATAAAATCACACCACAGACTATACAATCAGTCATTGGTAAATTTCCCACAAAAAGGGAACACATTCTATTCTGGATAGCTGAGAAAAACACTCAAATAGAGGCAGTATTTCCAGATAGTACACCTCATGAAAAACACAGGATTCTAACAATCTTCTTACCAATGGGGATTGCACCACACCTGAAGGACTGTGACACTTGGGGTACAGTCTTTGCTGCAATCTATACAAAAACACATGGTGTCCCGTCTATGGCGATAATACCAGACGTCCTGAACAGATTCAAAATGAATACGGGGCAGAGCCTGCTTTAAATCTGGGTATGAAATTACTTAAAGATTTCAAACAGGTCTCAGCTATAATATTAGCTAATATTAAAGGTGAAGCAGCATCCGTGGTGATCCGCCAAACATTAAAAAAACTTGATGTAACTGAGAAACCATATGAACTGGCCAGAATATTAGAAAAATCCTATGAAGAACTAGGTAGAGATCGTTTGGGTGGGAAACCAGTTAAGCCCCAACTAACAGAGAGTCCTGAAAAGGTCTTCATTAAAAACACTCTCATTACTCCTAAAAAGAAGTGGGACAATACTAAAGAAACTTCTAAAAACAAGCATTCTCAATCCCGATGCAGGTCTCCTCAATAGGAGCCCTCTGAAAAGAGGTATAACCTCAGGAATAGGGAAAATTTGAGAAAACCTTATAGATATCAACATACTGATACACGTTCCTCTCGTACCTTTCAGACTTCCTCACAGAAATCAGAAAGAAGTGGACGGTCAGAACAGAAAGAAGAACGCGTGAAGTCCAGAGACGATCAACACGTTGCAAAAAATAAGAAAACCCAATTCACCAAAAAGAAGGTAGCAGGTCTAAAAATCAGACATGCAGAGGATCTTGAGGACACAACTTAATGCTGGACAGCGCAGCAGAAGTTACCATAGCTCGCAAGATCCTGAAGGATCATCTAGAGACAGTGGACTTGAATGAGTACATTCAAATTGAAACTGTCGATACCAGGGTTAGTGTACCCCATAAGTTATATGAAGTAACGCTCCGGATGGAGGGGGACGGTAGACAGTCAAAATATCGAGTAGGAAATATCGACCTACCATAATATCGAGTCTGAAATATCGAAGGTGCATAATATCGAAGGCAAGAATATCGTAGGACAGAATATCGACCCAAGGTAAGTAATATCGAAATACTTAATATCGATGTAAGTAATATCGAAGTTAGTAATATCGATAGCATATATATCGATGTTACTAATTTCGATGACACTAATATCGATATTTGTATTATTGTATAGTTTTTTATTATGTATGTGTTATATGTTTAATTTAAGTATTTAAAATAATTACTATTATATGTGTATAAATTTAATATAATAATAAATAAATTTATAAGTAAATTTTTTGTTTTTGTACCGGAGCGGGTTGTGGGTTTATAGGGGAATAGGGTGGGAAGTAATTTAATTATGGTAAATTGATTAGTAATTAGTAGGATTTATTAATAAATTATAATTAATTGGTAATTATGTGAAAATAATAGGAAAATAATTTTAATTAATTTATTATTTGATATATATGTTCTGTAGCGGGTTGTGGGTTTATAGGGGAATAGGGTGGGAAGTAATTTAATTTAGGTAAGTTGATTAATAATTAGTAGGATTAATTAATTAATTATAATTAATTGCTAATTAATATTGATTAATTTGGAAAAAATTTATTGATTAATTGATATATATTTTCTGTAGCGGGATGTGGGTTTATAGGGGAATGGGGTGGGGAGTAATTTAATAATAATTAATTAATTAATATATGTTTTTAAAAAATTATATTTAATTTATTGGGAAATAATTAATATTAATTAGTTAATTAATTATTATAATTTTGTACATATTTAAAATTATTAATTAATTGGTAATTAAATAATATTATTTAGTTACATTAATTAGAGTAATTTATTTATATATAATTTTTAGTTACTGTTAATTAATTAATTGGGGAAATTAATATTAATTATTAAATTATATTAATTACAGCTAATGTGCTAATATATTTACTTTGTTTGTTATTGTTCATTAATAATTAATTGCTAATTAAAAATTATTAATTAAGTTTGGGTAAAGGAGTATTTTTAGGGTTCAGGGTCAGTTTTGGGTTTTTGGGTAAAGGGGTATTTTTAGTGTTCAGGGTCAGTTTTCAGTTTTTGGGTAAAGGGGTATTTTGAGGGTTTAGGGTCAGTTTTCAGTTTTTGGGTTAAGGGTCATTTTTAGGGTTCAGGGTCAGTTTTCAGTTTTTGGGTAAAGGGGTATTTTTAGGGTTCAGGGTCAGTTTTCAGTTCTTGTGTAAAGGGGTATTTTTTGGGTTGAGGGTCAGTTTTCAGTTTTTGGGTAAAGGGGTATTTTTTGGGTTCAGGGTCAGTTTTCAGTTTTTGGGTTAAGGGGTATTTTTAGGGTTCTGGGTCAGTTTTCAGTTCTTGGGTAAAGGGGTATTTTTAGGGTTCAGGGTCAGTTTTCAGATTTTGGGTAAAGGGGTATTTTGAGGGTTTAGGGTCAGTTTTCAGTTTTTAGGTAAAGGGTTATTTTTAGGGTTCATGGTCAGTTTTCAGTTTTTGGGTAAAGGGGTATTTTTAGGGTTCAGGGTCAGTTTCAGTTCTTGGGTAAAGGGGTGTTTTTTGAGTTCAGGGTCAGTTTTCCCTACTGTTGCACTCTCTGGAGTAGGAATAGAAATGTTTACCCTTACGCTATCCAACGTTTTATTTAATTAATTGTTAAAATATCAAATCGTTATTTTATTTTTTATATTACTTACATTTTATTTATGTTACTCTTTTATGTTTGTAAATGTGTTAGTAAATTAATATATATTTCATTAATTTATAAATTCGTAAAATAATTATTAATACTTATTGTTCAGTGCATATATATTACATATTTACTGTATATATTTAATGAATGTATTCTTAATATATATGTATTATTTATTACTTTTAAACCTTATTAGATACTTTTAAATATGTTTATTTTATTTATTAGTCTTATAGACTTAATTTTACATTTATATATTTTAAAAAAAACGATATTTTTAACATCGATATTTTTGACATCGATATATTTTTTTCGATATTTTTGTACTTACCATGTTGTAGATAGGATGTCGATATTTTTGCCCTCGATATTGTTGACTCGATATTCTTGTAGGTCGATATTTCTGTAGTCGAAATTCTGTCAGTGATTCGGAGGGGGACATAACTAGGAAAATAAGAGCACTCTTTTGGGAGAAGCTCTCTGAGGGTTATGACATCCTTCTAGCTGAAAAAGACTGGCCACCAAAATTTGTCAGGGAGTGCCCACATGGCGAAGACATCATTATATCAGCCTTCTCAAATCATATTCCAATTCACTTAAAATACACCTATGCCAGAAAATGGGCTGTAGCCCAAGCTCCAGCATTATATAAAAATCATGTAGGATGGGATGAAGACTCTCCTCACCATAAAATACAGTTACAAAATCAACCAACTGCTCAGAGGCAGTATCCAGTTAAGCAAGAAGCTAAAAAACAGGTCAGGGAGATCTTAGATCAACTTGAATACCAAGGGATGATTCAAACATGCACCTCGTCCATGAGCAATCCTTTATTTCCTGTCTCCAAACCAGACAATTCATATCGTCTAGTTTTGGATTACATACATTTAAACTCTTGTAAAGTACCCTGAGGCTGCGAGGCCTCAGGGTGGTTTATGCGCTATATAAATGTAATTTTCATTTCATTTCATTCATTTCATTTCTTTTCAGTACAAAATGCACACAGTGCACCACTAATGAATAACATCGTGCGTAAAAAATATAAAACCACATTAGATATTTCTAACGGTTTCTTCTGTCAAAACATTGCACCTGAAAGCAGGTACTTGACCGCTTTCTCAATTATGGGGACACAGCGTCACTTCTGTCGTCTCCCCCAGGGATTCAAGAATAGTCCGGGGTTATTTTCAGCCAGAGTAACAGAGTTACTACAAACGTATGATGATGAGGCATTATCTTATGTCGATGACATCTATCTAACAGACGATAACTTGGACAGGCACTTGAACAGGGTGAACACCATAATACTTGGCTTTGCCTCTGAAGGGTACAAACTCAATTTTAAAAAATCAAGAATTGCCCACCTCAACGTCCTATTCTTAGGATACGAGTTATCAAGTGAAGGTAAAAGCCTGGCAGCGAACTTTTTAGAGAAGTGTGCACTGCTCCAACCTCCAAAAGCGCTGAAAAACTTACAGTCAATTCTAGGTTTCCTAAATTTTAGAAGAACTTACATTCTAAGTTAAGCAGAAAGGGTTACACCTCTCTACGAATTATTCAAACCTGATTTCAAAACAACTACTTGGACTCAAAAACACACAAAAATTTTGCGTTCAGTGCAAACAGACATGTTAGCAACATCACATTTACAGACACGCGTAAACGTATGCAACCTAGTAATCAGAATAATCCCAGGAAGAAGCGGATTCACATTCTTAACCTTTAATGAAGGTGAAAAAGTACCAATTGCTTATAAATCACACTTGTACACACAAGCTGAAATGAAATTCACTTCAACCGAAAAAATTCTGACAGCGGTTCAAACTGCAGTAACAAAAGAGAGAGCCCTCGCACAGGGAAAACGCATAATGGTCGCTACTCCTGTACCTGCCTTAGAGGCAGTGACAAAAGCAAGCATTCCGGATGCAATTGCTCTACATCTAAGATGGATACAATGGGTTAACTATATTGCTGCAACAGACACAGAATATGTTTTTGACCCTTACTTGAAAACTCAAGAATTTCTGCAATCCGAACAAGAATGTCCTCTGCCCACTGAGATTCTGCCTCTAGAACAGTACAAATGTATAATCTAAACGGACGGATCAGCACAACAATCAGGGGTAAACAAGCTTATAGTGCTGCGTGCGCGATTGTTAAAGGTCGCTGACGCGATGGTAAATTCCGACCTATGGTAAAAAAAAAAAATCTCTCGGAGACTATACAGCTCAGCGAGCTACACTACAGGCTTTCAAGATGGCGCTTCAAAATACAGATAGTGAATTCCCCACACTCATAGTGTGCGATTCGTATTACTGCATGCAATCTTACAATGAATACTTGCAGAACTGGGTTCAAAACGGTTTCAAAGATGCAAAGATGGCACAATCAAGCATAAGTTGCTTTGGGAACAAGTAGTTCTATTACAGAAAGAACTACAGAAGACTCACGTGATCCATACACTGAGTCATCAGCGTGATGGCGTTCACATTGCAGGGAATTCCTTGGCTGATGAAGCCGTGAAGGCAGCTGTGCAAACAGCTTCCGAAGCTGCAATCACTCGTTCAAAAACGAAAATAGACGGCAGAATAATGCTAGCTGTCAATGCCACAAGCAAAGGTAGTGATGCAGCGTTACCTCTAAAATGTCCACTCAAATATTCATAGATAATTGACGCCAACTCCGTTCCTTTTGCTCAAATCCCTGGAGTGGGGGATAGAGTAATTTCAAACAGGAGACGGAGAGGTGCTTTGATACCAGAAGCACATATGGGAGAGGGTCTGATACATCAAGGGATTTCTAAATCTATACTAGAAACAAAAGAAACATATTGGTGGCCAGGTATGAATGCCCACATTCGCGAATTTGCAATTAATTGCCCTGACTGCAATAAAGATCGCAGCAGAGAACGCCACCAGGTACCTGACAACAGTATAGCCAGCCCAGTACAGACACCATTGTTAGACAACAGTAGACTATCTACACCCAGACATCACTATGGATGAATGCGGTCCCACAACTATTAGGACAAGATTCATTTGGATGTGGCCTCAGCGCTCGGCTGACACCCAAACTGTTATAAAAGATTTGCAAGTCTTTATTGGCACCGACGCAATCGGCACGCTACATTCTGACCATGGCCAATCTGGGCATTGCATTGCGGTATTCGAGTCCATTCCATCCTGAGGGAAATTCTGTAGTGGAAATAAAAAAACGGGACATAAAGCAATCTATAACAGCTAGGGTATTAGGTTCGGGTGACGGGTGGGTCAAGCATCTAATAAGTGTCCAACGTAGTTTAAACAATCTGCCAAGAAATTCTCTGGGTGCAATCACTCCATATGAAACCCTTTTTGGTACTAGAATCCTTATCGAGGACCTCAATCGTCACACTTCAGTGGTAGTTCAAAAACCCTTTGATATCAAAGACCATTTGGCTGTTTTGCAGGACTTAAATGAAACAAGAAGAAGTCTAAGCAACACATTGCAGAAGCCAACGACCACTGAAGAAAAACCACCTGTCCCAGCAAGGCCTGTCTGGATTCCAAAGATTGGGGATCTAGTCAGAGAAAAGATCGCGGATAAGAAGGAATTTGGGCCTTCTTACAGAAAACAAGTACCTGTGCTAGCAATCCACGGATCAAGAACAGTGTTAATGCTGCTCCTTTTCTGGAAGCAAGGAGAACCGATTCATGTCCATCGATCTGGAAAAACCACATCATGTGGCCGATAATAAGCCCAGTGGACTCCAAAGATGTAGTAGACGACCAAATCTTGCTACTATCCAAAGAGGTTCAAACTGAGAGACTCATCACCTTTGAAGAATCTGCAGTAAGAAAAGAAGGACTATGCAACAAAGCCATGGAACTTGTGCCTCTTGAGACCCAAATAACAGTTTGTCAAGACACTCCTGTCTACAATGATATAGCATCTGACTATACTAATATGACAAGGGATCAAGTAGCTCCAGCGATTTCAAATAATCCTGATGCAATACCAACAATTGACAGAACTGCCTCTGGCTATTTCATCAACTTTGATACATTTTCTGAGGATCCCAGTGAGACTGAAACAACGCCAGCAAATAAAACTTTTTAAGATCAGATAACAGAACTTTTTCAGCAACTTGAAAAGACCTATCTTATTTCACCATGGGTTGAATTTTGGATTGTGCTAGGCGTACTTTTTCTCCTACTTTGGCTAATCCTTGTATTAACTTTGGGAATGCTGATAAATGGAAGATATAGTAAAATGGACACAGCAAGTAAGAACATCAACTTCTCCTGAAGCCACACATATCATCTCATCGTGAACGAAGAGACTTGACATCAGTGAACATCACAGCCGTTCCTCTACCTGGTGGTATAGCATGGGATAGAACTGATTATGACATTTATGGTCCTGCAGAGCTGTTGAAGATTCTACATCAATTCAAGGCTTCCTTGAGTGACCTTGTTTCACCCAGCACGTTTTCTGATGATTGGGACTTTAAGACTGTTAATAATATGATGTCAGATTTAGAGATGTCTGCAAAATTTACGAAGCATGAATACTTAGAAGGTTTATCAGATTCTGAACAAATGTACTGTTATAATCACTATAGTCATCATTATTTGCATAAATCTGCAAAACCTAGAAATGTTTATACTTTCAATCAATGGGAACATTGTCCTGTGCCACCAAAGGGTAGCTCGAAAACATTTAATGAAAAAATTCCATACTTCTCAGGTTTCAATACCACAAATCCGGAAACATTTTACTTTAGAAATGTTAATAATACGGGATTGAAAAGTATGCTGACTAATACGAAGTGAATTTATTCTGCAGCCTTTTATGCTCAGTTGTCTACTTTAGGCTTTGACTTTTGGAAAAACAAAATTAAGACAAAAACTGTCTGGGGCACAAAAGACTGGCAAGTGCAGGGAATAGAAGCTTTATTTCGAGCTTGCATTATCCCTGAACAAATAACGTTTTTGGATGACACTGTGCTACAAACATCTTGTCTTGGCTGGCCAAGATAAAAGATTTAAAACAAACAGTCCATACCTATACCTACACCTGATAGTAAGAACACTACAGAGGGGGTGGTCGATGTAAAAACAATTTTATTTAAAAAGCAGAACTGATCCTGATTGGAAAGAATGGTTAATCTGGCCAACAGACACAAATAACTCTCAAGATAGATTCCTGAACAAGACACAAGGGTTCACAGTAACTAGGCCAGACCCAAGATATGTCCAGAGACAACATCCAGGGATAGTAACAACATACAGTGTAGGAAAACTGTGCCTTGAGTGGCTACTTACAGAGGTAAAACAACACTTATCTTTACTTAAAGATGGCGTTGATTTAAGGGACTTCTTACAAGGTCCTGAAAATCAACGTCATAAACGTTTCATATACGCAGGTATATATGCCATTTATAATGAAGCTTGGAAAGTGAAACAAGCAGAAACTGCAGAACAAATACGAGAAATTGATTGTATTAATTTAGAGAAAGTTCTCTCTGTAGTTGACAATGAGTTAACGACTCTGTCATCCAGAATGTATTCTTTGGACAGCATTGTATCCTCTGCCATTGACATAATGGAGCAGGACTTGCTCATGTTACAACATGGACAGTCACAATTGCGTTCTATAATGCTTTTAGGCTGGAGGTTACAAAATCTTAGTTCTGGATACCTGCCATGGCGTCTAACCAACACCACGTGATTGTTTTCTGTATTTAACCTTACAGATAAACAAATCACTCTGGCACAAAGAGGAGCAGACTATACGGTGCTGAGATTGAAAAACTTGAAAGATTACCATTAATTGTTTCTGAGAAACCAGCAACGGAATGGATAATACATGGGACAATCACTCTGCCTGTCACGATTTTCCACTTTTCATATTGTTTGACAAATACCAGCGGGCGTGTATGAAAGGTTGGGTAAGGAATGCATAAAGTTGAACCTGGGAATTACCATACACACACAAATGTTGGAGTGGGGGAAAAGAAGTATTTCTTAGTGGTACAAACTGCAAAAGTGCACTGAGCGGTACACTTCTATGTCAGGGTATTAATTTACATGGAGCCTGCGATGGTTCTTCAACCAACTCATCCTGCCACCTGTAAGGTTCTCCGGCAGCAGTGATAGATCCAATTTTTAGGCAGCTTTCCAATAGGAGCTACATAATGTTGAATGGTCACAGCTGTTGTGGAATGATGCCAGGTATAGCCTATCTTGTAACTGTGTCAGCCAGGGTCACTTGTTGTATGCAAGTATTGTTTCCTAAAGCTAAGACAGACAGGAAGTTGCCGTTATGGCCTTCACTGAACATCTCTTCTATTTGAATTTAAGCAGAATGAAAGCCATTCTTTTACAAAAAACTGTGCCACTGACCTCCTCCAAAGAGACGTATGATCTGCAAGTCGCAAGGTCCTCTGCAGAGACACATGCACGATTTATCCACAAACTGTCCAATACATTTCGCAGAAATGTTAGGTCGTATCTTAAACATGTCTGATACCAATGGTATTGTACGTGTATTTAAGACAGTTTTTTTGGGACTGTTAGCACCCTTTGAAGCAGTCCTAGGCATTTTTCCAAACTTCATGCACTCGGTGTTCGGTGGCCTGCCTCTCATTTTGGGACTCATAGCAGGAATACTATTCTTGTTTCTTCTGCTCCGATATGGCAAGTCCAGTCACCAGCGACGCCCAGATTACCATAGAGAACACTCTCCTGGCAATGAAGTGTCGTGAGCGCATGATACAGTTTCTTGGCTTGGCTTGTTTGAGTGATCTGAATACCAAGTGGTTCCTATCATTCAGACCAATCTGTCAAGATTGCATCTTACCTGTTCTACGATGCCTGCTATGTGGAGAAAAATGCGGTTTGGACATCTGTCTAACACTTCCATCAGCACTGCCAACGGATGTTGATACTTTGCTTGGTTCAGTAACGGCTCATGCATTGTGTTGTCCCCAGCGGCTACCAATCCTTATGACGGCATTCATTGAGGTCTCACAGACGCAATCAGCTGACGGTGAGATACGTGGATTAACAGGCACACAGGTACCATCACCATCTTCTGCGAACATTGCTAACGCGGCTTACGCTGACGGCGATGCTTCACATTTTTGTGCAATTGATTTACTTAATGAAGTAGTCCAACTTTCACCTACTGTGGTAGACGATTTCTTTGCCAGCTTAGAAGATTTAAAGTTTTCTTCTAACAATGAGAATGACTTTTGAAGTAAGCACACAGCATTCTATGGGACTCTGTATTCGACCTTCATTTTTCTAAACAACAAACTTCCAACTTCAGAACTCTATTTTTTCGACGATTCGACTTTTTTCCAGAATTTGATTTTTTTTTTGGCTCAAAGTAATCTGCTTAAAGTAGAACTATTCTTAGAGAACAAGAATTATTTGACACACTTCCAAAAAGACAATATTTGATCTTATCCACAACCTAAAACAGTATATATATTCTGTCATGGAATGGTCTCGATTTTTTTTTCTGTACCTAAGAAGCCATTTCATAAATGTTATTTTTATGACTCATTCTGATAGCATTTCCAATGTCAAACTATATGCCTTGAATGAAAACATTCCTTTTAGAATGCGTACAACACAAAATGCTCATTTTCGTGTACAACAATTTTGAATACATTTTATGTATTTTGGGGATTGTAAACACATGCTTTATATATGTTTTCAGAGCTTAGTATTTTGCAATGTCGAACATAATACAGTGGAGTGGGTGTTGTATAGCGTTTTAGAACTCAAGTGAAATTTTCCCGATTCATGCCCTTATACAGGTATAATTCACATTACCCTTACATAGGCATAGAAATCATAACCATATTTAGACATAGCCCATGCAGTCCAAATACAGGCATGGACACTTCCACTAGTTCCAAAAGCCACAACCATTTCTTGGAAAACTCGGCTTCAGCAGTCAGAGACATCCCCATTCTTGAATATTGATTTGTCCTAGAAATCATGGCATTTTCAAAGAACAACCATTCCCTTGGGGTTCTTTGGTGATGCTATTATGTCCAACTTTACGTCAAACTAGGCACCTTCAAGGTATAAATATGCCTACACTTGCCCTAGCAAACATACGGTGGTTTGGAGCAGCTCGACTATCTACTTGGCTGACGCAGCTCGCTACAGCAGGTGCTGAAGGAAGCCGACCCTCCAGCTGACTCACTGACATAGAGGTTGCCTTTCTCTCACTGAGAATCCAGCTCCAGTGTTTCTAAGCTCCCCTTGCAGGGTGTTGGGAAATCGAGTCCGAGACAGAGATACCAGACCTCCTTGGTTCCAAAACCAAGGTACGGAGCTGATTAGACCCTAAGAGAAATCTTGGATAGATTCTTGGCAAAGAAACTAAACCTTCTGCTACACCACACTTACTTCTTCCCTCGTACTAGACTTAGGTTAGGTACATTGGGGTAGGCATATGTTAGAAGCACCAGTTGAGTACTTTTAGTCTTTGTTATTTATGTATGTATTTTATGGCTTAGAAACCATACCATGCTTTTACAGTATTATTTTATAATATTCTTCTTGCTGTACGCATTATACTTTACAGCCAGTATTACGATTGTAGCAGTTCATTTCTTTTGCATGAGAAAGAAGACTGTTCAATAAATGCTTTTTATTGAAAATGCCCGTCTCTCTATTTCTCTGCACCTCTGGTGAAACGAAGCATGCACGATTGACTTAGTGAAATATCTATTTATTGTTTCCACGACTCTAGAGATACTTCTTATTCTTGCGAAACAAAGTTGTCATGTTTATGCGGTAGTCAGAAACTAATTCATTCTTGTTTATTCGAGAAAGTTTCTAGTGACCTCTGAGCTAGCTGGCACTCACAATTAAGTCTAATATATTAGATAGAGACCTAGATGACCTAAGTCCTACATCAAATCTATAGGATATGTTATTCCAATGCGCAGAGCCTATTGGGAATATAGGAACTACACTACAAGAGTGTAAAGTATTGGCATAGCACCTGCCTCTCAACACACTGAGTACACTACAAAAAGACACCACACTGTATGTATAAAACACTGGTCTTTATATTACTCACACATTGAAATTAAAACAGCATACACATCTTATGTATGTTTTAGAGTTATATGCAGTTGTCAAACTTTCCCATTAGCAGCAAAACGCCATGAACATATACGTACCAGTCATATAGATTCACTTGCCCCATTATCCCCTCAGCCTCGTTAGCGACATAAACCTTGACATGTTCACGATCCAAGCGATCCCTTTCACATAAAAACAACAGAACATACGTGCAGACTGTTTAGAGGTATTCCACTTTCATACAATCACGTTAGCATAAAACATGACATTCCCTATAATGCATACCCCGTACAGTTGTAATAGTCAATAAATCACAGGTTTTCTATATGCCTTGCAACCCAGTCCCTCAGCCACTCAAACTTCACCAGCCCATGATACACGTTGCACGCGCTGGCGACACTTTGATTAGATTCTTGGGGCTACCTAAATTAGAAGGAAAAAGTTTCTTTGTTTCATCTATCCAGATTAGGCCATAAAGGCACTCAGCAGAATCTTCACGAGTGTGGGATCACCATATCTCCCATAGGCAAAAGACTGTGATACCTGAAGCTGGTGTGCTTCCAATTTGGAGAAGTGTTTCACTCCAGGCGGAGGTGCGAGCTGCAGTTGCTCCTGACAGCCAGAAGTGGGTGCACACAAGGCACAACAAGACTTGTCGGGTCCAGTCACGATGTTGCAAACAACGGAGTACTTTGTGGCTAAGCAGTGCACCCGAAAATAGGACAAGGGAACACCTGTAGTCACTCATGTACGGCACCAAAATGTGTTCCCTTGTAGAATCACAACATTTACTAATTTACTATGGTTTCAGGCATGCTTTCCTCCATGACAGTGGTGCTGGAGCAATTTCAGATGGGGTACGTCCATCAATGTTAACTTACAGAAATTATAGAGATTATTAAAAACCCAAGTGCCTCACAAAAAACAAGTCTATCAAATGCCCATTCAACAAGAGAGTGCTATGGGTGTGGTATCTAGTTGATGGTGCGTTTAGGAGTACAATGTCTCAAATATATTACGATAGGATGGAGTGGTAGTGTAATATAATATACAGACAGCACTGACATGTTCCAATTAAAAGGCCACTACATTTGCAGACATGCTGTTTTACTGATAAAAAGATAGAGTGCTCAAACAGTGCTCAAACAATAAGGTGTGGGAAATGTGTTTCAGCAAATTTTCGACAAGAATCTCCCTGTTAAAAGAATAGGCAGCAATTTGTCAGAAGACCTAGCTTGACAATTTGACCTATGTCTTAGAAAACATAGCAAACATGACAAGATAAAGACCAAAAAAAAAAGACATGCATGTTTACTGCTCATTCACCTGCTGAACTCCTGCATGGGTATTTTGGGGTTTCTGCAGCGCCCCACACCTTCTCCACTCTCTTCCCAATCACACACTTCCTTTGTGATCTGAACCACTAATTTTCGTGGAAATGGGGCTTTGGAGAGGCAACCGACTGCAGGGAGATGTGACCCCTAGGGTTTTGGTCCAGTGGTGTGGCCAGGGCATAATGGGCTCTTTCTGGGCCATAACCATGTTGGATTGTAGCCCAAATACATAACCGTCTATTTTGCGTACTGTGGTCACCATTTTAGTAAGGTGACACAGTGGTCAGTAGTGATTTGGTGCAAGAAAGGTACCCCCATCCCTCCCTTCCTCCCAAATGTTCTGGTCTCTGTAACTACAGTAATACCAGGTCACTAAGTATGAGCAAGGGGGATACCTGCACATGGTTGCAGGGTCGGATTGGTAATGTAGGCACTCTGACAATTCCTGAGGGGCCGGTATCCGAATTCCAGCTGTGGGCTGCTTTTTGGAGCAGCCTGGGGCTTGATTTGGGCGGTTACTGTGTTGCTCAGATGCCGCCAGCGGCCGAGTGGGTGCCTGAGTGGCCTTTCTGGACATAGATGGGTGTCCTTTACCTCCCTTTTATCAACGGACAGTGGTGTCATTCCCGTTTTCTCGCTGGGTCGAGCCTGAGCAAAAGTGACCTAATTTGTTTTGAGGTGTGTTTCACCAGTGTAAACTAATCCGTGCATTTGATTTGCCCCCTCCCCTCCTTTTTATATAACATTTTGCCAAAGAAGTGTTTTGCGGAAAGGCAATATCCAGATGTGGGCCACTTTTTTTTAGCGTGCCCGGGCACATTTTTAATCCCACTCCAACCCTGCATGGTTGTCATTTGGAGTAGGTGCAAGGTGGTTGGCAGCTATTTTTGACATGGTTACAAGTTACAATTAGAGTTGTGAACAGAGGTGAAGCAGGAAAAGGGGGAGAAGTAACAGGGAAGTTATACGGGAGGAAGCAACAAATGACAATTACGATGTAAGATACTTAGATGTTATTAGGAGTAGGTAAAAGGTTATAGGAGTTAAACCCCTTGCGTGCTTCTGTCGGCCAACGGCCGTCGCGTGTACTACCTTCGTAGTGCTGCGCACGTCCGTTGGCCGATGCGGCCCCGACCACTACGCTGAACCGCCGCATCGCCACAGAATTGCTGCTGCGGTTAAAGGTCAACAGTTAAATACAGAGTAGGAGTTAAACAGTTGCAAGGAAAGGATGTAACAGGGGTGGGAATGTTAGAGGTGGGGGAGTAAAGGAAAGTAGGAGAATCATTGTATAGTGAGGTTTCGTTTTATAAGGCAGAGGCCCAGGTTAATGTTGTGATGTGCACCTGTCTTCAATAAAGCAGCCTTTTTCAAACAAAAGAGCGTTTTGTGGTCTGTGCTGTGCCCCTTTGGCCAAAATCTAAAATAGTAAAACATATGGTTATGTTGTACATGATGCAGAGCACACACGGTAATGCTGTCAAAACTTCACTGAACAAGTACGAGCTACCAAAAACAGTCAGCATGCAGGGTTTTAGAACTGTATCAGAGAGTCACAGATATAATGAATGGACTTCTCAATTCAAAGCCAGCAGCCAGAGCCAATCTGGGGCTGACTCCAGGCAGGCTCCAACAAAAGGCGGACTCGGGCCGCCCCTCCTCCCCTTCCCATTATTCTTTTGCCGGGCAGGACGTTCCCTCTCCAGCTTCAGTCTCCTCCCACCCGGCCGTATTAAACACCGGAGGCAACCAGAAAGGGAAAGAGGCAATTACGCCGCACCGAGACTTGCGATGGAGCAGCAGCTCACGGACGGCGACGCCAAGCAGAACCTGCCGGAGGCAGGTGGGGGCAGCCGGCCCGAGAAGGAGGCGCTGCCGCTGGTAGAGATGGGGGACAGAGCCGGGTCCAGAGCTACGGCGGGACCGGCCGGCGGTGAAGCCAAGAAGGAGTCCAGCAAATGGAAAGTCATTTCCCTGGTAAGGCTGGTGACCGGCACCTGATGTGCCAGCCGTGCCGCTGTCACCTGTGGGTGCGGAAGGACTTTGCTGTTATTATTGTAAAAGGTGGCGAGTCATAGCAGCCGCTGCCGAACAGAGCATGCCTGCTGAGTGAGGAGACTGCAGCCCGCTCTCAGACAATACTTACCTTTTTGGTTTCCATTAACGAATTACTTGCCCTTCATAACTACTTTTAAAGTTCTACATATTTGTGTATGCGCGCCAAAGAAAGGCATAGAGCGGGGAGTGGAAACCATTAGCATCCCCAGAGGCAATATTTAGATCATTACTAAATCCTGTCGCCCTCCTCTCCTTTTAGCTTTCGACTCTTCCGTCCCATCGAGGCGTTGTGTAAGTAAGTGCATTGGGCTCCCTTTTAGTGAGTTGTGGTGTTGCTGGCCTATCTGGGAGATCCCATCACATACCATCATTTTATACAAGGGTGTATTGTATATATTTAGGTGGTACCGTTTGTAACATCTGTACTGTACGTTGCACTCTGACACTGTGTTGATTGCAATTTTTGGAGTGGTTCATTTTCACACAGTACCCCTTTATTTCTTATAACGTGTCCATATTCTGCACAGTGCCAGATGCATCTGAAAATCATATTCTAAGCGGGTTCAGTTTCTGATTAGCTCAATAATACTGGTGATTGCCTTGTTTGTAAGTGCTCAACTTGTTGGCGTCATTGTCATAGTTAATACAGTCTGCCCAGGGTCATATTGCATGCTCGGGCAGAGAAGCCTGGAAATGAACATTGCGGTAACAAGTAGTGTCCTGGTCACAGAGAGTGGAAGAGCACCTGGGATACTGTTGTCTGGTTCACATGTGAAGAGATTTTCTTCTCTGTATAGTACTGGGAGATGTTCACTCACACATAGATGAATGAATGTTGGATTTATAGAGCGCGTGGTTACCCTGGAGCGTCCCAGCGCTGTACCACTGGGGATCCCCAAGGTGCAGCCAGGCATCCCCGGCGGTGATGGGGCCAGACTGGAGACTAAGCAAGCAATTGCCCAGATTTGCAGCGTGGGACCCCATGGTTAGAGGGGCACCGAGGCGAGATTTATCGGGCCCGCTGACATTGGTCCTGCACCCGGCCGCGTCGAGAATTGAACCCTGGTCCTGGGCCGACCTCTGCCTCTGCCGCCTCTAACCGCTGAGCCACACTTCTCCAGCAATGGAGAATGATATAATCTAGATGATGTAAGCACGCAATTGGACTTTGAATAGGATATTATGCAGTGCAGTAATGAGTCTGGCATGTCAGTGTTACACTGTGCATTTTGTATGCAGTTCAGTCACGCTGCTGATACGCCATGTCAACTTTAGCTTTTTCATTTGTAGGCCGCTGGCTGCAAATACAGTTATCGCTGCCAACACATCTCACACAGTTCTCAAGAGCTCCTAAAGACAGAATAAGCATTGACAACAACCTACAAATCCTGAGCAGCTGAGCCAAGTACCCCTTTGGCACTTTATTCTTAGTGGCTCTCTGTCGTAGCTTTTTACTCCGTGATACCTCTGGACCAGCAGTCAAGGGCACGATTCAGCACGACTCATAACTCAAAGTGCACACAGTACGGTCAATAAATCAATGTCCAGTCAAACACCTGATTTTATACAAAAAGATGCATTTTATTTTTAACTCTACACAGTAAACGGAATAACGAAATTTGTAAGCAGTAACACAATCCCCTTGAGGTCAGTGCTCTAGCGTTTGTTAGACAAATCACTGTACTACCTTCTTCTTTGTAATGTTGGGTTATCCCCCATTCACTTGTGGCTGCATCCAGGGAATGCCCACTAGTAGGCAGCTATTTGACTCCTTAGGAATTAGTCAAAATTGTCTATAGGTACCATCAGCCGCAGCACCATCAATAGCAATTCCTCGGGGACCCCACAGACCCAGTTCTAGCCTTATTTTAAGCATGAGCGAATTTTGCGGATCTCGCGTTCGCGAATTTTGCGGATTTGCGGATTCGCAATCCGCAAAATCCGCGAATTTGCGGATTTTTTTTTTTTGTGTTCGCCCGTGTTTCTGCCAGTTCGCGAGGGTTTTTACAATTTCGCAATTTGCGAACTTACCTGTCGGGTCGCAAGTTTTGCGAACTTGTTGTTTCTACGTGTCCAGCCTGTTTGGGACACTCTTCTTCATCACTGCCACTCTCCGTCACCACTGCCACTCTCTGACTACTCATGCCACCCTCTGGCCCACCCATGCCACCCTCTGTTTCATCACCACACCCTCTGGTTGTCCAGTGTACATTATTTTCGGCAAAGCAAAGCACACCTTCCCTGCCTCAAGTGACCTGAATTAATTTGGGGCTGATTAATGTGTCACAGAATATTTTTTTAGCTGGCACCTGCTTCCTTAGTGCGCCCTGATTAGTGATCTTTTGCACTTGCTAAGTGCTTTCATTGTTGCAAAATTAGTTACAACACCTGCCCTGCCCCAACTGACAATAATGAATTAGGGGCTGATTAATGGATTTTCAACTTCCAGCCTGGCTCCTGCTTGTCTCCCTTAGCTGTAATTCAGGACCTTTGTGGCATATGTGTAACTATTCTGAGGTTCAGAGCAGGGTCACATAATAGTTTAAACTGGCAACTGAACTCTGGAGGGGCCCCTCAGGAAGCACTACAGGAAATGGCTACTAATGATGAGCCTGAACTTTTGAACCTGGTAAGTAGTTACTTTCAGTTTTGCTAAGATCGTATTTCTGCAATTTTGCACTTATTCGCGGGGCGCGAACTCACGCGAACAGTGCGAGCAGTGCGAGCAAAATCCGCTGCTCGCGGATTTGCGGATTTTGCGGGAGATTCGCGAATCTCGCGGATTGCAAATTTCCCGAAAATCCGCAAAATCCGCGAGCGGAACGGATTTTCCGCCCATGCCTACCTTATTTGTTTATGCAGTACGGAGCTAACAAGTCCTAATCCTGTTCAAAGAAGTGTGGCTGCTTGTGGTAATTTCAGCAGGTGCAGGCTCTATCCCTCGAGCAGTGATGCTGACTTTTCCAAGTGATCGTAGATGCTCCAATCCTACAAAGATGAGGTAAGTCAATCTTCCTGTTGGACTTAGCCCTTTTTAGGTCTCGGCTAGAAGCGCGCTTTTGCCGAGAACTATAGCCGTCGGCTCAGCCTACAACGAGTGGAGACAAGTGATGGCCATGTGCAGCGTTCAGAAGCATGGCAGAGGCAGATTCAGACGCGCGCCTTGGGATTGGGTCGCGCGCGTGAGCTTCTAACGTAGACAGCTCACAATTCGCGGCTTGTAGGTTTCTGTTTCGTTTCCCACGGAGGCATCACGACGAGCAGCAACGGAGGCGGCAGAAGCACTGGAGGAATGGGTAATGCTTGTTATTTGGACTTTCGCTGTCCCTCGCCAGTGCCCGTCATTTTCTTGTTTTAAATGGTTACTTTGCGCCCGTCAAAGCATATGCCCACAAATGTCTGAGCTCTGCAGGAACCGGTAAAATGCGAGCAGCGAGTGTCATTTATTTTCGTTACATGCTCGAACAGGCTATGTGCAGGAACACCCGAGTTTGCGTGCTTGCCAGTCATCTTGCAACTCAAACCTGTACATAGTGCGTGTCTCTCCCCCGTCTTTGTGTACACGGCACAGGAGCGGCTAGATTGCAATACCACGTTCTACTATCAGAGCACATCTGCCTTCCTAGGTTATAAATAAAAATACGAAATATTTCGAAAAAGTGACAAGGTCAACATTCAGAGCTGCCGACTTTGGAGATGGGGAACCAGCTTCGAGTGGTCGCCGTGGGCTCAAGATCCAGTGATTCGGGGCAAATCACTTTATGTCTCCATGCCTACCCCAAAAAAAAATGAATGCGTCCTTGTGTAATGGTGCTCATCTGAAGCGCTCCTATACTTTCGGGTCGAGTTCGGGCTTTGTAAAACAGCAAAAAAATGCACATTCTCGTGGATTATAATAAGTAATGCGTTTTCCAAATTGTCGATACTGTGTACTTAACCCAATTGTCAACACTATTGGAGATTAGGGTACATGGGATATCCCCCAACAAGGCTCTCCGTGACCGGACTGCAATCCCCTCGTCGTGTGTACCACGCATACTCGGTTATAACTTTTTTAACAGCAGTGATTCACACCTGACAGCACAAACAAGTTCACGAGAATACGGAGGTAGTGCTCCACGTGTGGTTTGTTTCTCTTCTCAAAACACTGGAAAGGAGTGATTCTGCCCAGCCCACGTGGGATCTTTAATTCTTTTATTCTGCGCTTTAACCAGTTCATACTGCTATTTTGTGACAGTCTCCCAAAATATACTATTTTGTTCCATATTTCTACACAAATTGTGTTTTTCTGCAACTTGAAAGCATTCATATAAGTACATTAGTACATTTTTGTTCTGTCTTTCGACCCGAAGCTCCATAATTGGAGCACTTACTGTGGAATGTTTGAATAGGGTCACGTGTACTAGGAAGTCTTAACAAAGAACGTGTCGGGTCACATTTGTGAGCACTTCGTATTCAGAAACTTTTCGAATTACTTTTATTTGAAGTCTCAACGATCTACCCAATACGTTTGGAAAGCAAAGGAGCCTCTACCGTTCACAGCATTTTAGAGTGTATGCATCTTGCATTGTTTCCGTTTGTGATGTCCTCAGATAGAACATCTATAAAGGAAATAAAACACCTTACAAAAAAAAAGGTTAGCCACTTAGTGTAATTTTTTGTTTGACATCTCACTTTTCACAAATAAATACCTATCGGTTGCGCTTAAAGCATCTAGTCTGCCCATCAGACAGTGTACTTTGGCTTAATTGTAATAATTCGAGGTCAATGAAATCTAAGGATAAAAATCTGCAAAAACATTTCCGAGTTTCTGAGGGGAAAAGAAGTAAAATCTGCAGGAACAACAGTGAAATATATTAATATTCCTGAGGTAAATTCCAAGAAGAATGAGAAAAACCGAATAAACTCTACTCATGTTCCTTTTCAACATTCCTGAATTTTTAGGCAACAAATACATTTAAACAGCTATGGTCTGTATTCGACTCATGCACATCTGTCTTCATCTACAATTTGTGAATCCTGATATAACCTTTTAGGTTTCCCTTTGCATCTCCCAGTAAATAACTTCCAGCAGTCTTTCTGTTTGAAGATTCCAGGGTATCTGGCTTAAAGACTCTTTCCCTTAGGCCCCTCTTTGCATATTTGTACTTCTATAAGGCAGTCACACTTTTACTTTCAGTTACATGGAATATGAGGCACTGAGTGACTTGGAACAGACACCATACGTGCAAATACTCCCTTTGCAGGTGCCATTGGAACAAGCACCATACACTGCACCCTAACACACACTGCACCCTCACACACTCTCCACCCTCACACACTCTCCACCCTCACACACTCTCCACCCTCACACTCTCCACCCTCACACACTCTGCCCCCTCACACTCTGCCCCCTCACACTCTGCCCCCTCACACTCTGCACCCTCACACTCTGCACCCTCACACACTCTGCAATGGAACATACACTCCAAAATACCACTCAATGCCACATGATTACACACCACATAATTACACTCTTCTCAATTCAACATAAATACACTCCACATAATACCACTCATGGCCATATAATTACACACCTCATACTTACACTCTACTCAATGCAACATAAATACACTTTATCTGTCTATCTATCTATCGTCCTCACTCTATCTATCGATCGCCCTCACTCTATCTATCTGTCTATCCCTCTATCGCCCTCCCTCTATCTATCTATCTATCACCCTCACTCTATTTATCTATCGCACTCACTCTATCTATCTATCACAGCATCACTCAGCAACACCCCAGCATTACTCAGGGGCACCACAACATCACTTTGCGCTACCACAGCATCACTGAACGCCACAGCATCACTCATCGCCACCACAACATCACTCAGCGCCACCACAACATCACTCAGCGCCACCACACCATCAATCTGTGCAACGCTTCAACAATAACTGGTTTAAATATGTTCTCTCAATGTTTCAAGCTTTATTACAAATGTCCCAAAAATATGTTAATATTTCACTTTTTTTCTTGGATTTTCGTCACAATAAAATACAATAAACATAATCTTCACAAAAGTTATTCACCAAAGCATTTGCAATGCAATAGGTCTCGTTTAAATCAGCATGCGTATAATAAGCAAGACTAGCACTCTATATTACTGCCGACTTTGCTTAGCATAAGCAACAGCTAACCATTCACAAACAATGTTTATATACCAATTGCAAATAAAATAAAATTAATGCAAAGCATTGTCATTTACAATGCCAGTAACTCAAACTTTAATGCTGCGAGACCTATTGCATTGTAAATGCTTGTTGCAGGGTGGTCCCTGAACTTTTTGCCTTCCTTCTGTATTTTGTCTGCAGAGTCCTACATCATTCATGTAATGTATTCCTCCCAGGCATACATACACTCAGCCCATGCACTAATCCCACATTTACTACACAGTACTGCTCTACCTCTGTGCTGTACCCTTCCAAGGCACACATACACAGGTCACTACTGTTGTGCTTCGCAGCATTCTACATCTACCTGATATAGGCAACGGTTAAGTTATGCATGCAGCAGCTGAACTTTAAAAAGGTGAGTGAGCCTGTAGGTCTCCCTCAAGTGACACAGGCTAAAAAGGACCTGTTCTCTCACAGTGAAGATAACACCGTATGCTACCACCCCGCACTCTTGCTGCTCAACTCTTACTGAAGACGGTAGCCTTCCAACACTATGAGGTTAGCACTTTGGCCCTCCCCTACTGTTCTAACAAGACGCAATCCGCTAGACAGGCCTACTCATGTTGTACACGCATGATTCATGTTTGCTTATGACACAAAAAATCAGCCGTTGGGATCCAGACAGCAGTTCAGTTAGGCACTCAGACAAGGGGTACATGTCTCTTACAAGGCATAAAACCTTTCCATCCCAACACACAATTTTTTTGATAGAACTGTGAAGCTACTTCCCAGGAGGATGGTGTACTTAGAACTGGTATAGACACCTTCTTTCGATTTAATGCACAAGCACAGTAGAAATAATTGTTTTTGGTATAAATAAAATTTACACTTGTTTTGAAAACGCAAGGAAGTCTAAAAAGAAGGTAGAGGATAAAGAATGGAAAGAAAACAATATGGGAAAAGTAAAGTATCAGGTCAACGCTTACTGGCACTGAAGTGTATGTCTTTTTAAGCTTATGTGCACACATGATTAGGCAAAATGTCAATACTAACTGTGCAAGACAGCCACTGAATGAAGCGGGCTGACCAAATGTCAAAAATTGTATACTCCGGTGGACTGAATTAAAAGTGTGTGTGTTGTGTGTGTGTTTACTAACTTTTATATATTGTGAGGCTAAAGACAGCTGCCTTTAGGCCCACCTGAACTAAAAAAAAAACATGCTTTGGAACTGCAAGCAGAACTGGCAGAGCTAAAAGCAAGTCCTTGCAGTAGATACAGCAATATTGGTAAAGTGAACAATGCTTAGCCTTCAGAAGTAAAGAGCAAAACCTTTTTGTTTCCATTTTTCAGTGTTTACTTAACTTCAGCGGCAGCCTCCGCTTTGATTCCCTTCTCTTTTGTTTTACCAGCGCCACCTCTCACAGATAAGAGCAGCCATCAAAGATTAAACGAAAAAAAGCACATGTTCCACTCTAGAATTAGATACAAATGCTTTGCAGAGCTGCAGAGGGTCCATTTTTCTGCCGGGAAACATCATTAACAACGAAGGCAGTACTACGCGTAATATTTACAACGAGCCACTTACCACGTAAACGTCTTTCCAACGCGTATGCCTTCAACGATCGTATTTACCACAAACAAAAAAAAACCGAAGGATTAAAAAGGGGGGTTGGGGGGGGGTCTCCCCCCTCCCCCCCCCCCATAAAAAAACGATCCCGCCGTGCCGAAGAAAACAGTGTCATAAGAGAGGAAGCGGAATAAACTTCCGCTTCCTCTTTATGACGTAAGAACGACGTGGCAAAGAAAATGAGGGGAAAACAAATTCCGTGGTAACGCATGCGTGGAAAAGGCATGCGTTGCAACGGAATTCGTGGTAACAACATATAACCTTTTCTGCCAGCTGATGAAGCTACAGAAACAAAGTTCGGTTTGCAGTTTTCCTGACTGTTGTTGATGTTACTTTTGAAAACTTCCTCCAGAGTTAAGGACATTGATTGGTTAGGGTGCGTTTTTGGAATTAATTTTCGAAGATTTATGATTCTCCCCAAACCTCTCATAGAAATATGTGTGGATCTCTTTAAATGATTCACCCTGGACTAACATTGTCTTCAACTAAAGGCCTGGCTTGCAGATGAACTCTAACCGGGATCTGGTACCTCATTACAAAAGTGTGTCATGACCTAAACCCATATTATAGTGATATGACCTCTGTATATCAGCCTGCCCTTATATTGACAATGACCATTACCTCAATGCGCCAGAACTTTGCATAGCTGAATGTACTGATCATTTTCCAGTTGCAGTCTTTTTTGGCACTAGAGTTAACAGCAACATGAGGTAATGGTCAATATAATTTTCAGGTCGAAAAGTTTAGTTATCTGTGTTGAAGTAATGTGCTCAAAAACTGATACATGCCAAAGTTACCTATTTTAGTTTGGCTAACGCTGTTTTCCACTGCCTTGTAACATTTCTGTTTGGTCGAGACACCGAGACAAAAAGGTTCACTGGGACCCATGAGACATAACAATTCAGCAGTCTAGGAACTAAGACAGAAATTTGATCAAAAATGGCTCCAACTGAAAACCGATGCATTGTTACCCTAAAGGCGAAGGAGAATGTGGCATAGTGGCTCCTGTGATTGAGCCCAGAGATTTATTTACAGGAATAAGTTATAGTGAATATATTACTGAAACTTGCTAAACATATGTGTGACTTAAAGCGAGGTTGTCTAATGGCATTGGCTGTTATCGGTATTGCAACAGTGGTAATTAGCGTATTTGAATCAATGACCTAGTCACCTAGGGGTAGATGTATCAAGAAATCATTTTGCACTTCTCTAATAGCGATTGTTAAGGAATCGCTATATGAGAAGTGCAAAATGGTATGTATGTAGAAAATCGCTATATTTTAGCGATTCCTTAATATTCCTTAATTGCGATTAGCATATTGCTAATCGCAATTAAGGAATAATTTTCCCATTCATTTCTATGGGCCAGGAGGCCCATAGGAATGAATGTGCAGTAATTCTCAAATTGCGAATTCGCAATTTGCTAATCGCAATTTGAGAATTATTTCAAGGGTGCAGGGGTGTCTTATGGACACCCTGCTGCACCCCTGAAACTTACATGTGTGTGCATATGGCACACATACATGCCCTATGGGCATGTATGTGTGCCACATGCCACCTTCAAAATAGTGATATTTTGTTGTTTTAAAGGATTTCGCAAATTAACACGAACCTCAAGTTCGTGTTAATTTGCGAGTCCTTAACCTCAATTCGCAAAAAAAAAAAGCTTCATACATGGCATTTAAGGAATCGCACATTTGACAAATGTCAGGTCCTGTCTTCCAAGGAGCTTGGTGTTTACTTTTTTTACTCTGACTTTAAAGTGAGAGTATATATATGTGACAATCATGCTGGCTCCTGGGGGTGTGCTGGAGGAAGGCTGTACAATGTTGTTTTTTTTTGTAGCACACAACAAAATTTAAATGTCTAAATTAGCTGTGCGGATATTTTAGAATTAGAAAAGAACAAATGAATCACTTTTTTGCTAATTCTGAAGTGTGGTGGAAAAAGTATTTGAATACGATCCAAACAAATCAGTATACTAGGTGATGACATTTCCACACACTATCATTTGTGCGCTATATACTTTTATCAGGAAAACTGTATGTATGTGCAAATATAATTGTCATTTCAATTGAAGATGTGCCATCTGCAATGGCAGTGCACTACCACACCAATCATACTCCACTTTACCCCACTCCACTCTGCTCCACTCCACACAGCGTCCCTGCACTCTGCCTCTCTCTACTCTACACCACTCTACTGTATGCCCATGCTCTATATCTCACCTACTTTACTATGCACCACTGAACACTTTTGCCACTGCTCACTATGCCACTCTACTGTGCAACAGCGCACTCTATGCCACTGCACTCTATTCTGTACCCCTCCACTCTTAAGCATATGCATGCTTAACCACTCCACTCTGAGACTCAAATCTACTGTGCACTCTATGCCACTCTACTGTACCGTGCCTCACTCCACTCTGAAATTATCTACTTTGCGCCTCTGCACTCAATGCCACTCTGCTCCACTCCACGCCACTGTACTTACACCATTCTATGTCACTGCACTCTACACCACTCTATTGCACTCTACACCACACTATGTGGCTGCACTCTACACCTCTACACTTCATTCCACTTTGCCACTGTGTTCTGCAACACTGCACTCTATGCCACTGCTTTCTATACCTCTCAACTCTATGCCATTCTACTCTATGCCACTGCACTGTGCCAATGCACTCTACTCTGTAACACGCTACTCTACGCCTGTTCGCGCTATACCAATACTCTATGCTGCTCTAATCTACTCTGCACTACGCTACTCTACACCGCTGTACTCTACTGTGCACTACTTCACTCTACTCTGAAACAATCTGCTCTATGCCACTGAGCTCCACGCCACTGCTCTTTGTGCTAGTGCACTCTGCGCCACTCTACTCTGTGCTCTACTCTGCATTGCTGCACTGTACGCCAATGCACTCTACACCGCTTTACTTAAAGCAATTACACTCTATGTCCATCTACTCTGCACGAGTGCATTCTACAACACTATACTCTACTTTGCAGTACTTCATAACACTGCACTCCATGCCATTGTGCTCTCTCACTGCATTCTTCGCCACTCTTTATTTATTTATTTTTATTTATTTATTTTTAGAGTTTTCTATAGCGCGAACTTGAACCGATTAGGTTATCAGAGCGCTTTACATAGCACCAGTTCCGTTACATGTTATCACAGCAGTTTACATAGAATCAGTTACGTTGCACATTTCAGGATCTTGAACCGATTAGGTTATCAAAGTGCTTTACATAGGACAGCCTTCAATGTCCAGTGCCCTCCTCCGCCGTGTAGCGGGGGACCTCTTCCAGCCCTCCGAAGTCGTCGAGCTGTCGGGACTAGGCTCCTAGAATTTCAGCTGCCCCTTTACAACTAGTTTGTTTGAAGTCATGACGGAAATCACAATCCAGCAGCAACCAAGTGAGCTCTCTGTCTCCAAGTTTCTCTCCGCGCTTGGACTGGAAACACTCTAAGGGTCACATAGGGGTGGTAGAGAATACATAGGTCTATTCTACTCTGCACCACTATGCTCTGTGGCACTGCTCTATGCATCAGGCTATGCCACACACTCCTCACCAATGCATTCTATGCCACTCTACTATACACAACAGCACTCTGACAATCTACCTAGCAACACTGCACTTTATGCCAGTAGATTCTGCATCACTCCACGCCACTTTACTCTGCAACACTGCAGACTCTGCCACCGAACTCAATGTCACTTCTCTGCCAGTGCACTCTACTCTGCACCACTCTGTCACTCTTCTGCACTCTGTACCAATGCACTGTACACCACTACACTCTATGCCACTTTACTCTGCATCGCTCCACTCTACCCTACTGCACTCTACACCAATCGCTCTATGCCACTGTAATCTGCTCTGAACTACTGCATCTTGACACTGCACTCTTCTCTTAAACAATCTACTCTTCGCCACAGCACTCTACGACACTCTGTTCCACTCTGCTCCACTCCACTCTATGCCACAGAAATGAACCCTATGTCACTCCTACGCCACTGCATTCTTCGCCATTATAGTCCACACCACTGCACCTACAACACTCTACTCTGCAGTACTGCATTCTACACCACTGACCTCTCTGCCACTCTACTCTGCACTACTCTACTCTGCAGCACTCTACGTAATGCACTGTATGCCATTCTTATCTAATGTGCACCACACTTTGACTCTGCACCACTCTAATATGCACCACTGCACTCTTCGCCACTGCATTCTTCACCATTCCAGTCTTGGCCACCTCACCCTACTCTGCAACACTGCACTCTATGCCACTACTGTGCATCACACCACTCCACTCTATGCCTCTTCACTCTACTCTTAAACAATCTAGTGTACTCTGTGCCACTGTAGTCTGCACCACCCTACTCTACGCCACAGCGCTCTACGCCACTACTCTGTCATTGCACTCTACCCTGCACCACCCCTCTCTATGCAACTTCACTCTACTCGGAAACAATCTACTTTATGCCACTGCATTCTATGCCACTTTACTCTACGCCACTCTAATATGCACCACTCTACTGTACTGCACTCTCTAACATTACTCTGCAAGACCGCACTCTCCACCACTGAACAAACACCATTTTTCTCTGCGCCAATGCACCCTACGCCACTACGTGCTTACCAATTCACACCACTACACTACACAATTGCGCTTTGACACTGCACTCTACGCCCCTCTATTCTACCCTACACACTCTATTCTACTCTGTGCCTCTCTACTCTACTGCACTTTATGCCACTGCACTCTACAACACTCTACTCTGCAATTAATTTGTATGGCAGATATATTAGCATTGCCAATTGCTTGTTGTCGTATGTAAACACTCTAGAGTGCGCCTTTGTCATCTGGCGTACTCGCGTACTTCTCCCCTCTGTGTTCCACCCCCTCATATGTGTTGCTTCAGTGCAACCATGTGCCCTCCCTTCCTCGTCCTTGTCGCCTGCCCCACCTGCCTTCTAACCTTCCATTGTTGTTGCTTGCCCCACCTGTCCTCCCTCCTTCTGTTGTCTGTATTTGCTTGCCTCACCCGCACTCCTTTTTGCTTCCACTGTTATCTCCACTCGCCCTCCCTCCTTCTGTTGTCGTCTGTGGTGTTGTTTGCACACACACCCCTCCTGCCTTCAATTTGTTCATATTGTTGCTTTCCCCAGCCCCTTCCACCCTTCATCGTCTCCCAGCTTGCCCTGCATCCACTGTTGCTTGGTCTCATGCCCCCCTTCTTACCCTCACTGTCCATGTGCTCCATGACTTACCCTCCCTCTGTTTTGTCTCCTACACCCACTCGGTGTTGCTTCCCAACTCGCAATATAAACAAAAATAAAACGCCGTAAATTAGCCAGCGCTGACCACGTCATTGTACTTTCTTCCCACACCCTGTTGTCTGTGTTGCGGTCCATCCCTCTGTGGGGCCTCCTGTCCGACCAGAAATATAAACAAAATAAGCTGCCCACGACCTAGACCTTCTTTTTTTTTTCCCTTCTAACTATCCACTACAGCAGGCGTGGTGCTATACAACATGGCTTAAAGACATCGACAAAGCCTGTAACTCTACCATAGGTGAGACCTATTGGCTTTGCCATTGCTTGTTTCTCAAAGATTTTCAAACCGTTCATCCAGCTACAGGTAGCCTAGAAGAAACTGGAAGCCCTCCTTTTGCCCGTTCCCTTGTAACTGGGAAAGTGACGTCTTACAACGATGGGAAGTTCCTCGCTGACTGACTCCTGGAGCTAGGGCGCTACTGCAGGATGCAAGCCAAGGGCCTGAAAGCCTGTTTCCCCCAGTTGATTTATTCATTTGGTATTCGAGATGCTGCTTGGAGTTTCCCCGGCCCATCCTCTCTCTCGGAAGGCCAGATGTGTCCAATTTTCTGTGATTTAGCTGGTAGTCATGCCAAGATGAACGATGCATCAAAGCATTTCCTGTCAGAGCTGTTTTCCTAGCGAGAAACATGTCCCGCCAGGTATGTTGGAAATTTCGTCTGGACAAAAATCTGGTTTCGTTTCTTTGCTAAATCCGAGAAAGGTTTGCTTCATCACTCGGTTTCCTCTGTCAGAGCGAAGAAAACTAATGGCTCCCCTGTACTTAACCATTGTTTGACCGCTCGGCTAGCTCTAAAAACGAAACACTTGACATGACCTTAAATTTCTCTGGCAGACTTCATCGTCAGAAAAGGTTACTTTATTTGTTCTGTGATTTAGTGAAGCTCTATTTCAATGGTGATTTAACTTGGCTGTACAACGAAAATAGCACTAAGGAACTTGGGCTCACCCTGCCAACATGCCATGTGTAATACATCAGAGCGACCCCCATTCGTAGGAGGAGCCCTGACATTTTAGCCAGCAGCCCATTCAGTAGCTTCAATTGCATCCTATCCCCGGACAGCAAGTTTAGCAGGCAGTGCTTTGAATTTTAGCTTGTTTTTGAATTGCTTAAGTCGAAGGGGAGAACAGAACAAACGGATCCCAATATATTCGGTTGCAACATTAAATGAATGAGAATTTTTCCATGTGGTGACGAAGGGTGTGGGGATGATGGCTAGATGGATAGAAGTTGTGAAAGTTATATTTCTGAATTCATACGGAGCATACCCTAGTCTTTGTAGGGTACATGCATGTGTCAATTATTCTTGCACCCCCTCTCGTCAAATCCCTAACAAAGGTAGAGCCTGCCTAACCACAGGCAGTCTGTCCAGTGCTTAATCAGGTGTCTGTGTGTCTTTCAATCCTGCCAGTCTGCCAAAGGACCTGGCTAACCTCATGATCTTTGTGCATGAAGGGAACTTTCTTCCGTCCGCATCAATGGCCCTGCTTTCGCCCCCAGGGCTCCTCTTGATAGAGGCACCATTCCAAGGCCTACCCAAGCCACTGTCCCTGAAATATGCGTTGGTCATCAGCGTCTGGCTATGGAAGAAAGAAAGTAAAACAAAACTACTTCAGCTAAGTTTCAGCCCCTCCCTCAAACATCTGTACCTCAGTTTGGGTTCCCAAAATAGAGACACATATATGACAAAACTAGGTTAACAAGGCTCGACTTGTAGTATTGTCACAATTAGGAATTTACATTTCCATGAAATTCATAAACTTTTCTTTGACAAAACTTGTATATGAGCCCCAGTTTGAATCCCTGTTCTGGTATACACAAAAAGTCCAATTCCTAAAATGATAGGAATTGTTTGAATAAAAGATGCATTTTAAAGGGTGGGAAAGGAACAAAAAATGGTTAATTGTAGTCTTTCTGTGTGTATGGCAACCCGGTTAAAAAACAAAACGATGATGTAAAAGAAATACCCAGAAAGTAAGTTCACATATAATGGAGGGAAGGAAAAGATAGTAGGGGTCTGGATGGTTTAAAAAAATCAGTAGAGGGAAAGGAAGAGAAATGGCCAAACTCTGCTGTGGTAGGAAGGGAAGAGAGAAAAAGAGAAAGGCGAAGGGAAAAAAAAAAAATAAAAATAAAAAAAAAAATATATATATATATATATATATATATATATATATATATAACGAGTCATCGTTTTTGTGAGGAGAAGGTCTAATTAAACGTCTTGCCTGATACATTTGGGTCCGTCTCTCTTTCATTGCCGTAAGGAGTTGCAGGAGTTCGTGAGTCTTTGGGGATTTTATCCTCTGCCCAAGTGTATAGAAACAACCTAGATCATACCTGATTAAACAAAGCAGGCCCAGACAGAGAGAACCAACGGCATCAGAAATTTTGTCAGACCAAGGCACAGAGCAAGCAACATAAGGGCTTGGGAGAATTGGCCCAATAGTAACAATCATAGCAGCCCAGCAGTGGCTAAGAGAAGTACTCCAAGGTAGGAAAGTGTCCTGCAACTTCCCCGAAATGTAGGCCGGAACAAAAGTATTTTCTGTCCCAAACAGAGGCAAAAGAATAATGTCTGGCCCAGGGATGGTCAAACAGACAAACTTGCATGTGATAATTAATTTGGCCCAAAGAAAACAAGCACCGGCATATCCAATAGGTCTCGTCTTTGGGACCTTATAAGTATTTAGCCATGTAGCACATTATCCCAAGTCCTACATCATCTTCTGTCAACAAAACGGTCTGTACAAAACAGGAGAGAGACAGAATGAAAGGGGGGGCTGAATGAGAGGGAGAAGAAATCTGGAGCGTTTCAGGTCAAGACTGAGGAGCATCAGAAGAGCTGCACGTTATTCAAGTGTTTGGATCATTATGAGGGGTTGTTTTGCCATTGTACACTTTTGCTTTTTCGCAACATCATCTAAACTACAGAATAATTGATTTGTTTATTCTGCAACTGTTTAGTATAAAAGAAGGTGTTGACTTCCATTTCCAGTAGAGACTGATTTTCAATGTGCATGTTTAGGCACAAAACTATCTGCCTCTGCGAAAGGCGATTTGCTCAGTTTCTGACTATCCAACCTGCCGACTGGGGGTGCATCTGACCACCAACTTGATCTCCTGCAGGATTTGTTCTGCCCGCAAGATGTCAAACTGTTTGTGACTCATCTACCTCCACTTGACAGCGAGTTCTAGCCAAGATGCCTGCCTGAGAGTGGAAGAGCTGCCTAAAGTGAGAAAAACATCCACATAAAGAGACACCAGAATTTACAGGGACACTTGCCCACAGCACCCTGGAGACTGCGAATGATGCACGTGTAAAGGAAAGAGCTGGTGGTAGAGCTTATCTAGTGGTCCAGGGAAGATTAGATATGATCCAAAAATTCCTAGTGATTAACACCAGTGTGGAAACTTTATCAAAATTGCTCTCATGGATCAACAAAGGAAACTTTGTGCTTTCACCATTCCCCGTCCTACACCACAGCCTTCCTACCAATTCCACCTTGGTGGGTATCACACTTGGGGGTGTAGACCTTCCCCAAGATGGACTTTAGGGGAGTCCAGGCATTATGGGATTTTGAAAATTTTTTAAAGTGTTGAAAGTCTAATGCTTGTGGGAGCCCCGAACAAGAGGTGTCTGATTCCGTTCTTGTGTATGCAGGCCTGAAGAAACACCTGGCTGATGAGTTTTCGGTTCGCAGGGGAGGTTTTCACACCTTCTTCTCTTATGCACCTTCTACCTGAACTCTCCAAGACAGTTGTGTTTGTGCAATCAACCTTGGATGACAATTATAATACCTTGTTTTATACTCCTATTAATCAAGCATTTTTTGATGATTTATAATAACTGACCAGCAGCTGTTGATCGTACCCTTTTAATGGAAGTTAAGTTATCAACCTCAGAAGGATGAAGGGTTGGGTTATCTCTGCCCTAATGAAAACCTGTGATTTGCAGATTTCATGATTATTTCTGTAAGGAGATGCACTAGTTGCTTTCAACATTAAGAATCCCTGCCCTCTATTTGTTCTTGCTTTGAGTCTCGCAATATCAAACCCCAAGCCACATCATAAAAAAACTTGGCTTTTTACCCTTTAGTTATGTTATTTTGCTCTTCTGAATGTTTTCATCTGTTATGTTTTCTTCTTATGAGCTGCCAAAATAAAGCGCCGGGACACTCCGTTGGAGTAGCTGTGCGCTATAGAAATAAAATATAACATAACATACATCACAACGTGGCCGTGCTTGCAATAAGCAACCAGTTCCAAGGGAGGGTTGGAGTATAAACATATTACTAAGGCGGTGAAATGTACACCTAACGAATGCAGATTTTTTCTGTCCATGGGGTCATGTAATTTGCCCATGGAGGTTGTAAATGTCATGCAGATGTGTTTATTGGAGGAGACAGTGTGCCGGTGTTATTTATGTTTTAATCATGGGAGAATCCCCTCAAACGTCATCTGAAAATAGGTGGTTCTTGTAGCAATCCAGCCTTAAGTCTCTGCAGGCAGGGAGCAGTGCCATTGTTAGAAGAGGGGGCAGTGGCGGAAAGGGGCAGCGCTAGTGGTGGAAGTTGAAGATTGCTAAAGAAATTATTTGGGACCCTGCACTTCTCTTGTTTTTAAAAAGTAAGGACTGCAGCTAAATAAATGTATTTTTACCACATGGCATTGACACCCCCGTTACCTTCAGTGACATCCAGGCCCTCTATAAAATAAGCTGGACATGTATGCATGGAAAACGTTTTTCAGGAACAGTCTTTGGTCATTTTGTGAAGGAGGGATTAGCAAATGCATTATCTGATTGATTGTTAACATAAAAACACATCTAGCATGATAAGGCAAAGATTTAAAAACCTACCGCTAAGATCTGTTACGCAGTAACATGCTCTAATCTTAGTGGGCGCACTCCGCATGTTAATCTTCAGAGGTATCCATATGTATCACTGAGTTGTGTTAATATCCCCTAATACAGTGCTTCGAAACAGCAAGCCCGTGATAGCTGCTACCTACATTTGCATTACATCACACAGTTATTCTTCTTGAAAGTGAGACAAAGCCATAGAATGCGGTACACTGGTTGTGCTCGCTGCGTTCACTTACCTGATGACCTGATGTAGGGACCAGGTGGTCGATGTGGTGGAGGAGGACGGCAGTGATGTAGATGAAGGAAGCCCAGGACCAGACTACCAACGCCCAGGGCCAGAAGCACAGGCTCTGCTGGAACCACCACATGGCCCTGCCTCTGCCCGCAGATGACAATACTAACTATCTGGGGGCTATTTAAGTTCTTTTGAAGCAGCACCTGTAGAACGTATTGTGTCACAAAATGAAATTGACACAAAAACGTAGTACAGAAACCTGGGGTCAGGAGTAGTCCCCAGAGGGGGGGCGCGCCATGGGCACTCCAGCGGCCGGGAGGCTTGGAAGCACTAGCGCCGTTCAAGCGCTACCACAGCCTCGCTGCTTCACACGCGCCACCATTAGCTTATTTAGAATACCCATGTGAGTGTCCCAAAATGTGGTGTTGTACAGCTGCTCGTCTGCACTCACTGCGAGCACTTTCAGTTTCCATTCTGTGATGTAGGGGTAGGACAAGCCAACAGGAAAGAGCCACTTTTTTCTACTTTTACAAGGTTGGCAGCCTTGGTGGCGCAATCACGTACTTTTCAGAGGCTGGCAACGAAGAGGAGTGGTAATGGACCGCTGCCCGGGTCTGTTTGCACAATGTGGGCAGAGACGCATGTGGTCTTGTGGTCTAGCCCTATACTAGAGCTGAATCAGGGGACGTGTTTAATCCCCAGCGGGCAAACCTGTGTAAACTCCTTGCGCCTCAGTTCCACTTTCTGTCAGAACTGAAGTGCTAATAAGGAGCATAACTCCAGCCAACAGACTTTGGAGCAGATAAAAATAACAAGCCACGCTTATTGGAAACAGATGGCCCCTGCGCGCCGCTTCTCGCTCCCGCAAGGTGAATGCCCTCACAAGAACAAATGTTTGAAAAGTGCAGGACTATTCCAAAAGGTCATCTCCTAGAGCAGCGCATGCGCGCTGCGCTAGGCTCGACCTAAAAATTCATGGCTTCAGAGTATTCCGGAAGGAAAGAATGCCCAGCCAGAATATTTCGGCAACCATGTCTTTGAAGAAGAAAGCATAGCCAAAGTACCGTCCAGCTGCCCCCAAACGTCGGGCCAAGACGAGGCCTACAAGGCAAGACCATGCCACAAGTGAGTCTTAAAAGAAGCAAGTGAATCATGCCACTGCAACTATAACTTTCTAAAACAACAAGAATAGCACAACCGACCAAGAACGTTCATGGCATCTATTTATCTTAATAATTGAATCTCACCGAACAACATGGGTGGAGAGGGCCATAACTACACTGATTCAGAGGGCTGCAGAAAAGTATGACATCTGCCTTCTGTCTATCTATTACCCCAGGGAAGGACTCGAACTAAGAAAAATGTTGGGCAGCAGAACACAGCAGCTTGGGAACTAGCTTCCTCACAGTGCAAAGAACCGCCCCACCTCTTG
This sequence comes from Lissotriton vulgaris, assembly GCF_964263255.1. Classification (NCBI taxonomy): domain Eukaryota; kingdom Metazoa; phylum Chordata; class Amphibia; order Caudata; family Salamandridae; genus Lissotriton; species Lissotriton vulgaris. Next base: position 1,294,089,227 of record NC_141694.1, read on the forward strand.
TAACAAAAATCTGATTAAACCATCTATCTATTGAAAAACAAAGAGCTGACCGCAACATTCATCCACCCACAAACTCTAGCTACTTCCATTTCTGTGGGAAGGGATGTAGTATAGAGGCCGATTCCCCTGTATGTACATGTCTGCAATTCCTAGTAATAGAACCTGGTACTTAATGAGGCTTGGTAGATTTTTAGGGCACTATGGGAGGGAGTAACATTTTCTAGAAAGTAAGTTTCAATTTTGGTGACATTGTTTAGAGCAAGAAGCCACAACATTAGGAAATACATTACTCTGTTGGATTGTAATAGAAGAGAATGCCAATACTACAATGCAATATTTCTCACACAACGTATCTACCAGTGCCATCAACGACTTTACATAGGGTGCATGAAGTAATTGTATTGACTGACTCTAAGGAGGGGTCATTACGAAGTCCGTCCACCATTGACCCATGGATGGAGAAGGCCCGCCTATAAGGCGACTGTCCTGCAAATGAAATTAGGATGCGACCACCACCACGGCGGCCGCAAACAGCATGTTTAACATTGCGGCGGGTGTTGCTGTATGCAGCACTTGCTGCTATGTTAAAAAAACACTGTTTACATTTCCCTGCTCTGCGTGGCAGGCACCATGCCGTACATGCCACATGGTGCAGGGAAATGTGGGCACACACCAACTGCCCCTACACAAGGGGGGCCATCAACGGGCCCCCAAAGTACATCCCCTCCAGCCGTTCCATGGCGGTTGCCTGCGGGGATCCAGCAACCTGATATGGCGGCCGGTGCTTCTGTGGATGCGGCGCAGTCCGACGGCAATCGCAACGATTGCCTCTGTCGGACCTGTGGCGGACGGGCTTTCCGCCTGCCAGGCACACCGCCTGCCATCCTAATCTGGCGGATGGTAATGGGTCTAACAATGGAGGTGAACCCGCAACCGGCAGCCTGCCGGTGATGGGTTCACCTCCATCGTAAACGGCCCCTAATTTCGGTAATGCTATTACCAAATAATTGTGCCCTGTCCATCACCACCCTAGTTTCCCTGTCCGTCTAAATATAGTTACATTTTGTAACAATTGAGGGCTTGTATCTTTACTTGCAGACCACATTATGAGGAAGCTGGTTGGCTGTCAAAATTGTAACAAATCCGCGAATATATGCTTTTTGGGGTATTTGGACAGAATATTGAGTTTTAAACATTGGGAGGTAGAAATATCAGAATACATATCTTTGGATACAAAAATATGATGCAGAAATATAGCCAAGAATATCATTTTTTTTCCAGATAAGTAATATCATTGTTAAGAATATTGTTGTTGGTACTAAGGCTTTCAATATTATAGTTGTCAAATATTGATTTTGAATTATCTTAATGTGTTTTATTTCATATATTAATTGTATATTATTTGTATAATTATTAATACTTTTAAATATAGTATGTAATTTTAAGTGATTTTATCATTTTTAAATTTAATTGCTAATGGGTATTTATAGTGTTGTGGGTAGCCAAGTTTGTAGGGGTACAGGGTGGGAAGCTAATTAAGTAATTAACGATTTTTTTTTATTGATGATGAGAATTATATAATTGTAGTTATTTTTTAGGTGTGGGCGGCTAGGTTTGTAAGGGTATAGGATGGGAAGTTAAGTAATATTTGACAATTATGAATGTATTCATTATGTAATTGTGATATAAATTATGTAATAACTTTATAGTTTAGTTACAATTTATGTGTGGGGTTTTGGGTTTCAGGGCTATGGGGTGGGAAGTTAAGTGATAATTAACAATTAAATATTATATATTTATTTACATTATGCAATACTGATTTGTTTTAGGCATATTACAGTTGCAAGTCACTGTAGGGGTAAATAGTGGGTTTTAACTAAGTACTGTATTAATAAATATTAATGTGTTAATTGATTATCAATTATGCCAATTGTGTTCTATTTATTTTAGTTATATTTTAAGTGTGGGCTGCAAGGTTTGTAGCGGTATATTGTGGGAAGTTAAGTAATGAGGGCAATTTTTTTAAACAGTATTATTATTAACCTGTTTGATATTCATAGGCATTGTTTACCTGTTTTTTATTTTTTATATATATTCTTTGGGGGGGGGGGGGTAACTAATAATGTTCTTATTAAGAGTTTTATATGTGTTTACATGAATAGGACTATTCAAATGTGTAATGCTAGTAAATCTTACCTCTCCGAAGTCCAATGCTTTCCCTACTGTGCACAGACTGGAGTGGGAATAGTAAATGTAAGCCCTTCGAAGTCCACTGCTTTCCCTACTGTTGTACATACTAGAATGGGAATAGTAAATCTTACCCCTCTAAAAGACAACGCATTCCCTACTGTTTCATAAACTGGAGTGGGAATAATACATCTATTATTTCAAGAGTCACATTTTTTAGCTAATATTCTTAACATAGATCTTTTATTATTTGTAATTTTATTTTATTATATATTATCTGTTTATTTAAAATATAATTTGTTTAGTACATTTCATTTTCTGGATTTTATTTATTTGGTAATTTATTATTTTACAGTTGATTTGTTAATATTTTTGTTGTATTTGTGTGTGTGTGTGTGTGTGTGTGTGTGTATATGTATGTATGTGTGTATATATATATATATATATATATATATATATATATATATATATTTATATACAATATTGTGTGTGTGTGTGTGTGTGTGTATATATATACAGTCGACAAAATAAAGGGGAACCACCCACAGAGATGCATTTTCAACAGTAGCAATACAGACTGACTATCAAATTGGGAGATACGATGCAGGAGGGGAGAGAGAGGAAGCATACCGCTGCTGACCAATAAGACACAATCCATTGAGAGTTAAAATAAAGCCAACCAATGGTAATGTTATGCCCCCTGGATCAGGTAGGGGTGATTACTTATTAATCCCCCCCCCCCCCCCGGGACAGAAAGCCCCCTAGACACCAGGGTTGTGTTTTTAAATAAATATAGGTGGGGGAGGCTGTACATTATTGGCATGGCCATCCCCTAAACTCCAAAAACTATATTGATTGATTCTGCTCCCCCCGATGGCAGATAGGGAATACCCCCAATCTGCACCACTCAGGGGAGTGGGGCAGAACGCCCACTATTTACCAGGGAATGACTTAAAAACAATATAAATAAATTTGTATATAGGGGTGGCTATGCCCCCGACCCAAGTAAATTGGGAAACAGTAGCGGCTCCTCTGCTAAGGCGGAGGAGCATCGCCATATTCCTCTGCGCGCAGTGGTTAAAGGAAAACTAGAATGATAATAACCAAAGTTATTATCATTTTAGTTTTCTCTTTTCTGGTGCGGGGCAAGCTGGACTGCCAGGTCAGGAGCCAGGGGGAGGAGTGGTTTACAGTCTCAATAGTGCCCTTGACAATTAGGCCCCTGATCTGCCCCACTGTGGGGCAGAAAGACCATTAGACCACAGGGAATCTACAAATATATATGAGTGAGAGCTGTCTGGCATGGCAATGCCCTCACCCCAACTAAATGGGGCAACATACCCCAAAGATCAGAAACCCCACATTATGGCAGCAATATATTTTTTAATAAAATAATGGGGTGAGTCTTCACCATCCTAACATCATGAAAGTATGAAATTGAGAGTTAACAAGGTCTGAATATGTGTTAATCATTCCCTATGTTTTTCCTGCCCTATGTATTTTGGGTGGGTTAGCCAGACCAAAATGATTAAAAGTTTTAACATTAACTGTTTCTTCTCCCCAAGTGTTGGTAATTTTAGTGGAAGCTCTTCACAGTCAGACACACCAACCATGAGTTGCCTGGACCTGACTACCAATCACAGTTGCAGTTCTTAGAGAAGTAAATGACAACCATCCCTGAGACAGGGTGGTAGGATAGATTGTCAAAAGGCATCTAATAGCCTTTTTCACTTGTGCTTAATAAGTGTTAATGTTTTGTCTTTAATTGTACATGTTAGAACTGCTAAATGCATCAACTACATTTTATTGGTTCATGCAAAACATCATGGTAGACACAACAAGATAGTGGCTACCCCAGTACTTTCATTACTTGGACATCGTCTTTTGAGTTCATTCAGGAAATGTTACCTTTGTAGGTATTGAAATGCATACACTTGGGGGCAAATTCTGATCTCGGTCGGAAAGCATAAGACCCTAGGTTGGAAGCTTTCTGACCGGGATTATCTGTTTCACTTCCGACTGCCTATTTACAGTTTAGGCGGTTGGAAGTGAAACTGGCTCAAGGAGCCTGTCGGCTAGTCGGAGACCAGCCCATAATCCATATGGACGCATTTTACGCCGTACGGATTAAGATGCTCGGTTTCTGGCAGGCTTTCCATGCCGGGCTTTCCGAAATGGAAAGCCTGTTGGCAAGGGAGTTTGGCAGCCCCTAGCAGGCCCCCTTCTATTGGTGGCCTCCGTTTGGGGGCTTGGTGCCCCCTTGTTGATCCCTGCACCGTGTGGCGGGCACCCTGAGGTGCCTGCCACGTGATTCGGGGATGAGCACAACCTTCCATTCCCTATGGGAGCTTGTGCTACCACTGGTTTACGGCCGTAGCACATGGTCCCATAGGGAAATGTGACTATCCAACCTCACCATGGGTGGTCGCATCGTTTTTAGGCAGTCGGGACCGCCAACCAGAGGTCGGTTGGTCCCGTTTCCGCGACGGTGTCGAGCAGACGCAAGTCCGCCCAACATTAATAAGCCCCTTAGTGTAAAAATGTGGCACACATGAATGAGATAATTAGAAAAGAAACAGTTTTCAGGTACCTATTTATCTTGACATTGGAGAACTACTTTTTGTTTGTGTTTTATTTCTTGTTGGGAGTATGTGTCTATCCTTGATCAGTCCTCATTTGCTCAGCCCCCAATATTTTGTAGTACAATATCTAATAGGGCAAGTGATGACATCTCATGTCTATCTTCAGGAAGTGCTAGACTAGAAGAGGTAAACCGGCACACAAGACTGGTCTAGTTGTATATTTTTATCAGTGTACCCTTAGCGAGAAACTTGGCATCTCAACACTTCATTGTGCTGGTAGTTTGTGCTCTTCTACAATATTGCAAATTGGCTTTGCTGTGCACTTCTCTCTTCCTCTCCTCTTAAGTAGGGTTATAGAATATTGTTGACGAAGTATTGCTAATAATATAAAATCCACACTCAATCGAACATAATATTGTTACCAATCTTTGGATATACCATTATTGTCTGACATGATTCTTGGCAAAAATATTTAGAGATACCACACCCCTCTGGCTGAAGAACCTGGCATATAGTGTTTAAGTTGTGTTTCAGATCAATCTTGTAGAACATCTACAAACATGAATGCAATGTACTTCGTAACTGTGTCTCAACCTCAGTGCTGCAAGATCTGTTGGGAGTGGGGTGTGGGGCTGTCTTCGTGGTAAGGCAGCACTCTGCTTATAAACCCATTAGCTGCAGGGGCTTTCTGAAAACTAGCTGAGAGGGAGAATTCATGACGGGTCACTTGCATGAATCTCACAAGATTTTCCTACCCAGAAGCCTTTGCAAACCTCAAACTTTGGGCCTGATTTAGATTTCAGCGGATGGTTCACTCTGTCACAACGGTGACGGATAGCTCATCCGTCGAAATATAAATCCCAATATATCCTATGGGATTTAAATTTCTTTTGTGAAGGAGTAACTTGTCCACCAAAATCCAACCATGCTTTTTGTATAAAAATATTTTTTTCTGCACATTTGTGAGAGAGAAAGTTAGAGAATCTGTGGGAATCCTCAAATTTCATACTGTGTAGCGTTAACATATTATTTTTGATAAAAAGGATTCCTCACTTGTGTGGATGGGCCTAGCACCCATGACAGGAACAGATCAAACCAGAGACAATGGGAGTCCTCATGAAATTGCACTAACATTTTGACTTTCCTGGAGAGGAGGGCGATCACCTCTCTTGCGGCTCCATAGCCCATCACCCATAGAAAGCGAAAATGGCCAAATATATTATATTGACCCCTGTGGGGGTCGATTTATGCCCAGGGAGCCCCTACTCCAATTCCACAATGGGGAATCCCTAATTTCTAGTGGATTCCAGATCGTGGATCGTGTACCAGGCTTGATCCACAAGCAGGGGTGCTTCAACAAGGCATTGATGTAAATGGTAGAGTTTCCCTTTTGCAATGATGCCTTTCCAAAATTTGTACTGCCCAGAGATTCATGAAAGGCCGCAGGAGGCACAAAATGAAAGCCAAATCTCAGCCAAATTTTCCCATTCTGTTGGAGGCTTGTCGCCCCTTGCACCCATGGAATGGAAAACATAAATGTATTACATTAGTACCTTTGGGGTGTCGCCCATACCCTCACTTATAATAAAGAATTCCTGGTGTCTTGTGGATCCCTGCTCATGGATTGGGGTGCATCTGCAATCCATGAGTATAGATCAGTTTGAGAAAGGCATCTCTGCAATAGGCAGAGTTTCCCCTTTTCAGTGATGTCTACCACCAACACTGCAGTGTTGCTGGCAAGGAGGAATCCTGCTGGATGTGAAAGGAGCTGTCCTTGCCTGCTCCTTCTCAAGTCATCTGGTGGGTTCAATGACGTTGCACACTGTGCGATGTGCTGACATCACTGATGGGTGGAGGGAGAAGTGGGGACGGACGCGGAAGACATTCCACATGAACACCACAGAAATCTCAAGTAGGGTAGCCTCTGGTGCAAACCCAAGGGTTTCCTCCATGGTTCCCCAGGAAGATGACCCATTGACCTCCTCTACACTATGGGCTAATCAAGCTCTGCAGATACTCTGCAAATACTGCACATCACACCTTACAATCGAAACTAGGGCCAGAAAATCGTTGTTTGTGGAACCTGTGACATTTGGAATTCAAAGGCAGATAACAGTTCAGTGCATAAGGTAGCATGTGGGAAGAGGGTAGATAGTAATATAATTGTATATAGATGGGGTAGCTTCTAAATGAATATACCAGTTGTTGTCCCCGCCCGGATCTTTAAACTACTTAATACTCTATTAATTTATCTAATATGGGGGCACTGGTCACCACAGGGTTAGTCTACCCAAACTCCAGTTGCCACCAAGCAAGGGAGGGATGGGTGCTCTAGAGTTTAAATCCTAAACTTTAGCTGGGCAACAACAGTGGCTAGCTGGCTGCAACATGACAGAGATCAGCTAAGCTGACTCTATTCCTAATCTGGGCAAACTCCATAGTATGTTGTGTCTGGGTTCCTCCTTACCCGCTGATAGCTCCCCTGCTATTACGGATCACCCTTGCATTCCGGAAAAGGGCATTACGCGATCCTGCTCCTCAAGCACCCTACAAGCCAAACATACCCCTGCTCGGTCTTCCCACCGCTTCTGGGACTAGGTGGGGGTCACAATAGTAGGCAACCTTTTTACAGATGGCATATTTCCAGATACACTGTTTTTAACCCATGCCAGTGTCCCCTTCTATATGTGGCTTCACTGGGTGCAACTAACTAGTCCAAGAGCTGCATATAATAGAACATGGTAGACACTTTGTTGGATACATCGCAGCATCTGTACACACCTACTGATCTCTTTGCCCCCCCTTATGGAATAAATGGGATTGACACCTGACCTTTAGCCTTCAGGGTAAGAAGTGGGCCCTCTCTATAGAATAACCCCAAAATATCTCACACAATTCCACATTTGAATGTGTTCAATTTTCCTTACTACATAGGGCTTATCTCTCACCGCACAGACTTGCATAATGTTCCCCTGAGGCCTGTCAGAATGTCCACGTTGTCGGGTCCCAGTCGACAAGCTTCTAAACATGTTATGGGACTGCTCATTAATATCCTCTTACTGGGCACTAATCAGTGCCTCCCTGGCAGAACTCACCTAACAAAACCACTGCCACTCTGTGGAGCACTGCATTTTCAGTTTGTTTCCTAGACCCAAAGGGAATACGGTAATGACTTTTTTTGTGGACCTGGCGCTCTTGTTGGTGAGACGGCTAATAATGAGATGCTGGAAATCCTCAGCGGCATCCTTAATTACCCAATGGTGGGGGGAGGTTGAGAAATGGGGATTAGCAGAGAGTGGTGCACTGCGAGAGTACCAGGGCCTAAGGAAAAAGCCCATAGCACTAGAATGGGGTGCGCTTTTAGAATCCTTCAAAACCATAGAACCCGTAGATACTTACGCTGCACCACTTGCCCATCACATCAGATTAGTACTTGACTTTGTCGTGCAGGACCCAATGCCCCACCCTGCGAGCACACCAACCCATCATGCCAATGTGGGTTGAGTTGGGATTCCTACCTTGTATGGCACTTGCAACCGGCACCTGACATAATCCTTGCTCTTATTGGTTACAGTCCTACAACACAACCATGACCAGACCGCATACTAGTATACATTTACTGCTTATAGTGGCAATGTCTAGTTCAGGGGAGGGTGGGTGGGGGTTAGATATGTCCTTAGTTTGCACTGCTTTCTCAACATCGATAACTCCACAAGGCCATTTACCAAATGCTACTATAATATGTATTCTACTGTGATCTACAACACCTACTGTGACAATCTTTTTTCATATTAAGTGAACTGCTTTGATTTATTGAGGTCTACAAGATGTTGCCAACCATGTATAACCAATGAAATGCAATAAAGTTTGTGATGGAAAAAAAGATGGGATAGCTTCAGGGAGTATTTAGGGACATAGATGGGTGCAAATAAGCATGTAATAGTTGGTTGCAGGGCTCATAAAATACCACTTCTTGGTAGAAATGAATTTTAGTACCCAAAACAGTTTTTATAACTATAACTAACTGGCTATTTACTCTGATAGCTTACTTGATCCAGTTAAAGTTGTGTGCATTAGTGTAGGAAGAGTGTCTTCTCTTGCACAGAGCTCTCAGCTTCTACGAAGGCAAGAGGATCTCAACCAATCTGGTCGTTAGTTGTCTTTCTGGTAACTGTAGCTTTCTTTTTCATCATAATGTAGAGCTATATTTACCTGAATATACAGTAAATATCAGTACTGGATGAGATACTTGCATCTGACTGGTCAACATGGGAGCCACCTTTACACTGCGCCTTGCAACTTCACATTTTATGCCCCCCCTCCTTGAGGTTGTGTGCAGAGCTAAAAATGGCAGGGCAATGAGCTCAGTTAGTGGATAGAGTTCAGTGCTAAAGTTGTGATGATTGCTGGAAGCGTAAGCATTCGAATTTAGTGGAGGATGTTTTAGTGTCTCATGCAAATAAGTCCATGGGTTCCCTGAATTTGAGCCTGCAAGGTCAAGTACTCAAGGCTGGTGGTTTCATGTTCCTTTTTATCGGGTAGTTCTGTACATTGTGAGCAGCCATAGATTACCCATTGCCATATAATATATAATATTTGCTTAGCAGTTCTCTTTGAAGTTACTACCTCCTTTCTTTTTCTGTGAATCAAATATTAACTTCTCCTTTATCATTGACAAGGGCGATTAAGGTGATTCCAGATTTCAGTTGTTGAATGTTTTGCAGAACCTGTTGGCTTGAATCATAGTTCGGCAGAATTAGTTTTCCTCGCTCTTTTGCAAATATTGAGAATGCTTAGGTTAAATTATTCAAACTGTTGGGATATTTAAGAAGAGGTATCACTGTAAGACAGATGCTGATTAATAAATCGATGTAGTTATACGATCGCTAGGATTGTCTTTTAGCTTTCTTTAATGTATTAGACAGTTTCTGCCCTAGTTTATTGCAAAACTGTGCCTTGGCAAATTCGAAGCATCCCTCCCCTACAGACTCTGGGATAAATATGGGTTAGTGGAATAATAGTCCTACAAAGGTATTAGGTTGTCTTTTGTCATAATGTTTAAGTGCTTTTCCTCTGGATCATACTATTGGAATGTAATTTTTTTTAACTAATTTTGTTTGGGTTTCGTCTAAAGACAGCCTTAGCTGTCTGTTGTCAGAGACCTATTGTCTACAATTCAGTATATGGAGTGGGATTCGGGTTGCACCTTGCTCATGACTGTGTAGTCAGATCCCTGTGCCGTACTTCATGTCTTTCCTCACTATTCTTGTGTTTGCTCCTCCCCTGGAGCATAGTTGATTTACCCTGGGTAGGTGACTTGATCCTTTGAATCCTGACATCAGCGATCCATTTTTAGGTAAAGCCTGCGAAGGCTGCGCATGCGCAGTCTCGCTGGCGAGATTAAATGCTAGTGAGGAGCTTTCACTAGCTGGCTTTAAGCCCCGCCCCTCTTTCCCATTGGCCGGCGTCACCGTTTATGCTAAACGGTGGCCAGCCATTAGGAAAGTGGTGTTGATGACGTACACTTTTCTCTTTTTTGGCCGTCCCACTTGGACGACCTGGCCTGACTTCCTTCTGGCGTAAAAGATTTCTTATCTTTAAGGGGCCAAACACATGGCCCCATAAAGATAACAAACCTTTTACTTCAGAAGGAAAGGAGGCCGTCCAAGTGAGGTGGCAATAAATTAGAATATGACAAAATCATGGCGTCATGGTGAGCGCTTGTTTACCGGTGTAATAAAGCCTCGCTGTTTTTCATTAGTGCAGAAACAGCCACGTTTATTTACATGTTTCCCACGCTGTTGTTGTTTTATAGAACCGGCATGTTTGGACTTTACAGCAGTCTCGGATATGTAAAAGTGTAAGGCTCGTGCCGGGCGCGTGGCCAATAATTCCTCACTACCTCCCTCTCTACCTCTTAGGGTTTCAGAGTTTTATTGCCTGTCAGGGAGCTGGCTGCCCTTAAGGCTCGCAAAAGGAAGTCTGATGCTTCACAAGTGGTGCTACAGGCTTTTGGCGCTGAATAGACAAGGCTCTGACTTCGACTGCGCCACAAGACAATGCTGCGCTGCCAGGAGGGATGTGAGTGCACATGGTCACGAGAAGGAGGCTGTAGGGGTTCAAAAGGAGGCGGCAGTGTCTTTTGCACGTCAGACGGAGACGGCAGGGGTTAGACCAGAGAGGAGCAGGAGAAAGCAGCCCCAGGAACTGCAAGAACGAGGGACTGACACCTCCCACCGGAGCGAAACTGCCGGAGTGCAATCGATTCAGAGACGCTGCAGAGGAATTCGACGCTGAGAGACCTCCGGGACGTCGCTGGGCACAAGAGACCGGGACTATTGCGAACACCAGAAGAGACGACAACTGTCAAAAACTGGAATATAGCTGAACAAGAGTAACTTCAAAGCTGCAGACAGCAGGGGAGGGTGTCTCTTACCACAAATAACAGAAGCAAAAGCCCACCATACGACCTACTTGCAGGAGAGTGCAGATCTGCACGTGCGAGAGGAAGTGGTCTTTTCACAAGAGGGAGAGAGCGCCTCACCACTAATTCACACGAGAGCGCACCAGGACTGTGTTTTACACAATCCGCAGAAACTGCCTAGGGCACCATTTTACACACTCATCTACAAGACACTACAGAGCTTCACACACCAAAGGAACTGTCCTTTCCCACAAGAAGCACAGACTGCTGGGAAATTCACGAATTCACAAGCGACGGCGGAGCTTTGAACACCAGAATATCCAGCCCTTTACTGGTGTTTGCTAGACTGCGCCTCACCATTGTCCGAGAGACTGCAGCGCCTGGAGCTAAGCGCCTCCAATAGTGGGCGTCGGGGAAGCTGGTTCACACTGATGGAGAGAGACTTTTCACAAGAGCAGCGGGTTGCTGGGCTCCTTCTGAGAGTTTTCACACAATCCTGATGAGCTGTCACTACTACCACGTGCGGGAACGGTCAGTAGTATCACAGCCAACGCAGACCCCGTTCACAAGAAATCACAGAGCAGCACTACTTTTCACAGGCGTGTGCACGACTATGAAGGTGTTGTTAAAATGCTGAGGTCGAAACACAGGCGGAAGTGAACTGAGGGGATGCGGTGTTATTGGTGAATATATCTGCACCAGGAAGGGGCAAAGGGGTAAAAAGAAAGTCCGTTCATGATTTCACTAGAGAAAACAGTTGCTGAAGGGGAGAAGCCTTGCATATGTTGTTAGAGGCAAAAAACGCGCTCAACTCATGGAAAGAACCTTTAATTTCTGAGTCCCCTGAGAACTTTGGGAAAATCCACACATCTCCTGACACACCTCCAGCACTGAATCGCCTCCACAAGTGTGTACCTTTCCATGCAAATACATTTATTTTGGTGATCGCATTATGATTTACAGGAAAAGTACTTGTTTGTATGTAGCGCCAAACACTACATCTAGAGAGTCGATGCCGAGACCCTGCCCCGCCCACACCTCATTGCCACTGAGCATGAAGGAGAGAAGGGAGAGGATGTGGCTTAACGGCTAGGGCGGCCGACTTTGTAGCTGTGGAACCAGGTTTAAGCCTCGGCGTCGGCTGAATATCTTGTGGTTCAGTTAAATGAAGGGCCTTCCGCTGTGCAGGAACACGTTGACAGGTTTTTAGTATCTTTTGATCTGTAACTAGAAACTATTTTTTTGTGAAAATGGGCTTTGCGGGGGGTGGCCGACCGGAGGGAGGATCTCCCCCCCGGGGAAGTTTGGGGCTCTGGGAGGAAGGGGAGGGGGGAAGAGTTAGATAGGGACACAGGAAGGGACATGGGTTTTGGGCTAGTTGGTAGGATTGGGCTCCTTTTGGGCTAGTGGGGTTAAAACCGGCCATTTTGGGTCACTGGGCACCATTTCGTGGACAGTGACCCAGCAGCCGGGGGGCGTAGTGTAGCGTTGTGTATTTGAGTTGTGGCGTTGTTCGGTTTGGGTAGGGCTGGTTAGCATGACGTTGTGAGAAAGGGGTGTGCAGTGTTTTGATAGGGCGTGTTAGGTGTAGATCGGTGGTTGAGGAGATTGACGTGTGAGTAAAGGCGGAGAGTACCTGAAGGCTGATGGAGGCGGAAGCAATGGCGGATCCTCGGGTGCGTGAAGCGCTGCGCCTCCTGGGTGAGGCCTGCTGGACGGACCTCCTGCGTGCGGAAGTTCGGGTAAGGCCACCGCGGCGCGCTGCGGATGGCGCCGTGGCGGCAGTGTTGGCGTGTGAGCCTCCGCGGTCTCGCGCGAGGCAGGGGGCGGGAGCTGGGGGTGGAGCGGCGCGAGGCGGCGGTAAGAAGGCGGCTGGGGCACTGAAAAAAGGAGGAGGCAAGGCGAGGGGGCGCGGCGGCCGGAGCAAGGCGCCGCTTATCTTTGCGAAGGGGGCGTAGGGCCTGGGGGGGGCGGCGGAGAGTGGGAGCAAGCGTGAGGGGGGGTCGGGGGGCGCGGGGGGGGCGGGGCCTGGCAGGGGCCGAGGGAGCGTGCAGGCTAACAGGAGGAACACCAGGCAGGGGGGGGTTGTGGGGGGCGACGGGGGCATGGCAGAGGGGGAACGCGGAGGAGTGGGGCACAGGGTGGGAGGGAGACTGAGGGGGCGCGAGGGGGCGAGGAGGGTGGGAGGCAGGTACAAGGGGATGAGATCAGGGAGGGGGAGGCAGGGGGGCAGGGGGACTCAAGGGGGTGGTCGCCGTTGCTCATTGAGGAATCGGAGGAGGAGGTGGGGGACGGGGAGGGGGGAGAGGTTGATTTAGAATTGGGGTCTTCAGCAGATGAGGACATGGTGGGTCCCAGTAGACCGGTTTCGCCGCGGGGCCGGGGGAGGGGCATGGGGCAGAGAGGGTGGGCGAGGGGGGGTGGTGAGGGGTGTAGCGGGGCGGGGGCGATGCAGCGGGAGTCATGGGGAGACGGGGGAGGAGGATGGGGGAGGGGGGGATTCAGCGGAGGAGATTACGGGTACGAGGGGGCCAGGGGAGGTCGCGGAGGGGGGCCGAGGGGGGCGGAGATTACTGGCGTTCGAGGGGGGGGGGATGGAGCGAGACAGGGGCTTGGGGGTGGGGGGAAGTGGGTTGGGAGGGGGGGCTGCCGGCGCGGCGAGGAGGACATTCGGCGACAGGGGGGAGAGGGGGGTGGGGTGGCGACGGTGGTTTTGCCCCGGCATGCTGGACTTCCCCGTTTTTCTCTTGGCAGGAGCAGCTGGTAAGGGGCTCGGGTGATCAGCATGCGGCTCCAACCCGCCGAGAGGATGGGCCGGCTCAGCCTAGTACGGGCGGTCGCGCTCCACTGAGGGACCATGTGCGGGCGGGCAACGGATGGCAAGGTCATAGGTCTCCAACGCCCCCCTCCCGAGGGGTCGCTCCGGCCACCGGGGGACGGGGATGGAGCAGCAATCGGACAGGAACTAATGATTACCAAACTGTGGACAGGAGTATGGAGAGTGTTGATTTAGGGATGTTGATGACAGCATGTAGGGACAAGGCAGGTCTGAGCAGGATGTCAACAGGAGTGGTCATGGGAGGAGGGGAGCGTGAGATGGAATCGGAGGAAGAAGGGGAACTGCGGGAGGAAGGGGGGAAAACTGGTAATGTTTTTGGCAGTGTTTTGCAGATATGCCCCCGGCAAGTGGTGCCGCGAGTGACGGCCCCCCCAGCAGACCTGGTTAGGCGGCGGGATCCGGTGAGGACGCTGGCCTTGACGCCAGGTAAGACCAGTACGGGGTCGGGGTGTGGCTTGGGCAGGCCTCATGGAGGTCAGGAGGGTGGGAGTGCGGATGGTGGATGCCAGAGGTCCGTGGGGACAGATGCTGGCGGTGGTGACGAGGTGCGATTGGTGAAGGGCAGATACGTGGCGGATGCGGGGGTGGGCACAGAGGGGGTAGGGGGCGCGGCGGCGGGGAGTACGGCGCCGGGGGACGCGACGAAGGCCGGTGGGTCGGGCACAGAGGCGGTGGGGGGCGCGGCGGCGGGGAGTATGGTGCCGGGGGACGCGACGAAGGCCGGTGGGTCGGGGGCGTCTAGCGCGGGGGCGAAGGAGAGTTGTGACGTGCCGGTGAAAAAGCTGCCGTACATGGGGGTGGCGAAGCCACTGGGGGCGCACTTGTCGCTGGCAACTAAGGAAAAGATATGGAAGGGGAAGTACGTGGAGATCTTGAGGTTGCTCCACAGGGAGTTGATGGCCAAAGAAGGGTCGAAGGAGGAGGAACAGGAATTAGCTAGGCGTCCGAAGGTGCCTGTCACTATTGAGAATTGGTCGGCTGCTTTTCTGATCTATGCCAGCGTGTACTGTGAGAAGTACCCGGATAGGGCGGTCGCGCTGTTCAAGTATATGGATGTAGTGCGGCGGGCTCAGGTGACTTACGGAGGTAATGCTTGGTCGCATTACGATGATGAGTTTCGGGCGCGCATGGCGTCGGACCCGGAGGCTAATTGGGGGGAGTTGGACTCCAACCTCTACCAGCAGACGATGAGTGGGGCTAAGTTTGGCCGTACCATTTTCACGGCCAGTGGGCTGCCAATGGCGCCGCCCCCCTTTTCGGCCCGCCCCACCCATGGAGGGGTGGGGGCGGGAGGTGCCAGAGGTAGTCAGGGTGTCGGAACCTGTTGGGATTTCAACAGGGGTTCCTGTCTCCGGCAGGCGTGCCGCTTTCGGCACGAGTGCTCCGCATGTGGGAGACGACATCCAGAGGCGCGATGCTGGGGGCCTTGGGGAGGCCCAGCGCAGTCACAATACCCGGCGCCCGGGCCCAGCAGGGGGAGGGGAGGAGGTAGAGGGGGGGCAGGTACCATGGGAAAAGGCTCGTACACCGGTTAGGCTGGATCGGCTAGAACCGTTGTTGGAGGCGTATCCGCGGGCGGATGATGCGTCCGTGCTGCGTCGGGGTTTCAGGGAGGGTTTCCGGTTGGGGTACGAGGGTCCGCGGATCGCTCGGTGGGCGGAGAACCTGAAGTCCGTGAACGCCCACAAAGGTATCGTCCGGGAGAAGCTCTTTAGGGAGGTGAGGGAGGGGAGGATGGCGGGGCCTTTTGCAGAGGCGCCGTTGCCGGACTTGATCATCCCCCCATTGGAGTGGTCCCGAAAAAAGAGCAGGGCCAATTCCGACTGATTCAACATCTCTCATGGCCGGAGGGCGCATCGGTGAACGACTTTATCTCGGCAGAGTTGGCGTCCGTGTCGTACTCGTCCGTGGACGTCGCGAGGCGTTTGGTGACGACGGCGGGCACGGGGGCGCTCATGGCGAAATGCGATGTGAAATCGGCTTTTCGGTTGCTGCCGGTTCACCCGGCGGATCATCAGTTGCTGGGAATTCAGCTTGATGGGCAAATTTTTGTGGACAGAGCGCTTCCTATGGGGTGTTCCGTGTCGTGCGCCTTGTTCGAACGATTCAGCTCCTTTTTGCAGTGGGCTTTTTCCTGGCGCACAGGCTCTGAGGCGATTACGCATTACCTGGACGACTTCTTCCTGGTGGGTCGGCCCGGTTCGACGGACTGCCAGCAGAGTCTGGACAGTTTTACGGACCTGATGGGTCACCTGGGGGTTCCGTTGGCGCCAGAGAAGACGCAAGGGCCCAGCACGGTGCTGTCGTTTCTCGGCATAGAGCTCGACTCGGCAGCCATGGAAGCACGCCTGCCGGAGGAGAAGCAGGCGGTTATGGTGGAGTTGGTGAAGAGCATGTTGGCCAGGCCGAAAGTGTTGGTGCGTGAGGTTCAGGTGTTGCTGGGGCATTTGAATTTCGCTTGTCGCGTGGTGCGCGCGGGGCGGACTTTCTGTCGGCGGCTGGGTTTGGCATTGTCCGGTCTGACACGGCCGCATCATCATGTGCGGATCTCGGCGGGCGCAAAGGAGGATCTGAACATGTGGTTGGCTTTTTTGGAGCGTTTCAATGGCGTGCCCATCACACCCCCGGAGGACTGGGAGTGGGACGTGACGATGTCATCGGATGCGGCGGGAGTTGGAGGTTTTGGAATCTACTGGGCAGGCAGATGGTGCGAGGAACAATGGCCGGAGCATTGGCAGGCAGGGGGTAGGAGCATTGCTTTCTTGGAGCTGTTCCCGCTGGTGGTGGCTGTGACAGTGTGGGCACAGGAGTTGGCGCACAGGCGGGTGTTGTTCAAGGTGGACAATATGTCAGTGGTGCAGGTAGTGAACCGGCAGTCCGAAAGGGACCCCCAGGTGCTGAAGCTGATGCGCGTTTTCGTCTTGAGGTGCTTGGAACACGATATCTTGTTTCAGGCTAGGCATGTGCCGGGAGTGGACAATGACATTGCTGATGCTTTGTCTTGTTCTCAGTGGCGGAGGTTCCATGGGCTAGCCACGGAGGCAGCGGCGGTCAAGACATAGGTGCCGAAGGAGATGTGGTTGGTGGGAGAGCGCGGGTCGTTCAGTTGGTGAGGTCATCCCTGGCAGCGTCAACATGGAAGAGTTACGAGCAGGCCTGGACGGAATTTCTGCGCTTTGGAGCGGTAAGGCAGCGGGGCAAGTGGTGTCAGGAGGAGCAGGTGGTGCGTTTCATGCTGGGTTGATGGAAAAAGGTTTGGCGAGAGTGACCATCGCGGGTAAACTGGCAGGTGTGGCCTTCATGGGCAAACTGTGGTGGGGGTATGCACCCTCGGCGGGAGAATTGGGGGGGAGACTTCTGGAAGGTTGGGAGAGGGAGAGAGGAGCTCGAGCGCGGAAGAGGCGGCCGATTACGGAGGACATGTTGGCAAGCCTGGTGGGCCAGTTACCGCGGGTGTGCAGGGATCGGGCGGAGACGGTGCGGTTTTCCACGTTGATGTCGTGGCTGTACTTCGGAGCCTTTCGGGTGTCGGAGTTGGTGGGTTTGAGGGGCGATGCAGGTTTGAGGTGGGGGGATGTGGAGATCGAAGGCCGGGAGGTAGCGGTGCGGCTTCGGCGGTCCAAGACTGATCAGCGGGGGAAGGGTACGTGGGTCTTGTTGGGTCCAGGGGGAACAGAGTCGGTGTGCCCGGCGGAGTGGGGGAGACGGCTGGCGGAAGAAGGGGGACAGGATGTTGCGGAGGTCTTTGGCAGGAGCGAAGGGGGTCGTGTGACGGCGGCGCAGTTGTTGTGGGTCCTGCGTCACGCCCTGCGGTCTATGGGTGAGGACCCGGGGGAGTTTGGAACGCATTCATTTCGCATCGGGGCAGCGACAGAGGCAGCGCGGAAAGGCTGGGGGAAGGAGGAGATCAAACGGCTGGGGCGCTGGAAATCAGACTGCTATAAGTCGTATGTTAGGTTGCGAGGGGTAGCGTTGGATTAAGAATGGATGTTGGGCTCGCTGCTTACATATGTCTCTTTACAGGTGCGGTGGCGGGGCCTACGGCGGCAGCAGTGTCCATATATGTGGTGGGCAATTCTTTTGTCAAAAGAGCGGAGAGGGCTGAGTGGGAGAAATGCAGGAATCTCAATCTGGAGCTGGATGAGAATTTGTTTAGGTGTCATTGGAGGGGCAAAGGGGGCATGCGTTGGCACGAGTTGGTGCCGGTTTTGAACAATGTTGTGTGGGGGGGGATCTGCCCAGATGTTGTGGTCATTCACCTGGGGGAGAACGACTTGGTGCAGTGCAAGGGACTGGCGCTGGTAAAACAAATGAGGAGGGACTTGCTGGAGATCAAGAGGCAGTGGGCAGGGTGCTATGTCATATGGTCCGAGTTCATACCCAGGAGGTGTTGGAGGGGAGCGGAGAGACCGGGGGCTATAGATAGGACTAGGAGGAAGATTAACAGAGAGATGCGGGCCTTTTGTGACAAGGAAGGGGTGGGGAGGATTGAACATCCGGAACTGAAATATGGGGCGGTCTACTTCTTTCTTGAGGATGGTGTTCATTTGTCGAGATATGGGATGGAGCTATATATCGTGCAATTGAAGGAGGCGTTAGACCGGGCAATAGGGGTGCGCAGGTATCCAAAGGTGCAGGGGCCCTAAGGGGGGGGTCGAAAGCCTTATGGGGGCTTTCGAGTGGCGCTTTTCCTAGTTAAACGGGGGGTAGGATAGGAGGAAGGAGTTTTACTGGCTGAGGAGAGGGAGTGTACAGAGGGCTGATGTTGAAACAGTGATAAAAGTGTTGGTTTATTGATAATGATGTTATGTTGTTGGCGGGGAACGGTTTAGGGGAGGGGGTGGGGGTTTCTGATCAGGTACATGTATAATTAGTTAGGCCTAGTTTTGTACGGCAAAGGCCAAGGTTGGGGTATGTTTTCAGGATGCACCTGTTTCCCAATAAAGCGGCCTTTATCACACCTACATCTGTGTCCGGTCGGTTCTTCCCCTCCCCGTCTCCCGATGGGCCCCAATGGGCTTTGCGGGGGGTGGCCGACCGGAGGGAGGCTCTCCCCCACGGGGAAGTTTGGGGCTCTGGGAGGAAGGGGAGGGGGGAAGAGTTAGATAGGGACACAGGAAGGGACATGGGTTTTGGGCTAGTTGGTAGGATTGGGCTCCTTTTGTGCTAGTGGGGTTAAAACCGGCCATTTTGGGTCACTGGGCACCATTTCGTGGACAGTGACCCAGCAGCCGGGGGGCGTAGTGTAGCGTTGTCCCACCCGCCCACCCTTAGATCAGGTTTTTAGGGATGGAGGGGGTTAGTTGTCTCGGGAGATTAGGCTTGGCGGGATGCCCAGGGGATGTTGTGAAGCAGGTGCTTTCTGTGTTAGGGCTTCGGGTAGTGTTGTCGCTGGGGGCAGGTGCTGCAATGATTATGTCTGATGGCGCTTTTCCTAGTTAAACGGGGGGGGTAGGATAGGAGGAAGGAGTTTTACTGGCTGAGGAGAGGGAGTGTACAGAGGGCTGATGTTGAAACAGTTATAAAAGTGTTGGTTTATTGATAATGATGTTATGTTGTTGGCGGGGAACGGTTTAGGGGAGGGGGCGGGGGTTTCTGGTCAGGTACATGTATAATTAGTTAGGCCTAGTTTTGTACGGCAAAGGCCAAGGTTGGGGTATGTTTTCAGGATGCACCTGTTTCCCAATAAAGCGGCCTTTATCACACCTACATCTGTGTCCGGTCGGTTCTTCCCCTCCCCGTCTCCCGTGTGGGCCCCAATCTGCTGATTATGCAGCGGATGTCAGGTTGTACCTAGAAGAACAGGCATGCCTGCCAAATGGGTCTGTGTCATTTATGACAACTATTATTATAATGTGTTCTCAAAAGCCACTTTGCATTCCAAATGATTTTCGATTAATTCAAATTTATAAGATATATAAAAAGGTTCTAGCATGCAAAGAAGGTGTTGGCACAAAACCTGCGCTGGCTTATTGGTGCGATTTGCAGCTAAAATCGTGCATCAAACCTATGTGTGAGAAGGTGCAGCTCCTGAGTACCAACCCTCACGTAGCTCTTTTCTATTGAAATAGGTGAACTGGGATCAGGGGGAAACCAGCCAATCAGAATTAGTTTGCTCTCATTGGTGCGCACTCAACGTTTGTTTGATAAAGAACGAACAACATCCAGGCTTGATATTGGAGATTGCATGAAACTGCTAGTTTAACAGTTTCCTCTCTGGTCCGCTAATAATAATTGGGTGTAACCATAAACTGCAAAAAAGTTTGGAATGGAAGGCTGTGGTTATCTAGCTTTATTTCTTTGTTTTCGACCTGGAATAAATACATTTGATTTATTTAAATTACCGTATTGAGGCTTGTTATTAGATGGTGTTCTTGTCTAAGGAGAGTGCCTACTTTCCGGTACTCTCTCTGGTCCGTACAGAATAATTGTTTGCAGTATAAATGTTGATAGAGAGATACGGATTGGTGGGTTCTAATTTTTGGATGCAATAATTGGTCACATGGCTCAATAAATACTTTGGTAAGAGCAGTTTGGTGGTACAAGAAGAACACGTGTGGATGGAATGTTGCATCCTTCTGCATAGTTGTAGTATTGAGTTTGAGCTAAAGTTCTTAACTTGAACAAAATGATTGTACTTGGAGAAATATAGATATAGCACTATGCTGCAATGGTATATGCATTGAATTGGAGGTAATAGCTCTGTTTTTGTACAAATATTGTGCCTTAAGGGCTAGAGCTGCCGACTTTGAAGCTAGGGAACAAACTTCGAGTCCGGTGGGAAGCTCAAACACCCTGTGATTCTGTGCAAATCACTTCATCTCCCCGTGCCTAAAAATGAATGTGTCCGTCTGTAATGCAACTGGTGCTCATTTAAGGCTCTCTGATACCCTTGCGTCGAGAGTGCTATATAAAACTGCAAAAAGATACTTGCTTCAGCTGTCCACTCTTATTTGTTAACATCAGCCTCCCCTTCTACGCTCCTCCTCCAGCCTCATTTACCCCAGAGTATGTTTTCATGTGATGTTTACTTTTTACTTAGTTTTCTATACAGCCTTGACTCGACCGGAATGTATTGGAGCGCTCCGCACTTTAAAAAAGCACCACTTAAATTGTACAAGCGCACGTTCATTTTGCTTTAGGCACTGGGAGATTAAGTGACTTGCCCAAAATGACAGGGTGACTGTACTGTTTTTTTTACACGCCTATCCATGCGCAGTGCCTGTCTGCTGACCAGACAGACGGCTTTGTCTCGGGCAGCTCTCCTCCGGTCTGCCCTCATTTGAAGCAGCTAGCTGTGCACAGAGCATAGAAGCACATGCTGCCTCTGTGCACCGTCTGGCAATGAACTCCTTATGGCAGACACTTGTTGCAAGCTGGCCACGTGCCACACTTTATTAGGAGATACAAATCACGAAATCAAATTGAAGTTCTTCCTCTAAATATTCTCTGTCTGAAACAGGATTTTATTTCTACTGGCTTCTCTTGGAAAACCTCTGAAATTAAGTACCTAGGTTTATGCTTTTCTCCCACTATTTCAGAAACCTTAAAAGAAAATTTTGATTATCTTTCTAAAACCTTATCTGAATCTATTGATCGTTGGCACTCACTTTTCCTCTCTTGGTGGGGTCCCCTAGACTCTATTAAGATGATGCTTTCTCCGCTAATTCTTTACCTTTTGTCTATGATCCCGGTACACATTTCTGATTTCTATTTAAAAAAAATTGATTCTATATTAACCAAGTTTCTATGGAAAAATAAATCCCCCTGAATAGCTCTTAATGCTCTCAATGCTCAAAAACTCCCTGGTGATCTCAAATTGCCTGATTTTAAATCATATCATTATGCTTTTTCTCTGAGACATTCCTCTTGTTGGCTTTCTCCTGACCAATATGTCCATCCTCCTATTTTGGTGAATATTGAGAAACACTTAATAATACCTTTCCATTTAAATGAATCTCTTGCTTTTACTAATAATATTTATTCCTTTCGTTCTCAAGTGATCTCCCATACACGTAAAATTATTTGGCATAATCCCTTGTTATGTATCAAAGGCCATACCTTTTATTGGAAAACTTGGAGACTCGAAGGTTCAATTTGGATTTCACAATTAGTATTTAATAACTCCCCTTCTTTTCAGAACTTCAATTAAAATGTTCTTTACCTTCTTCCTGTAAATCCCAGTATGATTCACTTCTTCCTCCTCTCTTACAATATCTTCTTTCCTTGCCAATTGATCCCAATGCTCCTACCAGATGTTCCAATCTTTTTCCTTTATTATCTATTAATACATCAGCTTCTTCTCTATATAGAAATCTGTTTTTCTCCTCTGATAGGGTCAAGGAGATGTCCGAGTTGGCCTGGGAAAAGGATCTCGCAGAATGTTGGCCTATTCCTTTTTGGGACAAATTATGGTTAAAAGTTCATAAACCGTCAAGAGCTGCTAATACATCTCAAACTCTTTATTTTATTTACAAACGCCTTCTTTTTACCTCCAACAAAACTAGCCTCTTTTTCCACAGACTTTTCCTCAGCTTGTTGGTCATGCAAAGGCATTTCACCTGATTTAAAACGTATGCTTTTTGATTGCCCCTCTCTCGCCCGATTTTGGCTTCTTGTTTGGTCCCAAATTAATAAATATTTTAACATCCAAATCCCTTTTTCCATTTCCAACATCTTTTTAGGTTCCTTATCACCTTCCTGGCCTCACCCATCTCCCAATCCAAATTAATTGACTTATTATTAGCAATAGCCCTACATTTGATAACTTCAAACTGGAAACAAGCTCACAAAGTTACTTGCAGAGCTCGATGAATGCTGTCTGTTTTCATCATAGATTAGACACAAGCAATGTCACCCCTGTATCTTTATCCATTAAAAGAGATCTTTTATGGCTCCCTTTAGCCTCCTATCTCACGGACATAGCTTCAGCTCCTACTACAACAATTAATACTCCAGATGAAGTTAGGAAACCCCCATAAATCCCCTGTTGTCTTTTTAATTTTTATCTCAGATATATATTGTCTGATATGACTCCTTTCTCTTTTTCAATTATTATGTTTCAGAATTAGTTTTTATAGTATGCTTATTGATGTTATTGAATTATTATTAAGATTCAGGTAGTATTCTTACCTGTACTGTTATTTTATGATATTTCCCCCCTCTCCTCTTCTCCCCTTTTCCCCCTTTCCTTTTCTCAGTCATGGATTGTAATTTGTTTTATAATGTATAACATTATTTTCTCATTGTGAGTTTCTCTTACATGAAGTGTATTTCTATGTATGTTATAGTCTTTTTCTCCAATAAACTTTTAACTTAAAAAAAAAAGATCACAAAATCACCACGACTGATGACTGAAAAGGAGATTCGGAAATTATCAAGTATTATTGGAGGTATGAAGTTGTCCTTGTCTTATGGTACTTTTTTTCATTAGCTTTCGTCCAGGGGGATGCTTTTGGGCACCTATCTTATGCAACAAAAATGGGCCTGATAATTTTTAACTTATGCTGCCAGCGTGAATCATGTCTGAAAAATCCCACATTTAGACCTAATTCCCTTTATGAGGAAACTTGGAAATGAAGAGTTATAGCCCCATCATTAACTAAAGACAGCTGACTGATAGGCGTGGGAGCTCCTTGTAATACTGTGCAGTCTCTTTAGTAGATGCCGGCTCAAGGAAATATAATGTTGGCATACCCCGCATGAAGACATTGACTGGAGATATTCATTTATTAATGATGGACTTCAGCAAATTCCATAGAAAGCGTCACAAACTCAACCTGCCACATAAAATGCCCATCTCGCGCCCAAGGGCACAGTCTTATTTCCGTGGTCTGTAGTGATTTTTGTAACTTTGAGATGGAGAGCTTCCTCCTCACACATTAGCTTTTGGTCCACAGCCCACAAATATCACACATGTAGTCCTTGTGCCTCGAGTTCTTCGTGACAGTGAATCGAAGCTTCTGCTCTAAGTGGGCCCGGACCTGCCTACTATGTACAGTGGAAAATAAACCGCTATTTGCAATGCAATAGGTGTCACATTTGCGAGAGTTTGGGCTACTGGCTTTGTAAATGACAATGCCTTTTAGTTTTGAAAACCTGCAAGCTGTGCGTAAACACGCACTTTGTACTTATAGTTCTTGTGTACCAGGAGCAAGGTTGGCAGTAACTGCTCCACTTTTCTGCCAGCCTTGCTTCTCGTAAGCAAGGACTATAACTACAAAGTGCGTGTTTATGCACCGCTTGTAGGTTTTCAAAACACTTAAATAAAAGGCATTGCCATTTACAATGCCAATAGTGCAAACTCCTGCAAATGCGAGATCTGTTGCATTGCAAATGCTTGTTTCTTTGAGTTTTAACATTCTGCTGGAGTGCTTGTGATTCCTTGTTCTCTCTCGCTGATCATTCGCCCTCACATCCCCATGCCTCGTAGTTACTGTTTCTGCCCCCACCACGACCCATTTACTGCTCACCCACATCCTCCACTCCCACATGCTGCTTCATGTGTCATTTAAAAAAATGCACTGCCATTTTTTTTTGTTTGCACATTTGCACACTGCTGTTGACATCTGCCATCTTGTGAAGTTAAATTAAATTTCAACATAAAAGCCAAAATGCCTGCTGGTGCATCACCATGCATAAGCCAGCAAGCACACATATAGTCGCTAATCTTGGAATCGTTTTCTTTGCGAAACGCTTTCCAGTATTGGCAACAATCAGCCCGATTCATCATTGTGAAGTTTTGCGAGTCTGAAATAGCGATTAATAAGGAATCGCTATTCCAGACTCGCAAAACGGGACTCATGTAGGAATCTCAATATTTTTTGCGATTCCTACAGGTTCCTTAAATAACTCCCCATTCATTCTTATGGACCTAAAGGCCCATAGGAATGAATGGTGATTCATTCCTTATTTGCGATTAGCAATTACCTAATCGCAAATGAGATTGCGATTTCAAAGGTGCAGGGCTGTCCAAAGGACACCCTGTAACGCCCCTGAAATGTAAATTCACGCAGGTGTTACACACACACATATGTCCAAAGGACATGTGTGTGTGTAACATGCAACTTAGAAAAATGCAGTTAAATGCATTTTTCTAAGTTTTCGCTATTTACCACGAGGTTTGACTTCGTGGTAAATAGCGGTTCTAAATAGCGAATTCGCAATTTTTAAATGTTTCAAGAATAGCATTTAAGGAATCTCTAATAGAGATTCCTTAAATGCTATTCCTCGCAAATTTGCGAGTTCTTAAATAGCGAATTTTGCATTTGGGATGATGAATCCCAAATGCAATAATTGCACTCGCAAGGGGCCAGATTCTCAGAATCTGGCCCTTTGCGAGCGCAATTTCGCTTGATGAATCTGGCTGAATGTGATCACGTAAATGAACATCCATAGTTATGCACTGGTGGCCTTCTTGGGATGGTTTATCCCATAAAGTTAAAAAAAATCTAACCAGTGCCACTTTGTTATTTGCATTACTTTTGAACCTTTTTGCAGTTCCAAATCAAACCAGTATTGGCAAAGCCAATAGTCTATTTACTTTGTCAATGCTTGCTTTTATAAACTGACTTCTTTATTAGAGGAATGATCATTAAAATAATAAGTTAAATCTTGTATACCATTTGTTTGAAATTGAAACTGTTATTTTAAAGTTCGTAGGGGAGGTGTTATAAATGTGTCTTTCCCTTTGTGGAGTTGTAAGCATGACTTCTCCCATGCAGTGGGAGCTTTGGACATTTTTCTGTTTTTTTTTCTAATCCATTATTATTCTGAGATCACATCAGAACTGATTAGTGGAGGGCAATCTGGTAGACGGAACTAATATGTTCTGCGATTTCAAGGGTGCAGGGGTGTCCAAAGGACACCCTGTAACACCCCTGAAATGTAAATTTACACAGATGTTACACACACACATGTCCAAAGGACATGTGTGTGTGTAGCATGCAACTTAGAAAAATGCATTTTTCTAAGTTTTCGCTAATTACCACAAGGTTTGACTTCGTGGTTAATAGCGGTTCTAAATTGCAAATTCGCAATTTTTAAATTTTTCAAGAATAGCATTTAAGGAATCTCTAATAGAGATTCCTTAAATGCTATTCCTCGCAAATTTGCGAGTTCTTAAATAGCGAATTTTGCATTTGGGATGATGAATCCCAAATGCAAAAATTGCACTCGCAAAGGGCCAGATTCTCAGAATCTGGCCCTTTGCGAGCGCAATTTCGCTTGATGAATCGCGCTGTATGTGTGTTCTACTAACTATTAATCTCCTATTGTAAACTGTAGAACTTGGCAGGCCTGTTGAGTGTTTTGTAGTGCTCTGTTCATTAAACTCAAAGCATCTGGCGGGAAATATAGAGTGCAATAAAAACCGCACTGGTCTCCAAATATAAGGGCTGGTGGCTCCTAGCGGCTCAAATCCAGCTCTGGCCATGGTAGATCATGATGGCTCTTCATTATTAAATAGAGCAGAAGTGTTTTCAACTCTACAAAGAATTATTTCAACACGAAATTGGAGACTTTAAAAAGTGCTGTGGGGGGGCGTGGCTTGGCGGGCGAAGATGGCGGTCGCAGCCTTGTAGAGCTCCCGCCGGCCCGGACTTAATTCGATCATTTATCCTGGCCCCCGAGCCCGCTGTTGATACCCAGTGGTTAACTTCGATCTGGCGAAGTCTCCTGTCTACTTTGGTGTGTCGATCCTGCGTTTCTTCCCTTCCTGTGATCGGAGGGAGACGGCGGCGACGTGCGGCCTGGTGACCGGCCGGAGACCGGGGTCCTCGAGTTTCGCGACGCCTGGTGGCGGTTGCGATCTAGCGGGTGCGGGTGGCATCCACTACGCCGCCCTTGGCTCAACTTTCTAGCTGCGATCGCCTGGAGATCGGGACGGTGCCACCAGCTCCTACTCATCGGGAGGACGGGTCACGGCTCTTCCCCTGTGTGACCAACGAGCGGCGTCAGCACGGCGTGGCCCCGCGACAGCCTGGAGACTGGGATCCTTGAGCCCCGAGGCGGCCGGTGACGGACTGGCGGACGGTGGTGGCACCCGTTCTGCCGCTCCTGGCCCGGCCCGCTGCATACGGCTGCCCACAGACCACGGAGCCACAGCTTATTCCTGTACTTTGGACGGCCGCTCGTGGTGACGAGCGTGGGTGAGGCCTTTCCCATCTGGGTGACGCCGGGACCTCGATTTTCGCGACACCGGATTTGAGCCGCCCGGCCCGCTTTCTCATCGGAGGCCTCGTCTAGGCCGTCCCATCCAGGACTTGTGACAGTGCCCGGCGGTTCAGGGGTGGTGTCCGCCCTGCCCAGCGTGTGCCATGACCAGGGACAGAGGAGGTGGCCCGCCTAAACATGGCCCCATCGATAAATTCACCGGGCCGAGTGGCGGCGCGGGGGCGGCCGGTGGCAGCGGTGGCCCTGGACCGGACAATGCAGCTATACTGGCGGCCATCACCCAATCCTGGGACATGCTCGATGCCAAAATTGGGGCGGTCGGGGCGGATCTCACGCTCCTGCGCCAGGACCTCCGCAACGCGGTGGAGCGGATCACCGGGGCTGAGACCCGCATCACAGCGACCGAGGCTGACATTGGTGGCCTCAAGAAACGATTGGCAGAGGTGGAGGGCATTCAAAAGACACTGGCGGCCCGCGTGGAGGATGCCGAAGGGCGCGCGCGGCGAAACAACCTCCGCTTCATTGGCTTTCCGGAGTGGTGCGAGAAGGACAACATGGAGCGGTTCTTGACCGAGTGGCTGGAGAGCTGGCTCCCCGAAGGGGCACTGTCTACGTGCTTCGTGATTGAGAGGGCCCACAGGGCTCTGACCCAGCGGCCGCCGGAGGGCGAGCGCCCACGACCTGTCATCGCCCGGCTGCTGAATTATCATGACCGGGATGTTATCCTGCGGGAGGCGAGGAACAAGGGCTCGCTCGCCTTCGAGAATCATACTATCATGATTTTCCCGGACTATACGAAGATGGTACAGCAACAGAGGCAATCCTTCATGGACGCTAAGGCTAAGCTGAGGGGCCTCAAGCTCCAATACTCTCTCCTGTATCCGGCCCGCCTGCGGGTGATATACCAGTCCCGGACCCATTTCTTCGATTCACTGGAGGAGGTGTTCCGCTGGACCGATGAAGCGGTGCGACTCAGGCCCCACGCCCAGCCGGGGCTGGACCCGGGCAGGTCCCAGGGATCGTCGCCGGAGCGGACAGATCGCCCGAACAGGAAAGGCCGCCATCGGAGGTCTCGCTCCAAGAAGAGATCTGCCTCCGCCAGTGCATCGCAGTCGGGTGGTGCCAGGGACTCGGAGCACTCCGATGCGGGCAGCTGAACATTGCCGGGACTGAACACACTCTGTATGCTGAATACTGAAATGCTCTACTTTGGCTGGTGAGACTGTTCCATTCTGTCCTTGATATGCCGGTCGGTTCCCATGTGAGGACTCCAGTTATTACCATGGGGACGCAGTGGGGCTCGGGGGGTACTGTTTGTGGGCCTCAGACCCTCACGGATGTGAGTGTGGTTGGGGGGGTGGTGTGTGTGTCATGGTTGGGATGTTGGGATCCATTGGTATGGCGGGCCCTGGGTCCTCTGTTTTGGACCCGGGTCTCTCCATGCCGCGACAGATACTTCAACGTTCTCTGAGGTATTGGGGTGGTGGGTGTGGGGTGTGGGGGGGGAGTTCTGGGGTTGCAAATGTTGGGGGGGTCCTGGGTCGGGGGGGCGTTGCTGGGTACGCGGGCTGGGGGGGTGGGACCACACGTGTCTGAAGTTTTGATTTTTGTTGATTTGCGGGTTGCGCCAGGGTGGGAGGGGGGGCCGGATTCTGGACTGTGTGTCGATAATGGCTGATGCTGCGACTATGTCTCCTCAAAAGACCCTGCGGGTGGTGACATGGAATGTGCGGGGTATCCTAGATAAGATCAAGCGTGGGGCTGTGCTGCGGTGGGGGAAGAGGGAGATGGTGGATGTGCTCCTGCTCCAGGAGACTCACATGCTGGGCTCCAAGGCCCTCAGCCTTCAGAGGTTTGGTTATCAACAGGTTTATCATGCTGGCTTTACGAGGGGGTCGCGGGGGGTGGCCATATTGGTACACCCTAGGGTGGCTTATGTTCATGAGAAGCAATGGATTGATCCTCAGGGCAGGTTTGTCTTCATCAAGGGCCTGCTGGGTTCCGAGCCGGTGGTCTTTGGAAGTGTATACGCCCCTCCCCCCCTGCAGTGGGCATTGTCTGAGTGGCTGTTTGCGCTGTGGGACGAGATCCCAGAGGTTCTGACCATGGTGGGGGGCGACTGGAACGAGGTCATGGATGTGGGCCTAGACCGCCTGAGACGAGCTCCTGTGGTGTCTGACCCCCCCCCCGCGGCTGCCCCCACCAGATTGTGTGCGACTGTGAGTAGTCTGGGTTGGATTGATGTATGGCGGCATTTTTACCCCGCAGTGCGTGCCTTCACGTATGTATCGGCGGTGCATGGGTCCTTCTCGAGGCTGGATTATTTGTTTGTGCCGGGTGCCTGCCTGAGTCGCATCAGGGATGCCGCAATACTCCCCAGAGGCCTCTCGGATCACTCCCCTGTCCTGGCCACCGTGACCCTCCCCTCTAAACGACAACCTTTTCGCTGGCGTATGTCCGCCTGGCAGCTGCAGAGGCCGGAGTACGTGAACCATTTACGTGAAGCGATTGATCACTTCTGGCACGAGAACTTGGTGGGGGATGTCGATGCACTAGTTGTGTGGGAGGCGCTGAAGCCTACGCTCCGGGGCGTTGATATAGCTTGGTGTGTGGCTGCTCGGCGGAAACATCGGGAGGCCATTGTGACTGCCGCGGCCCGCGTGGAGGAGCTGGAGCAGCGTGGTCGGCTCGGGGGTGATGAGGGCGTCGTGAGACAGCTCCTGCAGGCCCAACAGATGTATGCTTCGGTCCTGTACGAGGAGGCCCGACAGGCGTGGCTCGCCACGCGCAGCAGGGTGTACCAGTGGGGCGACAAGTCCTGCACCATGTTGCATAGGCTTTGCCAAGCGACTTTCCAGCCCCTAGAGCTGCCTGGTCTCACGGCGGATGACGGCTCGGTCATGACCGACCCGGGTCTGCTGGCGGCTAGCTTTGCCCGCTACTACGAGGCGCAATACGCTCCTCGGGACTCCTTGATGGAGGGCGAGATTGCCTCATACCTGGACGACCTGCTCCCGCAGGCAGTCCCCGATGAGACTAGAACCGCCTTGGAGGCCCCGCTTACGTCTGAGGAACTCGGGGAGGCCCTTGGCCAATTGAACACTGGGAAGGCGCCCGGCCCGAGCGGTTATCCTAGCGAATTTTATAAAAAGTTCCACGTCCAGTTGGGACCCCACTTTCGCAGAGCCCTAGAGGCGGCGCGGGCTAGGGGCGAGCTGCCACCAGACTGGCGTCATGCCGAGATAGTGGTATTTTTGAAGCCGGGCAGGGCGCCGGACCGGCACGACTCTTACAGGCCGATCTCCCTTCTCAACATCGAGGCCAAGATTTTGGCGAAGGCCCTGGCGAATCGCCTCTTGCCCTATATTGCCGACATGGTCCACCCTGACCAGGCCGGGTTCATGCCGCGCAGGGCCACCCGGCACAATATCCGGCGGGCGCAGGCGGCGGTTGACGCCATGGGTGCTAGGGATGAACAGGCTGCACTCCTTCTTGCGGACATGGACCGAGCCTTTGATTCGGTGAGTTGGGCATATTTGTTCACTTTGCTGGCCCGCCTCAATCTAGGGCCTGTCTTCCTGTCGTATATTCGTCTCCTCTACACTAATGTCACGGCGTCGGTCCGCGTGGCCGGCGCGGTCTCTGAGCGCTTTCACGTCGGACGTGGTCCTCGACAGGGTTGCCCGCTGTCCCCCTACCTGTTCTCCCTGGACATGGAGCCCCTGGCGTCGCGGATACGAACTGATGCCCAATTACGTGGCTTTGTCTGGAACGATGACCTGGCGGATAGGATTGCACTGTATGCAGACGACGTCCTTCTATTCCTCACTGATCTGCGGCGCTCGGGTCCCCGGGTTTTGGAGATCATGCGGGGGTTTGGCGAGGTCTCGGGGCTGTACCTTAATCTGAATAAATCGACCCTGTGGATTTTGGGTGGCGGAGTGGTTGCCGACCCATGGGCCGCCGACTTGCGTGTGGCGACGGACGGCCTGAAGTATCTGGGCGTCTTCCTTTCGAACTCGCGGGCTGTGGCCTGGACACGCAGTGTCTTGCCGGTGTGGGAACGGGTCCAGACAGATGTTAAAACTTGGTCCAGAATGCCACTCACGATCTTTGGTAGGTCGGCCATCTTTAAGATGGTGGCACTGCCGAGGCTGCTGTACCAACTCCAAAACTTCCCGCACCCTATTGGTATGGAGTGGTTCCGCCAGGTGAACTCTGTGCTGGGCCGCTTCCTGTGGGATGGCGGTGCAGCCAGGGTGGCCTTGAGGACGTGCTTTTTGTCCACATACTGTGGTGGTTTGGCCACATCCGACCTCCTCTCCTACTACCAAGCGTCGCACCTGCTTGTCCTCAATGACTGGTGGTATGGTGATAGGAGTGACCCGGCCTATGCCCTGGAGAGACTTCTCATGGGAGATCGCACGCTTCACACTATTCTTTATTCGGCTCGCGTACGCCGTGGATTGCCGTCGGTCACTAAAGTGGTATTTGCGGTGTGGCGGCAGTCCCTGCGCCGCATGGGTTGGTGGGGCAAATTAACAGCTGAAACGCCACTGTGGCACAATGGCCTGGTTCCGGAACTGGCGGCCCTGGCCGGGTTTGAGGGTTGGGAGGCTATTGGAATTAC
This sequence comes from Lissotriton vulgaris, assembly GCF_964263255.1. NCBI lineage: Eukaryota > Metazoa > Chordata > Amphibia > Caudata > Salamandridae > Lissotriton > Lissotriton vulgaris. Next base: position 1,294,121,062 of record NC_141694.1, read on the forward strand.
ACAACTGGGCCAGGTCATGTCAGGCACCACCCTCAAGTCCTTCAAGGAACTCCGCGCGGAGTTTCAGATGCCTCAGTCCCAGTTCTTCCGCTACCGCCAGCTGCGGCATGCCCTCGCCCCGAGCACTGCCGGCCTCGACTCCCTGCCGGAGTTCAGCCCGCTTGAGGCAAAAGTGTTTATGGGAGACTTGGGAGACAAGAAGGTCTCTAGGATCTATCAGTCGCTTGTTATCCACTGCTCCTCCACTCTCCGCTCCCTTCGGGAGGCGTGGGAGGTGGACGTGGGCGCCCTCGATGAGGACGATTGGAGGGAGGCGCTGGAGTCCCCGCGCGGCACCGCTGTTTCGGTTCGGCTCCGCCTGATACAATTCAAATACTTGCACCGTGCCTATTATACACGTGAACGTCTATGGAAGGCTGGCTTGATTGCGTCACCGGAATGCCTGCGCTGTGGGGAGGTGCCTGGCTCCCTGATACATACGGTGTGGTCGTGTGGTCGCCTGGCTGGATTCTGGAGGGGTGTGTGGAGCTGCCTGGCTGAGGTCCTGGGCTGGGATCTTCCTCGTACCCACCGGCTGGGCCTGCTACATATCATGGAAGGGGTTGGGGGCAACATGTATAAGCGTCATCTGTTGCTTCTGGGTCTGGTGGTGGCCAAGCGGGACCTGGCTCGGGCATGGAAGTCTGTGAGGGCCCCCCCCTGTCTGCATGGAAGGCTGGGCTAGACTATTTCATGGGCCTTGAAAAACCGGTCTTTGAGGCGCGGGGCTGCCCGCGCAAACATTTCAAGATATGGAAGCGGTGGGCCGACTACCGTGGCCTGTCCTTGGAACCCCCGGCGGAGCAGGAGGAGGACATTTGACCGCAGTGACACTTCTGGCCTCAAGTGGCAAAGCCCTGGTTGCGCTATACCTGCTTATTCTTTGTACATTTCCTTTGTGTTGCTTTCTATACACGTGTGGTGGGGGGGGGTGTTGGGTACGGGGGGGGTGTAGTTGGGGTTTAGAGTAGGCTGCTAGGGCATCTTTAAAGCTGAGCTTCATTGGCATCTGCTTCATTCATTACTGTCTCTGTCATCATTACATTGATACTGTTGTGGTGATCTTGGTGTGTGAAGATACCACATTCTTGATACTCTTATGCTCAATATAATTGGTTGTGAAAAAAAAAAAAGTGCTGTGCCTGGGAAATAAGAACCCCTTTGTCCCTCCTTTCTGATCGAATAGGAACTTTAATCTGGAGGTAGGTAATACGGCACTGATCAGAAACTAATCTCTGTGGTATCCTTATTTGCCTGAGAGTTAATACTCTAGGTTATTTTCCACAATCCAAGAGTGAGGAACTTGTACAGCTGAAGAGTAAACAGAGAAAAGATGGGTGCCATGCTCTATGCAAATAAATAACCGTTTTTTTCAGTAAATTGAAGAAAGGCATTTTTTATCAGTAAATCATGATTTATGGAAGTAGAGAGAAAATGCAAGATAAGATAAATGAAAGTCAACCTACCTTTTCATCCAATGAACATCACTTCTTTCCTACCTCATTGAGTGTGAACAGCCAGTTGATCCATGGGGCATAATTGAGGATTTGGGGGGAAATTTGTAGGGGCCTTGGAATTAATTTAGACTGACCTTTTGTAAGCCTTATATTCTCCTCTTTCTCTCATTCCGTTGCTCCAACCCCTGGGCATCATATGTTTTGTTTCTCTGAGAGGAGGTTTTGAATTGAGCTGCTCGACCCTCCTTGTCAGCCACAGGCCTCTTAAATCAAGGTGTGAACCAGGTGCTTTTGCAGTCTTCACAGTGCGTTATGTTTGTGCATCTCCCATCGACTCACTCATAACAACTGCCTGCACTTAAAAATGGAGCCTGTAGCATTATGTAGTGGAAAACTACTAGGAATTTGTTTAGGCTAGACACTAAGCTGAAAAGTTGAAGAGCAAGAGGTATGTTGGCCACTAGGTATGGTGTACGGCTGGAGGATGAGTTTCTTCGAATTTTGAAATCTTCACCATAATAATTAATATTCTATAGCAACACAGTGGCAATCCAGAATGTTCTCCTAATGGCGTTAAGAACTTTGTCAGGTTATTGGGGATTTTTTTAAGCTGCTGTATATAGATTTTGTGATGGTTGGCATCTTGTTTTGATTGCTGTTTTTTAGTTTTTTTTTTGTCAATGTTGCATGGATTATGGTCCCCCTTCATAAGTTTTTCAGAGTTTTAGTTTTTCTCATGTAAAGCTAACTAAAGCTATGTTTCACCTTAACCTATTCCCCATCAAAAACAATACTAGATTTCTCTGTTTACCTTCCTGGTGATGTTTCATTACAGGGTTGGCTCATGAATTAGTTTACAAACTTGTAGAATTGAGTAATTAATCCTGCACTAGTTTCTCCCTGCATGCTGGAAGCATCCCATAGGGTCGACAAAGGTTCCTAGGCCACACTTTTTTTCAGACAAACTCAATACTGTCCACGATATACCACCCTATGGGCTACATACTGGTAACTACGAACACTGCCTGAAAGCTTAAATACTAGATTCTAATAGAATGTTTATATGCATAGGATGATGACACACTAGATATAAATTACAAAGAAAATAATGAATGAAATTAAACTGGCAATGTTCCTCGCTACTGATTAAAAATATTTGAAATTATAAAAGTGTCTCCTTCAGAGCTTCTGATCAGTCAGACCTCTGAGAAAAATATTTTTAGGTGGTCAGCTTTGATAGTGAGTAATTGCCTTTTCTACGATACAACACATTAGGTGTAGTGTTCAAGCATTCACTGCTTCACCACGGATTAAGACAGCGGGTTTGTTATGAATTAAAAACTAAAGCTCATTTGAAAAAGACAGAATTATTTGTGGCACTGAGTAATAAATTAGGAGAGGCATTGGCAAAGCCAATAGGTCTCACTTCGTAAACCAAGTGCTAAGCTATTGGCTTTGACAATGCTTTTTTTATACAGCATTGCTCACAAACGTTAGAGAAAAAACATTTTAAAATTTTGGGGGGAAAGTAGACATATTTTTCGGTATTTCCAAGCTGAACATTAAATTCAATAATTATGATCTGCTTTGTTTTTCAAATACTTTTCAGCCAGAAAACTGAACATAATTTAAAAGAAAAAGAATGTGTCTAAATTTAAAGGAAATTGTTTGCCGAGGTCTAATTTACTTTCCACAGGACTGCGACCCGAAAAATACTCTAGCCATTTGGTTCTCTGCAGTAGTCGAGGTAGAAGATATATGGGCCTCTAGGAGAAACGACATCTCCTTTTCGATCATGCTAAGTGCACCTTCTGCCTCGAGCACCAGGTGAATAAGTCTGCAGCCAGCTCCTCACCAAACACCATAAAAACCTTTGTGTGCCATGACAGAGCATTTACGCAATATTTAAAAAGCATTAGATAAATCATAAACACCTCTTAAAGTCTGCTCCTTAGTAATTCCTCTGTAAAAATAGGCCTGTTGTGTTGCTTGTGCAGACAGGCTGGAAGGACTGGAGAGAAACAATGAAAGCATGATGGGAGTAGGGGTGGACGTGGCAGTACATGAGGGAGATAGCTAGAAAACACATGCCCTCTCAAAGAATACCGAATAAAAAACAAAACAGTTCACTGAATGTGCTCAAAGGGAAGGAAAAACTCGCAAAGAGAAAGGAGAGTCATCAGATAAGAAATAGCCAAATGAGAGTGACAAGAAAGCTAAGCCATTGTAAACAATAAACAGGCTGTAAGCCTCCTGTATGTTTTTTATGATGGCCCACAAAATATTTCTGCTGTGTGACTTAAAAATAGGGAGTGAGACTACTGCTTCAGAATTCCCAATCGAGATCAAATTAAAACTACTTGGGTGTTTTCAAGCATGCACACAATTCTGAACCAGAATCCTGCAGCTAATCGTCAGGTTTCGCATTCCTATCCGAATACTATAGAAGCAACACATCGTTTCTGCTCTACGAATGTGCTCCTTAACTTTTTGGCTTCAGTATTTCTGAGCTGGCACTTTTGCTGAGGCGCTCCACATTCTTCTTGAGCTCCTAGAGACAGTCATCCAATGTTTGCATTACCGTTAGCAGTTGTTGTTTAATTGGCCATACTACCTCTGCCAAGCTGGTACGCTTCTCTCGTTCTGTTTTTCTTGAGGCGGTGGATTGCCACACATCTCCACAAAGTGGCTTCAATCTGCTACGGACCCTCATCTTTTAATCAGGACCACTATCGCTAACTAATCAACCGATACATATTTGGGAGGCCTAAGACTGGTATCATCCAACCCATCTTTTCCTAGTGGCTTTCCTGAAGAAGGCGCTCCTGTGCCGAAACACGCGTAAATTGATGATCGAAGATAACAATTGTCAAGCTAATCATTGTCTTACTCCATGGAATATTATTGTATATTACTGCCCAATATTATCAATTTTTTCAGGGCTTTCTTCAAATTATTGTGGGTTCTCCTGTGCACCTTGTTTCTAGAGGTTGTATGAAATCAGTATGATTGCAGATAAGAATGAAGTATGTATGTGATATAATATATTTGTATTTTGTTAATTGTAGTTTCAAGTTCTTATCTTAATATATATTTGAATAATGTTTTTGTGTATTCAACTCTTGTTGCCCTCCATTGTTATAATTATATTTGGAAATCCAGGTCAATACAAATATAGATGAGTTGCTTTAAGTTTCTGTTCACTTACCACAAGATATTTCTGCCCTGTGACTTAAAAAGAGGAATGATTTAAAAATGTGCACAATTCTGAACCACGAAAATCCTGGGTGAACTGTCGAGTAAATATTGGTTTTCAGACCTAATCATAAAGTTGATCTAGAAACTAGTTAGCTCATTGATGTTGCAAGGTCCCAGTGTACGTTGAAAAAATCAGTTTTCAAGAAGAGCTCTTTTAGCATGTCGGTGTGTTCGAAACTATCTTCTCAATAATATAACTTTTTATTTATTTTGCATTTTACATTAAATTTCAACACATCCAGCTTCTCTATGTGCTGAATCGATCACAACACCCCGTGGGCCACATACCCTTATCCACAAACTCTGCCTGAAAGCTTGAATTTTAGATTCTGATAGAGTGTTTATATACATATGATGATGGCAATTTACATGCAAATTAAAAAGAAAGTAATTAATTGAATAAAAAGGAAAATCTTCCTTGCTACTAGCCTAAAATATTTGAAATTCCAAAAGTGACTTCTTGAGAGCTTCCAATTAGCCAAATCTCAGAAATATATTTCTAGATGGTTTAATAAGAAGTAATTATCTCTTCTACATTACCACACATTAACACCGATCATTTCACTTCTACTCAAAGTTTCTCATTCTTTATATTCATTTTGGTTGGAGTAGTCTACACTATTTTACATTCAGAAATCAGTATTAAAACATGGGAAAATACCAAGCATGGATAGTTTAATACGCAAAGCGACCGTTGCTCTTACTGACCTTGTTCTACAAGGTTGGTAGAGTTAGCTTTCAAACTTGTAGAATACCATTAAATCTGTTTCCTTTAATTTCCGAGATAAATGTAATTCTTAAAATCTTTCAATCCAACCCAGAGAATATATTTTATCCTGAAATTGCATTCTGCAAGTTTGTTTTTCTTAAATACACACACAAATAATTTTCCTTTTTATCTCTGCCCTTTCCATTAATCTGCTGCGCTGTTACCCTATTTTCTTTTCTTCCTTTCACAGCCAGAGAACCCTTACACCAGAGGTCTTCAAACTTTTTTGCTCTGAGCCCCCTAAACAAAATGTTTTGAGGTCGGGCCCCCCCTGCAAAACTTTATGGCAAGGATTGGGAGAGCGGGAGGGACATGGCTGCGTGCAGGAGGCGGGGCTCAGGAGATGATTTCAGGTGTACTTTTTCTATAGTTCATGAACCACACTAAATATGAGACTTATAAAACAGAAAATGAATCAAACAAAAACATGTAATGTCCCAAAAATACTGCTCCCCATAATTGGGGTGTTTGTGAGCCCCTCACACTCTTGGACCCCACTGCAACTACCCCTACTACACTAATGATAACTGCAGTCCTGAGTAGCAGGCTATTTCCTCTGCATCTTTTATCTCTTCCCCATGATGCCTGACCATCACTCCAATCTTGAAACTGTCCAGTTCGAAAAAAAACCTCCCACATGTTGTATCCTTTTTTTCTGCAAGGGTGCCCACGATCATTATGGTAGAAAGGAAAATAAGCTCCCATGCCCCTTTTTTAAAAGTAGACCGTCCTAATTGCAAAGCATTGGGCCCCTCAAACCCCTAGGCCCCAGCCCTGCTGTATCTGCTTCATTAATGATAACTAACAGTGGCCACTTACACACCTGACAGGGCTACCTGCTGCACTGATGAATGGCCCTTTATGAAGCCTGGAAATGCAGCAAATACACACCGTACTTCCAGGCCATCTTCAATTACATGTATTTGCAGAGGTATTTGTGCCCCCCTGGAAACCCATCCATGCCCCCCCAGAGGGGTACGTCCCACAGTTTGAAGACCTCTGACATAAACAATATTCCCCTCAACGCAGATGGCCTTGCACTATGGTGCAAGGATACCTGTGTGGGCGCTAGACAGCTAAATTTAGCACGAGCGCAGGGGGAAACGCAGGGTTGCACCATATTCTTGTAAATATGGTGCAGCCCTGCATTTCTAAAGTGACGGAGCATGTTGTTAGTCTTCTTGGCTTAACAACAGGTTTAGCCACCTTATTGTAAATATGCCCCCTAGTTCCTTAATTCTCCTCAATATCTTTGTTTCAGTCTCCAACAAATTCTTTGTGTGACAGATTTAAGAGGTATTGGTCTTAGAAGGATAGCATGATGACATGAGGTAAAGGGGGTTGTGATAAAAGGAACTATTTGGGAGATTGCTGAAAAATAATCCTGGGGAGGTGATGGATTACACACATGAAAGTGGACGTAGAGGTTCGAATCAACGGGATGTTGAAAACTGCAACTCATGTCCAATTTAAAATGGATGCCATACGTAGAAAAGATGTTTAGTGTTATTTGCAGAGGGCCTCAAAGCACTAGGTCAATTCAGAATGCAAAAAGTCTAAAATTAGAAACCTCTCTCATGGTCGCCCTGTTGTCAGTGCATTCTCAATATATGAAACAAAGACTTGGACTTAAACAACAGATATTTTTTTTTTTCTTCTTTTTTTGCAGTGAGGTTGGGCCCAATGCATAAAAGAGTTGAAAATTGTGCCCACTATGCTCGAAAAAGCAGAAGAATATTTACTCAACTTGATCAGTGTGCTATTCTATGGCATCACAAATCCCACAAGTTTGTAGAGTTGAAAGTATAAATGGGCAATCCACTGAAGGCTCAAGTCTGAATCCGGGCTCTGGCTCAGCTCGAGGTCCTGTTGGAACCTCGAGCCCATAAGGAGCAGAGCTTTCATATGGCTTCTACCTGCCTCCCTCCCTTTACACAGGATCTGGCATTAGGGACTGAGCTGCATAATGCGGAAGTGGAGAGCTAGGTGCGAGTCTCCGCATCTGCTCAACACCCTGTGATTCTGGGCAAATCACTTAATCTCCCTGTGCCTATAAACAATCATGTAACCTTGTGTAATGTAACTGGTGCACATGTAAAGCGCTCGGCCATTTCTTGTTGAGTTCAATATGTATTTAAAACCTGCACAAAAATTAAGTAAGAGGTAAAAACAAACCCTTAACATAAGGAAAGGCAAATAGATAGGCCTTTTCGGCAGATTTGAAAAAAATGTAACCAGAAAACCTGGATAAATTGTGGGCTCCTTGCTTATCAAATTGTGTGATCTTAGGCAAATATTTTATTTCACCAAACCTGTTTTCTTCTTTATCGTGTAGGAAAGCACTTTTAAATGTGAGTTCAGACAACCAGTTTTACAAAACTATCACTTCTATTAAGTACTTTTCACTGCAGAATTTACTGTGCCTTATTAATGTAAAAGCTTCCACAAGCTTAAGAAATACACTTTTCGGAATTTTGAGGAGGTCTTATCATATTTTACTTGATGTTTGTAGTATGATTTACTTAGCAAATAGTTTCAGTGCTTGGCACCTGGACAGGCTCTGGGATGCTAACCAGACCCTCTGCTCTGGCTCACCTCTAGTTGAAAGAAACGTACAGCTTTCCCAGAGTATGTAACTACATTGAACAGAACTTTGCTATGATATGTATTTTCTCCTCAGTTAGTTTGCTAGGCTGCAAAATACACACCACCTCGAGCAGGAAAGCAGAACGTTTCTGATTTGCTACTTAGTTTATCAGAAAGTGATTTTGTATGCCGAGCACTTTATATTCTTTGATCCGAAAGTATAATCGTAATCTGTATAGTGGCCCTGCCGGCACACTCACTGACCCCCGCCCCCACCTCAGTTCTCACTTTCAATTTGATGGCTGGAATAAATGAAGACAGCCTAGAAATGCAGCAAAAACACGCCGTAATTCCGGGCCATCTTCATTCACATGTATTTGCTGAGGCATTTGCGCCCCCTTGGGAACCCATCAACACCCCCCCAAAGAGGGCGCGCCCCACAGTTTGAATACCTCTGCCATACACCATTGTGTATGCATGATATATCTCAAGCTCAAACCTAGCCAAAAGATGGTGGAGCACTGTAAAGGGTTCAAGACCAGCATAAAGTCAACTAATGATAGGAGATATAGCTGTTTTTTGGACTATTAATGCATTGTGATACAGAGGTGTGGTTTTTAGAACTGCGTCTTAAACTCGCTCCTAAATTGGAGCTGAATACTGATGGATAGGGGGATGTTGTTTCAGATTCTCTGTGCATAGATGGTAAAGGCCCGCAGTATGTAGGGGACCCCATCTGTGGGATGATCGACTGTGTCAAAGGCAGCAGAGGTCCAACAATATAAGGAGTTAGGGCAGTTATCATAATCTGTAGTCCCAAGGGCATTGTCCGCCATATGTAAATTAGCAGGCTCCATGCTGCTGGAGAGTGGTCTGCAGCTAGACTGTTAGCTGCACCAGAGAGAGTTAGCATTAATATACCTTAGAGATGAACATAGACTGCTTTTTCAATTATCTTCCTACATTTTAGGTCGAGCATTCGAGACCTCTTGTATATACTGTAGTATGTACTTTGTGGGCTCTGGAGATCAGCTCTAGAACATGTCTGCTTCCGCTTAGGAACTTTTTTTTTCTGTTCAACTGCCTCTATTTAACTGTCTTGATAGAAAACGACCAATAGAGGTCACTAAAATACCAGAATTGCTTTCTGATTGTTCAACTGCCTCTATTTAACTGTCTTGATGGAAAACGACCAGTAGAGGTCAGTATACTATCAGAATTAATTTCTGGTTAGAGACTTTATTGTTTTAATTTTTCTGGCAACTGCCTCTATTTAACTTTCTTGATAGAAAGCGACCAGTAGAGGTCCGTAAAATACCAGAATCACTATAGCATTCTTTAGATTCCAGTTCATAGAAACTGTTCTCCACGAGCATCCATAGACAATATTTTTTTCAAATAGTGTATTTTCAGTGATATGACCACGAAGGCCCTGATTTTATATTAAAAATAGAGCTTTGGACTAATCCATTTCACTCTGAAAGGCAATATTTCTCTCCATGTGTTCCCATACCTGGCGTGTCTCGCAGTTTGGTGCTAACTTTCCCTCCATGTTAACGAGCAGTATATTTTTCAGTGCCCATGCTAATGTGCTGCATAGCTTAATACATATGAGGTCCCACAGGCGAGGCCGATTGCATTGCAAATGCTTGTTTCCCCTTCCTTCTACTCATTACCTTACTACTCATTACTTGTGTCCCTTTGCCTTTTTTCTTGTTTCGTCTTTTTTATGTTTGTTCAGGGCTTGCATACTCCGCTTAATTATGCCTTCTGATACGCCTTGACTTTTCTTTATCATTTTCTCTTCACTTTTCCAAATTTTCTTTTAACACTTTCCTGGATTTGCTTTTTAACTGAAGACCTTTTTCCTTTCACTTGGATCATTTTCTTTTTTCAATTCTCTCTCTGGCGCCCTGTTTCCACGCTGCAAGTCATTTTGCCTCCTTTTCCTGTTGTCCACCATCAGTGTTCCCTCTGCTTCAAAGGATCACAGTTCAAAGAGGGCCTGCATGGCGCTAAACTATTTAGTTTCTCGTCGTTTGATACTGGGTCTGTGATATTTGTTTATTTATTTAAATACTTGTATAGGACACCAGAGACCGGTTGGTATACGGGCAATTTGCATCAATATTGAATAAACATTAGTTTACATCAAAATGGAAATAAGACAGCAACAATAACAACCAACAATGGAACAGTTCCAAACAAAAATGAAGTATAGCCTCGGTAGATGAAGGATAAACCTCATGAGATCACAGGCATTGTTATAACAGGTGTGTTTTGGGTAGTTCCTAGAATTCCATTGTGTAGTGCGGTTAGCACTCTAGCAGACGCACGTACGCATCCACGCATCCGCAGGCCAGGCGTGGCCTGCGGGGTCCAATAAAAGAAGGACGCGCGCTCGGGCACGTCACTTCCGAATGAGACGAGTGTGTGGTTTACTGGCTGATGCTCCGCGCTTCCACCCCTGCGCACGTGGCCATGCTGGTCGCGTAGGCCTACCCACACACCCTCACTACATTGGCGACGAGAGCGGGATACCAACCCTCGCTCCCTTCATCGGGTGGTACCATCGACACCAACCCGCGGTGCCTACCGCGAGGAGACCAACGTACCCTCATTCTGGCGGGTCCGCCCCAGTGACTCGAGACTGCCTGACTCACACCGAGGCAACACCACAGGTTTTGTTGACCCACTAACAGTCGAGCACAACCGCCATGGCGGACGAGGTAGCGGCACCAGTCATCAACATCCCGTTCCAGCATGCTGCTGCTGGAGTGCTGCCGCCGTTCAGCGAAGCGAGTGACCCATCCACAGCATCACCCCGGTGGAAGGTGTGGCTAGAGAGACTCGAAAATTACTTCGTGGTCACCAGAGAAACGGACGACACGGTGAAACGATCGCTGCTCCTTCACTACGCGGGGGACGAGGTGTTCCGACTCTTCAAACACCTACCCAATTCGGCAGGAGTAACCACGTATGCTGCTGCGGTCACCGCACTGAACAACCACTTTGACCCACAACTGAACGTAGACTTTGAAGTCTTTAAACTGGGACAAGCCCGCCAACGAGAAGGTGAATCGATGGATCAATTCCACACTCGGGTCCGGGAACTGGCCAGTTCCACGGACGAAGACCAACCCAAGGCCATCAGGCGCCAACTAATACAAGGGTGTCGGGACAAAACGCTAAGGGGCCACATCCTAAGAAAGCCCGGGATCTCGCTCGAAGACATCCTTGTCTTGGCCAGAGCCCATGAACTGTCAGATGCCAGGGCCACGGCCATGGAACAAGCGCTGCATAAAGTTCCCGCCAAACCGGAAACGACCAAGAGTGAGCGGGCTGACGCAGTACGGGCACGACCACGTGGCCCAGGAAGAAAAGGAGCCCGGCGAGATGCACCACAGGGCCGGTGCGGATATTGTGGACACGAACCCCATGCGGCCAGAGACTGTCCTGCCCAAGGCCAAGTCTGCGGGAACTGCGGAATCCCAAATCATTTCGCAGCGGTTTGCCGCCGGAGGAACAAACCTCCAAACTCACAGAAATCATGGACAACCGCCAAAGCGGTCCGCCAACTATCTATAGCAGAATCACCCCCGGGGAGGACAGACAAATTCCTACCAACGTCGCAGGTTGAATCAGACTCCGAGGACGAGGAGGAGGCGTATGTGGTCTCTTTCGCCAGGGAACTGAAAATCAGACGAAGGCCGCAGCCAACATGTGTGATCCACGTGGGTGAGAGTGAAGTGAAGGCCGTCATTGATACAGGGGCCACCGTCAATGTCATGGGCCTACAAGAATTCAACAAGCTGCGCCCTCGCCCGGAAGTCTTAAACTCCAAGACCAAGATTTTTGCGTATGGCGCCGACACCCCACTTCCCCTAAAAGGGAAAATAATCACACCAATACGGGCTGACGACGTGGAAGTAACCGCAACGATCCACATCATTGATCGAGAGGCCGACACCCTAATAAGCAGCCACACGGCGGAGGACCTAAAGCTCATTGCTTTCGCCAACCACATACGGAACCACCAGGTAGAAGAACTTCTGGAACGCTTCCCCGAGCTGTTCAAAGGCCTTGGGTGCATCAAATGTGCACCGATCAAGTTGCACATCAACAAGACCGTCACCCCCACCGCTCTCCGCCATCGGAGAATCCCATTCCACCTGCGGCCATTGGTGGAGAAAGAACTGGTGAAACTCGAGAAATTGGGGGTCATCGAAAAGGTAACCGGGCCCACCCCGTGGGTGTCGCCCATGGTCATCGTCGAAAAACCCAAGCAGCCGGGCGAGGTCCGGCTATGCATAGATATGAGACTACCGAACGCGGCAATCAAGCGGGAAAGACACCTGACCCGACGATGGATGACATCATAGCCGACGTGAATGGCTCGAAGTGGTTTTCCAAAATCGACCTTAATGCAGGATACCATCAACTGCCACTCGCTGAAGAGTGCCGTTTCATAACCACATTCAGCACCCACCTGGGCCTCCGGAGGTACAAGCGACTCAACTTCGGAATATCCTCGGCCGCCGAGGTGTTTCAAAACACCATCAGGGAGCTGCTCTCAGGACTGCCAGGAGTCATCAATGTGAGTGACGACATCCTCATACACTCAGCCACGGCCTCCGAACACTACAAACACTTGCGGGATGTGTTGAAGAGACTCAGCACACATGGAGCGACACTCCACAAGGAGAAATGCCAATTCTTCCAGCCCTCGATCGAGTTCTTTGGCTACGTGTTCAACCAGGAGGGAGTCCAGATTGACCCACGAAAGTCAAAGTCCATCAAGGATGCCCCAGCACCCCAGTCGCCCACAGAAGTGAGGAGCTTCCTCGGAATGGCCACCTACTGCGGCCGTTTCATCCCAGGACTGGCCACACGCAGTGAGCCTCTCCGAGCGTTGACGAAGGCAGATGCCGCATGGACCTGGGGCCCCAGAGAACAAGAAGCATTCCGGAGCATAAAAGAAGCGCTTCTAGAGAACGCCACCCTCTCATACTTCGACCCGACCAAGCGGACTGAGGTAATCGTGGATGCCAGCCCCGTGGGGCTTGGGGCAGTCTTGACACAAGAACATGAACCAGGAAAATGGACCGCCTTAGCATTCGCAAGCAAAGCCCTAACACCCACCGAGGCCCGATATGCCCAGATTGAGCGCGAAGCGCTAGCTATCAAGTGGGCCTGTGGACACTTCCACCTTTACCTACACGGACAAGCATTCGTCATGGTCACAGATCATCAACCGTTGGTGCCACTCTTCAAAGGCACTGCCCCCCATCCACCGCCACGAATCGAGAGATGGGTGATACAGCTCCAGACCTACGACATGGAGGTCATCTACAGGCCCGGAGCCAAAAATCCAGCCGACTACTTGTCACGGCACCCGCTGCCGCGAGAACTGGCAACCACTGACGAGGAGTGTGATGGCTATGTTCAGTGGGTGGCTCTCACATCATGCCCCCAGTGTATGACTCTAGATGAAATCAAGGAGGCAGCCACAGAAGACCTCCCCTACATGCGGTCACTCCAGGCGGTGCAAGAGGGGTCCTGGACGGATTATCTCAGGCCTCCCCTGAGCTGGTCGGCGGCAGACAAGGAAACCCTCACCAAGTATTGGCAGATCCGCCATGAACTCAGTGCCACAGAGGAGGGCACACTACTTAGGGGGACGCGCCTCGTGATACCAAGGCAACTCAGACATCGGGCCACCCAACTGGCACATGGAGGCCACCAAGGGGTCACCAAGATGAAGGCGCGCATGCGCGAGAAGGTGTGGTTCCCCGCACTAGAAAGCACCGTGGACGAATATGTCAAGAACTGCATGCCCTGCCAGTTAACCAGCGATCCGGAACGACCAGTCCCCGTCATCACGGAGGATGCCTGCACCACTCCATGGGAAAAGGTCAGTGTGGATTTTGGAAGTTTCCCCGGTGAGGGACACACTCTAGTGGTCATAGACTCTTATTCCAAATATCCCCTTGTAGAGAAAGTGCCATCCACGGCTTTTGCCCATGTGGGGCCAGCACTTGAGAAGATGTTCTCCCTATTCGGCCTGCCCGGTGAACTTAAAAGCGACAATGGCCCTCCCTTCCAGGGGGCGGAGTTTGCCACCTTCATGGCGACGCGAGGCATCACCCACCGGCGCATCACTCCCCAGTGGCCACAAGCCAACGGGGAGGTGGAGCGGTTTATGCGTACACTCAACAAAATGTTCAGAATCGCAGTGGTCGAAGAGGCCGACCCCGAGCAGAGACTGCACGAATTCCTGAGGGAGTACCGTGGAACGCCCCACTGCACCACGCTGAGAAGCCCGTGGTCGCTGATGTTTCAAGGCCAACGTTGGGACCTCCTCCCTGTACCGCCGGGGCAAAGGCGGGAAGATAAGGAACCGGATGAGATGCAGGAACTTGCACAAAGACGCCGACGCAGGAACAACATGCGGGCGAGCCGCCGCCGCAGGGCTACCCCAAGGCAGCTACATCGAGGGGACAGGGTCATCATCAAGAATCGACGACCCGGGTGGAAGTTTCGGACTTTCTATGAACCAGGACCGTGGACGGTCACTAACACGAAGGGCACCATGGTGACCGCCAACAAGGAGGGAGAAGAAGTATCAAGGAACTCATCATGGTTCAAGGTAATCACTCCAGCCGGCAGTGCAAGTGCTGAAACACAGGAGGACACCCCCGAAACGCCCGGAGCGACAGCACCAGAAGTGGTGAGTGGCTCTGCAGCAGACGGCGGGGGCCTCACACCAGAACCTGAAGCGCCAATACCCTCCACCCCGTCCGGAGCCAGGCCCACCACAGGGATCGAGGCTCAGGCCGCACGCCTCGTTACAGTCTGAGGCCCAACCCCCGCCCCAACCAGAAACTCAATGACTATGTCTGCCACCTGAGCTCCTGAACTCTGCAGCCGAGGGGCACGCAAGTACCTGTCATCATTGTATGTTTCATTTCATGAACAGTTTATTGAACATTTTAAAATTGTTGAAAGTTGGATAGAGATGTAGTGCGGTTAGCACTCTAGCAGACGCACGTACGCATCCACGCATCCGCAGGCCAGGCGTGGCCTGCGGGGTCCAATAAAAGAAGGACGCGCGCTCGGGCACGTCACTTCCGAATGAGACGAGTGTGTGGTTTACTGGCTGATGCTCCGCGCTTCCACCCCTGCGCACGTGGCCATGCTGGTCGCGTAGGCCTACCCACACACCCTCACTACACATTGCACTACTTGAGGAAATAAAATGTGGAAGAGGGTGCGAAAGAAGAAAAAGGCTGCAGAGGTAGCTTTGTAGCTGTATTTTAGAGCAAGAAAGTCTTAAAACTATATGCAGAGGTGTCAGGATCTAGTCAGTGTGGATTCATGGCATTAACGGACAGCTCAGCAGTATTTATTTTAGGAACATCTGAAGAGGGAATAGCTGTATCCAACCTCCCTTCATTGGAAAACGACATGCAAATCTCTTCAGAGGGCCCTATGCCTCGTCTGAGTTTTGCAGTGGCAAAAGTACACAGTGCTCAGTTATAAGAGAACCATTTGTCTGAGACTGATGTACTTGACAAGGTGAATAAGGGACAGGACTGAGATGGACACATTTAATCGTTTAATATAGGTCTCATATGGTCTAAATGGTTAAACAGTAAGCAATAACATCTTCCAACTGTAATTTTTATTTCTCATAAAATTACTATATAGAAAGAAAAATCAAATCTACCAAGCTATTGATTAAATATCCACTTTACGGGTGAATGTTATTTGATTTTAGATTAAGAGATGCGGCAGTAATGTTTTGTTTCCTTTCTTAATTTTTATACATTAGCCTTCTAAAACAGGAAAAACTCAACCAGAGCGGGTGTGATTATCTCAATTTGCATTTGCCATTCTTTATTTTCTCTGTAGCAAGACTTTCCATTACAGCTTCATTCCATCTTTTTTCAAACTGAGTCATTCCCTGCTTTTCCATTCTACCACGACATCCCTAACTTCTGTTGTTATTTATAAGACAACACCTATCTTTTCACTCTGTAGTTCTGACTGTTCACTAAACATATTTATCGCAATTGTGACCTGTAATTTTATCAGTCTCTTCGGATTTTAATAAGTCCTGCGAAAACCTCAGTGATTGGTAAAAGATAAGACTGCGAGGCGTTTCTGAAGCAAGCATTCTCCGAGATTGTAGCATATCTGGAGATCCTCAATAGGGAACTGGATTGTTAAGTATCGAGATTAATGCAAGTTAACAAGAAGGTAAAGCATTATATGGGTTAGGCATGATGTTGGGGTCCAGTCTTTTTCCAATATCATTTTTAGCTCCCATTTGTTGCCTTCATCATCCATGGTTACTGGACTATCATTCATATAATAATGCAAAGTGCTGAGGGGGGCGTGGCTGTGGTGGCTAGGCTGGAGGACGCTGACTAGACGAGCTGACACTCGATCCTCTTAATCCGGAGATTATCCCTTCAGGTCCGTTTCCATCGCCTGCTGTGCCTGCTCGGGGAGCGAGGTGGAGACAGAGGAGCACCCGCGAAGCCTGCAGGCGGGGGCTCTGGCACCATTATCAGAAGCCTATCCCATGCAATCTGGCCCTGACTTGCAAGGAGTGCTGTGGCCTTGCCACTGGGTCAGTGCTGAAACTCATCATAGCCCGGAGGGGCAGCGCGCCCATGGGTTCGATCATGGCCTAGGGTCTGACAAGACCCGGCGGCGCCTCATAGGCCTGCCCTAGTGCTGTGGCATTGGGCCGCATGGTGCGCCAAGACCCAGTTACTGGGTTGCACTAAAACCTGCAACACACAGAGTGGCGGCCCACCCACACACCCGGCCTCAAGTTGAGATTCAGGCAGAGCCTGCCGGGCGGCATGGGGAACTTTGACTTGGGAAGTGAAGGTGGCCTACCCTCAGAACTGCTGCTGGCACCGAGGCCACCACCACCCTTCTCTTTTTGAATGAGGTGGGCCCAACAGAGGCTGGAAGTGGAACGCTGTCTTATGCCTGCCCGATGGCCAGAGTTAGGAGCGGTACAGCGGTTCACACTTAGGGGGTCGCAGCACCTCCCCAGACATTGTGGTGCCTAGTAATGGTTAATGGACTTCATCCTGGCACACTCTCAATAGCCTGATTCCCTCATCACTCCACACCACCAATGCTGGAGCTCGTGAGTGGACAACCCAAACAGTCTGGGCCCGTGGACGAGTGACCCCCATACATCTCCCTATGTTGTGCTGCCAGAGGAGGTAAAATAACGTGGCCTGAGACTTGGCAAGGCCGCTGAAGAGGAGACCTGGACCCCAGGGGCTGCAGATCTATCACCAGTTGCTGCCCTAACCTTTATCACAGCGCATATGTGGGAGTATAAAATACATGCAAAGACCTCACTGCTCCACAGGGCTGAGTGTGCTGCTGGCTGCACCTTGACCAATGAGCACCCATAAATGGACCCCACGCAGGTAATCCTTGAGTCAGCATATCCACAGTGCCTCACTTGATGGCTCCCATGACTTACTCGGCCGCACGTACTGCGACCCAAGCATACCAGCGTGCTCCCGGCCAAGGGACATCTCCTCCATCTGCCAGGAGATACCCCCGGCGAGACAGCGACAATGGGCTGCCTCCAAAGCGACGACCACTATGCACACCAACAAGGGCTGCAGCAGACAGCACAACAAAAGCGTGCCCCAGAGACGTTAACTACTCGAGCCCTCATGACTGATGACATTTTGGACAGTGTTCTGGTAGGGTGTCCTTGGAGAACAAAATAGACACTGTGGGTACAAATCTCATGCTGCTACTGGATGACCACATTAAAGTGCCCGACTGCCTCCATGCGATG
This sequence comes from Lissotriton vulgaris, assembly GCF_964263255.1. Lineage (NCBI taxonomy): Eukaryota > Metazoa > Chordata > Amphibia > Caudata > Salamandridae > Lissotriton > Lissotriton vulgaris. Next base: position 1,294,139,018 of record NC_141694.1, read on the forward strand.
GAGGAGGACCCGGCAACCCTCAAGCGCAAACCCAAAAGGTGCAGTCCTACACATGTGAGGTGCAGCGCCAGGTACGCATTCTGATGGACAGAATGTGGCTGTTGAAGGCCGCTCGTGCTGTAACAATGTGTGCATTGTGTGGGTTCCCAAAGGAGCTGAGGGCTGGGACATGGAGGCCTATCTTGAGATGTGGTTTCATAGGTTTGTCCCTCTGCTACCCTCTCGCCATTCTTCTCGATCAAACGGGTGCACCAGGTGCTGGTGAGGCCCAGACCACTGGTGGCACGACTCGGGTACTACTGAGATCGAGGCATTCATCCTATGTGAGGCCATGAGACAAGACACTCTTCCCATAGACGGCACACAAGTAATGGTATTCCCTGGCTATGCACTCGCAGTCTAACAACAAAGGTACAGATTTCCACCTATCAAACGTAAGCTACCAGAGACCAACCTTTAATGCTTTCTCCTGTTCCCAGCCCATCTCCAGATCCAAGCAGATAGACTAACACTTCTTCACCGATCCCAAGGAGGCCTGGGAATGGGCAGAGCGCAGCAACTGTGCAGGTACCCCTCTGATCTAGTGTACGCCTGCCAATGAGATCCCCACCCCCACATTCGGTCGATTACAACCAGGGAAGGGGGGGATCCTCAGCCATCCCAATCCCTTGATCTGGAACAGCGGATTAAGGCGAGGCGAAAGGCCCTGCAAGCCTCGGTCCCGTTGCGTTGCATGACGCCGCCATCAGAAATGGAAGAAGATGATGCAAAATCCATCAGCAAGGGGGCTCCGAAGCATTGATCCTATTTCCACTAAACACTGGTGCACCCACCATCGTTACCCCACACACCTCGGAAGACCTATTTTGACTGTTCCTTGAGCCCTGATTAGCATAGCAAAGTACCCGGCCTCTCTCCTTCCCGCAGACAGATGGAGGGAGCCACGGGGGACTCTGAAACTGTTGCACACTAGGGATCACAATCGGACTACATGTTCACCACCCCTACATCAGAGATTCTGTGCTGGCAAGTCACATATACTGGTTAGGGCAGAACACCATTGCGTCCTATGGTAATCTCAGTTACTCATAGTTGTTTTGTGTTGGAATACAGTTATGGCGTGCACCTGCCCATTACACCCCTCCGCTCTGCCCTCTTCCCCCCCCCACTCCCCAAAAAGCAGATGGGGGGGGGTCTCATTTACAGTAAACACCATATCGACTGGCAGAAACATTCTCACATGAAATGATCAATGGATGGACACCCCATCCCGGAGGTACGCAGTGTACTCATACCTGCTCTGGAGACAAACGCACATCGCCTTCATTCTGAAGTCCCACCACCCATAAGCAGAACCCTTCATCTCCAAAAATGGAGAGGCCAGGTCTACTCCACTAACTACTCTACCTATGTCCATGGGTTACTGGTGTGCATCTGAACAGGTATCCGATGCGCAGCAGATGATATAGTGGTAGACCCTGAGGGCTGATACTTATTCATTGAGGGCTGTCTGGATGACTGCTAACTACTATTTCGCAGGATTTACACCCCCCAACTCAGAGCAGGTAGAATTCTGGCATAGCTTGTCTGGGGTACTCTTGCGCTGGGGTGGTCTCCCAAGGGTGCTCGGCGGTGACTTATACAGCGTTCTTAATGTTGACCTGTAAGTCCTTTCCTGCCCTGCCCCAACCACTGCTACTTAGAAAGCACAGGCCCTAACCATATGGCTACAGCATTGGTACCTGGCTGATGCCTGGTGTCAGAGCAACCAATACACAATAGTCCACTCCTTTTACTCTCATGTGCATGACCTACACATCTGTATAGATGGTCTCATTACCACAGCGGACATATTACCCCACATCACAAGCATAGGCTATTTAGGCAGAACGCTCTCTGACCATAATCTACAACACATTAATCTACACTGGGATTACGCCACTCCCCCATCCCCTCATGGCGACACCTAAACCTCAAAGTTTGAGGACCCACCGTTCTAGACCTCGACTGTATCACAGAATACTTTGTCACTAACACTGACACCTCTTCCTCACGCCACATTGAATGAGTCACATTTAAAGTAACAATAAGGGGCCACTGTCCAGAGAACACCCTAAATATGCGATGGCAGCTGGACAAAAGGGTTAAAGAAATTGAACTGAAGTTGCTCTGCCTCGAGGGGCAGGTGCAGCTGACCCTGTCTGGGAGGGAACAACTGGGACGGGCACGTAACACGCTTGCGAACCTCTTAGAGTGACTGTGCTGTCTCAACTACGTGGGACACACTGCCAGAGCGCACTTAGACAAGGCTGAAGCTTCACTCGCCTGGTTGATATGGCAAGAGCTACCGCGACACCCCATAATCGCCATATGCCTGTAGTCAAGCATCCGTAAACATACCCTGAGGGACATTCACAAGACATTCACGCACTACCACACCTCCCAATACAAGACGACATCGCGGGCCACAACGACAGACCATGACTCCTTCCTCACTCCAATGGCCATCCCCAGTGCCACACTAGAAAAACAAGAATTCACTGGGGGAAATTCCCACTACATGAAATCAAATACCCCATCCGTGCACCTGCTTCGAGTGACTCCCTGGCGAATTGGGAGCTGAGTTTTACAAAACCTGCACCCCACAAATGGCCCCATAACTGATGAAACTATATGATGAAGCACTGACCAGTGCGCACCTCCCACCTGTGATACGCAAGACTTACTGGTATCGCTGTCCAAACTAGGCTAGGACTTGGAAGATCTAGCCTCCTATAGACCAATGCCCTACTTAACACTGATTGTAAAATATTGGCAAAGATTCTGGCTGACAGAGTAGTTCCAATAGTTCCACAACTAGTATACCCTGACCAAAATGAGTTTGTGCCTTCCAGAAACACCTCCCTAAATCTATGGCAATTCTTCAGATTTCTTGAATACGCTCCATCAACATGGCTGCGAGCCAGTTGCGTGGTGCTTGATCTACAAAAAGCCTTTGACTCCCTGGAATGGCCCTACCTGTTTCAGGTGTTCTCCACTACGGCTTGGGCTCTTGCTTCCTCCATCTAGTCAAGCTCCTATGTATCGATCCCACAGCCATGGTCAAAACTGGGCGGTTCATATCAGATCCAATCCCTGTTCATAAGGGCTCCTTCCAGGGTTGCCCGCCATCCCTGCTAATGTTCTCCCTAGCAGAGGAACCACTAGCGCATGTTCTCTGTGAACAGGCAGCCAATGGCCGTATCCCCCTAGGCAATGGAATTCACCCAGTGTCATTGTATGCAGATGACATGATTTTACATCTACGTGACATTAGCAATGTCCCAGCAGGCGCTAGATAGGTTTGCGTTGGGGTCTGGCCTGAAGGTCAACTGTGTCAAATCATGCCTCTTCCCACTCCAGGCCACCACACCGGATCCTACCCTCCAGATTGGCAGAACAGTTTTGCTGTGGCAGCCTGACACATTCCACTAGTTGGGCATACAGATATACCCCACCCCACCTGACCTAATGTATGGCAACTTGTCCCGTGCTGGGACTTCCATTCGCACGCAGATGGTGTTTTGGCTGCTCACCCCCCATGGGACTTGCTACACCCCCACACCAAGTTGTTGTCACTGCATGCACTCATGCTACGAGTACCACACCGCATCTTTGAGATGTCTATTTCCCACCAGAACACCCCTACGCTCTGGCTATGCCAGCCCTTGGTATGCCATGTGGCTCGCTAGTGTCATCACCGCAGGAGTTGAGTCGCTCGCAGCGGCACGATCAAGGTATACACACACTGAGGGATCTCTGCTGTGACGAGGTAGTCCTCACCATGGAAGAGATCCTCACCGACCATGGCCTCCACCCAGGTCAGTTCCTGCTACACACCTACATCATGCGCTCGCTGAAAGTGCAATGTGGTGACATCCAACAGGAACCCAAAATTCGCTACACAATGCAATATATTCTCATAATTGGGGAAGACTGCTATCTGACAAGGTGGATAGCCAGCTCCTTGCCCTTCCACTCCACTACACCTTCAACTCAGCTGCAACATTAGGATGGGGACCTCAGCAGACCCTTCACCGACAAAGTATGGCGATGTATTCTGGAATACCCACTCTGATATCCAGCAATGCTCGATTCAGGTTAATACAGTAATATGTGTTGCATAGAGCATATGTTACCCCCACAAGATCAATTGCTATTTCCATTGCACTGACGCGTCCTGCCTCGCTGTCACACACCCAACCTACTACATATATTTTGGCTCGCCCCCCCCCCCTCCCTTACACACTACTCGCTAGATATCACAACCCAGTTGTCAAGATTCATGGAGTATGACACCCTCCATGTAGGGGAGGTGTGCTTGCTGGGCCTTTTACGTCGCACCAAAATGCCAAAGCAGCGGCACAGTTCATAGACCTGGTGTTCCTGCTGGCCAAATTACAAATTCCGCAGATATGGGAATCTCCATGCACCCTCGCCCGAAATTTCCTGTTTTCACTCCTTTGTCTCTCTTTTTTTTGTTTCCTCTGTACCTCCAGTTGCTGGTAACAAGCCATGATATTGTCGGATATGTATGACTATTATGAGCACTGGTTTATGCAATGTATCTCCTGCTTGACAAAATGCAAATAAACGAGCTAAAAAATGCAATAAAAATAAGAAATGGAGAGTGCTGGGTCACTAATATTAATCTACGCGTTTTATGTTGTGGAATAGAGGACTCCTTTTTTGTACCTTCTATAGAAATCATTTCAACCACGCATGTTATAAGAACATTTATTTTTTTATGTTTAATTCAGTTGGGATTGCTTTGCCCTGCTTATGTAATAAATATGTTTACAAAATTGAGTTTTGAAAGTTTCTCAAATATCTTTGTTTAGAAAGTGTCCTGAATCTCTTGATTGTCTCTGGTCAAATTAAGGCAGTGTCAGTGTGGCTGAAATGTCTTCAACCTCACTTTTCAAAAATACTATGGACACGATTCGGCACCGTAATATTTCTGCAAACTGGAGAGTGTCCATCCGGGGTTACAGAATTCGTGTGAATAAATACAACATTTCTAAGTTGATTCTTCTGATGTAAATGTGGGCTCTTTGTTCTTCAACAGATTTGTATCCCAGAGAGGAGACCCCCAATAGAATGTCTTACATCATGTCTCCTCCTCATTATTTGCACTTAATCCGTTTCTGCCTCTCGTTTATTCTATTACTCAAAGTGATACCTGTCTGTCTTCTGCTGTTCTCTATTGCACATATTAAGTTGACTTTCTTGTTTTCGTTCATGCAGACCTTAATCACCTCCATATTGAACAGAATTTCCTCACCCCCATATTGGATTTTCCTGTGCTCTGGTTCTTTGTTTAGCAAAACTCACAAGATGAGTGACGGAATGTTGCACAATGGCAAAACATTCACCCCAGTCACAGATCTGGTTTTAATCCATAGTTATGTTGCTCACCAAGACACTCCAGTTCAGACATGGCCATATGCAAATCAGTCTTGACCCTGTGCCTCATGGGAACAGTCCAGTTCGAACTGCCAAGCCATGTCTTCCCTGGACCGGAATCAAGCATCCTAGGACCGGTTTAAGGCTATCAGCCGGCTTCAGCCAGGATAGCTTGACTCCAGTGGCGTAGTAAGCACGGGACCCACATCTGGGCATACCCTTCCTACATAGGGTGAACAGCAAAACACACAAGATGATGGACGGAATGTTGCACAATGGCAAAATATTCACCCCCAGTCACAGACCTGGGTTTAATCCATCGTTGTTTTGCTCACCAAGCCATCCCAGTTCAGACATGGCCATAGGCAAATCAGTCTTGACCCTGTGCCTCATGGGAACAGTCCTGACCCAACTGCCAAGCCATGTCTTCCCTGGACCGGAATCAAGCTTCCTAGGACCGGTTTCTGGCTATCAGCCTTCATCAGCCAGGATAGCTTGACTCCATTGGCCTAGTGGGCATGGGACCCACGTCTGGCCATACCCCTCCCACATAGGGTGAACAACTAAACACACAAGATGATAGACGGAATGTTGCAAACTGACAAAACATTCAGCCCCAGTCACAGATATGGGTTTAATCCATTGTTATTTTGCTCACCAAGCCACCCCAGTTCAGACATGGCCATATGCAAATCAGTCTTGACCCTGTGTCTCTTGGGAACAGTCCAGAACGAACTGCCAAGCCATGTCTTCCCTGGACCAGTGGCCTAGTGAGCTACGCCACTGGAGTCAAGCTATCCTGGCTGAAGACCGCTTTTAGCCAGAAACCGGTCCTAGGATCTTTGAATCCGGTCCAGGGAAGACATGGCTTGGCAGTTTGGGCTGGACTGTTCCCATGAGGCACAGGGTCAAGACTGATTTACATATGGCCATGTCTGAACAGTGGTGGCGTGGTGAGCAAAATAACGATGAATTAAACCCAGATCTGTGACTCGGGGTGAATGTTTTGCCATTGTGCAACATTCCGTCCATCATCTTGTGTGCTTTGCTGTTCACCCTATGTGGGAAGGGTATGCCCAGACGTGGGTCCAGTGCTCACTACGCCACTGGAGTCAAGCTATCCTGGCCGAAGACAGCTGATAGCCCGAAACCGGTCCTAGGATGCTTGAATCCGATCCAGGGAAGACATGACTTGGCAGTTCGGGCTGGACTGTTCCCATGAGGCACAGGGTCAAGACTGATTTGCATATGGCCATGTCTGAACTGTGGTGGCGTGGTTAGCAAAATATCAATGGATTGAACCCAGATCTGTGACTGGGGGTGAATGTTTTGCCATTGTGCAACATTCCGTCCATCATCTTGTGTGTTTTGCTGGTTCTTTGTTTAGGCACATATTATGATTGATTAAACTGATATATTGTTATCACAAGTATATGGTATGTAGCAGGAAGGTACTCAAAGCTTCACTTTTTGTTCCTACCCACAGAAAGTGTTTTCATCACTACTCATCATGAGGCAATGCATATTTTTGGAAAAAGGCACCTTGAATCTTTTGTATGCAAAAAAATGCATAACAAGAAATGACAAGCATATGCAATGCAATAGATCTTGCATTAATGCGAGTTTGAGCTATTGGCATTGTAAATGGCAATGTATTTTATTTATGTTTTGGTCTTTAAAACATAAATAAAAGGCATTTTCATTTACAATGCCAATAACTTAAACTCTTGCATATGTGAAACCTATTGCATTGCAAATGCTTGAAGGCATTGCTGAGGTCCCCCTTCTGTCTCCCATGGTCCCTGAAGAGCTCCCCATTTGCTACGAGTTAAATAAACAAGCTGGTGGTCACAAATGTGCACAAGAGACCCTCCCGCAGTAAGAGAAACTCATTTAAGAAAATAGTGCGCACAGACTAAAGAAGACGTACCGTGTAACAACCGAAGTAAAAGGGCCAGTCCTCATGGGAGGTTTCAAATGAAGACAAGGCAGTACTAAGGAGGGACTAACAAACCCTTTTCACGAATCAGAAGCCAGCATTTATGAAGAACCATGACACAAACCAATAACAAATATGCGCAGAGCGTGGGAGGGGCTTTAAGTACATACTCCAATACAGCACGGCTCGCCGAGCAGCGCTGTATTGAGCGCTGCCCAGGCTTACAAAAAAACTATGTTCTAGACTTTTTTGTTACGTATGTACTGTTTCAAGTAAAGCACCAGCTGCAGCTCATCATTGTAAACATATGCATTAGAATACAAGCCTGCCACATTCTGCTTATTGAATATTTGTAGAAAGAAGCTTGACTAAAAAGCCCACGTTTTTTCAGTACCATTTCATGCTCGAAATTATCTACTCAGAGATTGTCACGAAGCTGTCTATAGATTGCTTTTCTACTTTGCTGGTCTGTCTGCCAGTACCTGAAGAGCTGCAAAGAGATAGGAGAGACTTCCAGCATGTAGCTGTTTTGGTGCAGTGGAAGTGATGCTACATAAATGTCAGTGCGTTCTTTGTTTTATTTTTAGGGTACCAGTTTGAGGTAAACTTAGTTGTAAATGTATTTGTTTGAACATCTTTAAGATTTTCTTTTATTAACTTGTTTTTTGTTGTCAGCACTTTGGTATTTTAATAGCACTGATCTAAAACTTTATAAATAAATTAGCTGTTGACCTTGATAGTGCAAAGAAGTTGATACAGTTTAAGGAAAAATCTGTGTGTCTGTTATAATTGACCTGTCAGAAAAGGCAGCGTAGCTGCACATATGTGCAGCAAAGATACTGAAAACAAAGACCTACGTTATTTATTGTAATACGAGGGTGAGTTGAGTGGGGAAGATGTATTGACAGATCAATTAAAGCAGCTGGTCTCCAATTGTAGTACAACAGGCCACATTAACGTTGAGGCTTTAGAAACCATGGAGCAAAACCGCAGTGTTCCTGAAAATGAACAGGCCGAGGGAAGTTTAAAAATGCAAACCAAATCATGTTAGACCAATAACACAACAAAGGTAAAATCATTGGATTTGGGGAGCCGACCATGAAACTAAATCACCGCAACCTGAGGAAGGTGAAGCTGAAGACAGACTACTCCTGATCAGTGTGCTGTGACAATAGCTTTTTCTAAGCATGTGTTTGCTCAAATAAATTAGTGTTTCCAGTGGGAACCATGAATAGCCATTGTAGAGGCCTCTGTTTCTTTCAAGAAAGCCAGAACGTTTTGTTTGCTTCCATTTGTAATATATTGTACAATATATTCTCATTAAATGCCTTAGCAGGGCTGTAACCTCAATGTTCTGTTCTCTCTATCCAATTTGCCTAAAGTTTTTTTTTTTTAAATGCAGCACCCTTTTTTAAAATTTTTAATCTTCTATTTTCAAGTTTATTTTTTCCAGTTAATAAAAACCATCACATGTTACAAAATCGGCCAATATACAACCAAATATGAATAAAAAACATTTGTTGGTCAACTATTTTCTATTTGTGCGTGCTTAGTTTAAATTTTTTTTTTTATTTTTATTTGTTTTTTTTATCCACATACAAACGTTTTTTTTTAATCCACATACAAAGGCTTTCTGTTGGTGGCCTTCTTGCGCGTTACAGGGAAGATGATACATAGTAGGTACTTGGTGCGGCCCCCGTTTAAAAGGATTTTTTTTTTTTTTTATACTTGGACTCTCTCTCTCGCTCTCACAATGGTGGTTAGGACTCTGGAATGTGGGGTTAGAAAACCTACACTAATGTAAAATAAGGTATTGTTTGCTTTTATTAAATTTTGGGGTGCCTTTGCAAAATGGAAAATGGCACACTTTTATTGATGCCTCTTGAGTGTCGCCGGAAACTATTAATTTATGACAGTGCTTCTAGAGTTTAAATTGGGAATGGATTAACTCTCTGTTTGCAGTGTTGTGGCGTGGCGTGGAGTGTGACTGCAAGAGATGACTGCATTCTTGATGTTTAGTTACAAACTAAACTAATAGCCTAGCTCAGAGAATTGGATCCCATGATATACCATATAATTTGCGGAAGAAATATTTCACAAAGAACGAGTTTGTGCAGAGTGTAATTATATGATTTAATTTTATACCATATTCATGCCCTGTCACAACATAAGTTAAACGGATTATTTGTGCCAAGTCACTCCCTTGGCAACATTATGTATTGTTACCAGCAGTTGGCATGTGCAGAAGCATGTTTGTGGTGGATAAAAATAACATACATTATTTTGCTGCTTTCCACGCAAGGCATTTATTTCATCACTTTATTAGGAACGACATGGACCCAGAGTTTATTTGAGTATTCAAAAAAGTTCAAGAGATAAATCAGTTAATTACTTTCCTTCTTAAGGACCTTGGCACTACTGACAAAGCCTTGGCTTTGAAAGTCGGAAAGCCATTCCCTTTGCTCTAAACACAGGAGGATAGCAGCTTCATGAAATTCATGTGATTAAGCAGGGACATTGAGTACTTCTGGAAGCCTGCAATAGTTGTATAGTGCAATATTGCTTTCATTAACATTTTTACGCCTGTAGAATTTCCTGAATCTTTACAATTCTGCAAGTAGAAATAATGCCCATATGTCACCTATTATATGTTACTCCTTGGAGACCCTGTTCCTTTAATTCCCTATTAAAATGGTGGTGATTACTTTTTTCATCCCACCCGGAACTCCGCGAAGTTCCGCAAGTGGCGGAGTGCAGTGTGAACTGCAATTCGCAATGGTCTTCCTGCCACTCGGGTAGAAATTCTACCACAGCGGCAGCTCGCGCTCGCAAACTTACCAGCCGCGAGCCCAATAGGGGGAAAATCTCCGCTGCACTAGGCGGAAAGGAATTTCTGCACTTTGAGAGCTCCGCGGAATGCAGAAAACTCCGCAAATGGAGTAGAGTTCACCGCACAGGCCTTTACCCCGTCTTTCACAGGAGCGGATATGCAAGCATGTTGATGATGGCAAACTACCTGAAACATGTTTGTGAGTAGCCCCAAACATAACATGTGGTGTTTTTTTTTTCTGTGGGGTATCAGTCTCAAATCCCCAGTATTAGCTCCCTTTGTTCTGCATTTCTGAATGTGAGAAATCCATCTGGTAGGTAAATTGACGTAGTTCATGAATACATTAATTGCGAAAAGGGAAGGTGGAATTCTATACCCATAATTAGCGATACAGTGGAATGCAGTAATGACTCGGTGTAGTATTACCTCACGAGTACAAGTTTCAGTCCTCAAAACCTGCAGTCATTATGTTTTGTGTGCCTATTACTGACGTTCTTCACTCATTCGAGGTACATATCCTTGCAAGGTCGGACTGGCCTGTCGTGCAATCAAGCAATAACCGATGGACTGGTCTGGCCGATTAGTATGTGGGCCAGTTTATGGTCAGCTGAGCAATTTTTCTGTTTATTTCCATCGTATTTAAAAAAACATTGCCTGCAGCAAGTTTCAATCCACTTTGTCTTCTATAACTCGCAAAAGAGCTATACAGCATATCTTTACAAGTTCAAAACTGCCCCAATTTGCAAACGTGGACCAATTTTTTAGCTGTCTAACAGTTAGACAGCTAAAACATTGGTCTAACTAACCAATAAGGGCCACTTTTATTTTGGTGTCCAGGCCTATTTACTGTCCTAGTCCGACCTTGAGCCCTTGTTCACATTACAAGTTTTCACTACCAAAAAAAGAAGGGGGAAAATAAATATATATATATATATATAAGCGAGTTTTCACTCTGAACTCATAATCCCGTTAACACACAAATAAGTTCCCATTTGCACCGAATCATGATTTCTGCTGAACTTGTATTGAGGGGTCTTCAAAAATGATTGCTCTCTTGAGTGATCTGTGAATCAGGACTTCCAACTGAATCTCCAGAAATTGTGTTTTAGCTCATCTGCGTGGAGCATAAGTGGGCAAGATTGCCTGTGAATTGTTCCTTGAGCTTTGGTTAAATGTCAGCCCTGCCATGCATGATGGCTCATAAATGCAGTGGGTGCTCAGCTCTACTTGTTCCACTGCAGGATTTACTTCCTTGCATACGGTAGCAGGGCCCCCACTTCGGGCACTGGAGTCCCCATTACTTTTCACCCCTACAGTTAACTGCGTCCATGGTATCATAAACTTCGGGGGTGTGGCATTAGCACATCTGAATCCTGGCACTCCTAATAAAGACCTTAGTCCTCTGCTCAAAGGTATAAAAATATTATAAAACGTTCGTCAATTCTATAAATCATTCTTGGATTTAAACTCAATCCAATTACATATTTTGAGGATCCATTCACCCCTGTTTTTTTCTTTTGATTGATTTACTTGCACTTTTCGGTTCTATCTGCCTCTGAAAATCAGTATCACAGCTTGGTGACCCGTGCAGCTCCTAGACTTATTTTGGTGCAAGGGTTAATGCGATTTATGATGTTTGATCATGTTTGCTTGCTCCCTGTTGGCAGATTTGTTTCGAGTCATCTTGGGCCTCCCACCCCGGTTCACCCATTGGTGATTTGTAGCCGCTTTCTCCCTTCGGCTGCAATGTAGAGAACACTGATAATGCCTGAGTTTAACTTGATTCTCTCGCTTGCTAAAGAATAACGCATGTTTAATCAGTCACTTTTTCTTTCAGCAATTACATTTCTGGTTAATCCATCGTGATGTTTTTCCTTTTGTTAACACACATTTACACACCCCAACAAGGTTAGTTTTTGGCTTGACAACCAACGCGCTGTTGTGTGCAAGGGTCATTAACGGTTACTGTTTAATCTCAGTGAGAATTGTTGCTCGATTTCCTAAGAGGCGTGCAATTAATAGCAATTAGATAAGGAGGTAAATAATTAAAGTTTGCATTGTGCTGTGGTCACATCCGCTATCTAAAACCGACTTTTTTGAATTATGGGTAGGAACCGTATTACGAATGTAATATGTTTTTTTAAAATACATTGTATTTCTTATGCTTACTCTGCATATAGCTGCTGCCGGGTACGCTTTTGTGACATATATGGATTGTTGCATGCCCCCATTTTTGTGGGATCAAAAAACAATCAACTACACACATGCCAATACCGATCTCAATTTACAATCTCACATCCCGAGCACACAAAACCATTGATATGACCATATATTTAATTTTTTGTAATTTCATATTCTATTTTCAAATCATTATTCTCAAAATTATCAAAATTGCAATATTCATCGGTTGGAACAACTTTTTTTCTCTCTCAAAACATTATACAACATAGTCACAGAAACATTGTAACCTGCATTGAATTCTTTACAACAAAACGACCAAAACATTTGACAATGTATCCACATATAACATAAAAACATAGTACAGAAATCTTGGTAGCTCTGTCTTTTTAGTCCCACAAAAAAAGAAACAAAAAACAAACAAACGTGCCCTTTCAATTGGCGTTACAACACCCTGCTTAATTATTCTTCTAACAAGAGGGAGAACACCTGGTCCCATGCACTCATTGACATGGGAATAACTGAGTCTGCAGAGAAGGAGAAAATGGACCATTATCTCACAGTTCTCCTTATTGCCTAAGCACATGGGAAAAGGCTTTTTTAGAAACCAGATACGTGCCAGATAACTTTACAAAGGTGTTAGTAGCCTGCCTAGTTTTGGCCTCCCCAGAATCGTACCCAATAAAAAGTTTGATTAGGAGGACCACGAAAACCATGTAATCAATAGCAAGGCATATCAAATGCGGGTTAATGGAGGGTGAGTCTAATGGCTTGCTCATCTCTGAAAATGTTTAAATGGGCGGTGTGTTCCCTTCCGTGTGTCTGATGTTTGAGTGATATCTAGTCTAGACAACAATTTCTGTGCTGAATTGTTGCCTTTTTTGCCTGCCCAGACATGAAAACTCCCTGGGATAGTCTGTCACCAATGAGAACCTGGGAACTGGGGACAAGATATCATCCCGCCTAGCTTATTCCTGCTGGATGTCTAGCAATGGCAGGGAAAGAGTGTACAATTCACACATCTGGGCTATAGCCCTAGTTCAGACCTTCCCTGAGTCAGCTTAAGTACCCACGAAGCCCTAAATGATTGAACATCATCTTCTCTGCCAAAAGTCAACCGCAAAAGGTTTGGTGGAGCCTGTGTTGCTGCTGTGCCTGTAAATTCCTTTGTCAACTAGCGGGGCAAATGCATGGCCTAAAAACAGAATCCAAATGCCTATGATAGCACCAGGCTCTGTTCCACAGATATTGCCTGCCTTAGGAGTAGACTAATGCAAAAAGAACAATTGTTGGACAGAATGCAGAAACATTTCATACATTCACCCCAGTACAGAGATCTGGGCCTAAATCCATCATTTGTGTTGCTCCCCCTGCCATTCCAGTTTGGACCCAGTCATATGCAAATCAGTCTTGATCCTGCGCCCAATGGGAACAGTCCAGCCCGAACTGCCAGGCCAGGTCCTCCCTGCGCTGGAAACAAACATCCTAGGACCGGTTTCGGGGGTTTCACCCCTCATCAGCCAGGATAGCTTGACTCCAGTGGCATGGAGAGCACAGGACCCACTTCTGGGCACATCTGTCCTACTCGGGGTGACAAATGCAAAAAGAACAATTGATGAACAGAATGCAGAACAATGTCCTACATTCACCCCAGTACAGAGATCTGGGCCAAAATCAATCATTTGCATGTTCCCCATGCAAGTTATTGAGCTAAAGCATTGGCAGGAACTTGTTTCCGGTCCAGGGATTACCTGGCTTGACAGTTCGGTCTGGACTGTTCCTATGAGGCAAAGGGTCAAGACTGATTTGCATATGTCTGGGTCCAAACTGGGATGGCATAATGGGCAAAGGAACAATGGATTTAACCCACATCTCTTGACCGGTGGGGAATGTTTGAATCGTTCAGCATTCCTTCCATCATTTGTTGCAATTACACTTTTCGCCCTAAGTGGGATGGGTATGCCCAGATGTGGGTCCCTTGCTCACTGTGCCACTGGATTCAAGCTAAACTGGCTGATGAAAGGTGACAAACCCGAAACCGGTCCCAGGATTCTGGTTTCCGGTCCAGGGAGGACCTGGCTTGGCAGTTTGGTCTGGACTGTTCCCATGAGGCAGAGGGTCAAGAGTGATTTACATATGGCTGGGTCTAAACTGGGGTGCGGTAGTGGGAAAAAGAACAATGGATTTAACCCAGATATCTTGACTGGGGGAGAATGTTTGGATCATTCAGCATTCCATCCATCATTTGTTGCAGTTACATTTTAGAGCAGACTAAACCAGGAGTGATGTTCAAGTTGCACAATCCTTTAAAAAAAATGTTTAATCATCATGTACATTTTCTTGACAATCTTATAAATGGGTTAACACCAGTATAACAAGGTGAGAACTGTCATATAATGGTGAAGTACATACTACAGAAGAACGTCCATATATAGCGAAATTCGGACACAATGTTAGAACTATATCTACATACAGAGTTGCTAATCAGTAAGTTAGAAAGTGACGAAGTTCAATTTTGTAAGAAGAAGACACTTACTGTGCAAAGAGGTGCTACACATACCCATTGACGATACGGCAGGCACCAGAAGGGAGTCACGGATGGACCCAGTAGGCAGGTGGGGCTTTACTACTATTGGGGTGCGTTAGAGTTGGCATCTTTTGGCGTGTTTCCCCTGAGGTTTTGATTTCTGACCTCCCGGTTTTGACTCTGTTTTAGCTGGTGTGATGATTCTGTGCACTTTCCTCACTGCTGTTCAGTGGTAAAGTGCAAGTGCTCCTGTTATAAAATGTGTTATGGATTGGTATTTCCATGATTGGCTTATTTGATTTATGTGTCAGTCCCTAGTAAAGTGCACTGCGAGTGCCAGGGCCTATAAATCAAATGCTGTTGGTGGGCTGCAGCACTGGATTGTGCCACCCACGCAAACAGCCTGTAAAGTGTAACTCTGGCCTGCCATTGCAAAGCCTGTGTGCAGCCTGCGGCTGCCATGTCGACTTGGCAAGTGCACACACTTGCAAGTCGCTAAACCTTCCCTTTTCTACATGTGAGTCGCCCCTAAGGTAGGCCCAAGGTACCCCCAAGGGCAGGGGGCATTGTATTTGAAAGGTAAGACATGCCCTGGTGTGCGTGGCATGTCCGGATAATGAATTACAGCCTACTTCGTGTTTCACTATTGCAAGGCTACCTGTTCCCCATAGGCCAGAATGGGCTGTTTGATTATAACATCCTATAATCCTAACTGACCCAGGGAACATGGCAGAAAGTCGAGATTAGTATGCCTGAACTCAGAATGATAAAATGCATCTTCTAGTGAAGTTGGTTTTATCATTCTGTGTTTTAAAATACCACTTTTAGAAAGTAGGTCTTTTCTGACTTAACCATCCAGCCTGCCTCTGCTAGCTTGTTTGTTGTCTGTCGGGTTTGTGAGTGACAGGGGCTGGGGAGACTCCGGGAGACAGGGTGAGTCAGCACAGGGCTGAATAGACCTATCTACACATAGATGGGTGGGAGGAGTAGCACCGTGGTCTGATTAGAGCTGGGCATGTCTTCCACAATGCTGGCTCCACCTCTTGTGGTGCGTCTGAGGACCCTGGCACACACCGACAAAGGAAGAAGGTGCACACTGGCAGAATGCACCCACAACTGGTTTGAGCAAGGTGCAGGCCCCTATGCCTTCAGAGGACAAAGGATTTGCTGGTATAAATATTGGGGCCCAGACCCCAAGATTTTAGAACTCGCTGGAATCAAGGAACCTGCCAAGAAGAAGAGCGGGCAGAGCTGCCAGGAGGAGTACTACCTCTTTGCTGTGTTGTTGCTTTGTTGGGTTGGCCTGCAGCTGCTGCTTCTGCCTTGGGCAGTGAAAGGACTGGACTGAACTTTCTCTACTTGTGCTGAGTATGTCCAATGGCCTGAAATCGAGCTGGCCTCCTGTTCAGAAGTCTCAGGGAGTGCAAAGACTTCACCAACCTCTGGGTACCGCTGTTTCAGTTGCACAGAGAAGGGAACCGTGACTCACTCTGTCACCGACTCCGTAGCTGGCTCTTTGTCCTGAAGGAACCGCAAGCCACACCGTCTGCATCTTGCACCTCAACCCTGGTCTTGTCGACTATGTCCGCCGCTGCCACCACCGAGCCGCTGCTTGCACCGTAACCTGTGGACACCGCAGCCCGCACTGCCTCGCTTCACTTTGCTAGCCTGGTCTCACCGACACGGTCGATGCTGGCTCGACACCCGTGACCCCCTCATCATGCACAGCTGTCCGGCTCGGCCAATGCCAATGCCCGGCAACCGGCTCTGTCACCTGCATCACAACCTGCAAGCACCGCATAGAGCACTGTCACGCCCTGCACCACAAGCCTTGGTCTCACGGACGCCGTCTAGACGATCGTCTCCGAGCCGCTGCCTGCACAGCATAGAGAGGACACCGCACCCTGCACCTCTTCCACTTTGCATCGCAACTGTGACGGAAGCCACGACCGGCTCGCACTACCGTGCAAGCCACACTAAGAAAGGTACTGTTACCAAGTCTGTTCACGCTGTTGCTGGCCCGTACCGACGTGGTCCGCTGGATCTGCGAGACCTGTGTTTTCAGCATCGCAGTAGGCTCGGACCGAGCTACCGACATACTGTGTTTTCAATGTATTTTTGCAATTTAAAGATCTCTTGCTAACTATCTATTTTTAAAGTACTGTATTGTGGATTCTTTATCGTATTTGGTCTTGTTTTAAGTATATAAAAATATTGGATATGTTTCTAAACTGGTGTGGTGTGCTTTTGTAGTGTTTACACTGTATTACTGTTGGTTATGTGCAAATGCTTTACACACTGCCTCTGAGATAAGCCTGACTACTCGTGCCAAGCTACCAAGGGGGTGAGCAGGGGTTATTTTAGGAGTGTAACTCCCTTATCCTGACTAGGAAGAATGGTCCCTACTTGGACAAAGGTGCAAGCCCTTACCAACTAGGGACCCCCATTTCTAACAGGTTGCAAGAAATTACCTCAGATGTTTAAGAAGAGCCGTGTCTGGTGCACCACAGGAGTTTTTTTTGTTGGTCTGCTAGCGATGCAGGTTCAATTTTATTGTTGATCAATTCAGAAATCCAGCAGTAACTGTGATATACGAACATAAGCAGACAGTTGACACGTGTTTCATCACAGATAATTTTTTTAAGCCTATAGTTATCTATTTTAAATAAATTAATATTTGCTTTTATGCAATAGTTCCTCTACTTTTTTTTACTATAAGGGCATACAATGAGTATATTAATAAAATGTCTAGAATACTCTTTCTGAAATTACATATTATGATGTCTGTGAGGGTTATCTAAGTGCATTAAGAAGCATACCATGTCATTTAACTGTTTGAGATTTAATGTTTGTTTTGGCTTTTCTGGGAAATGAGCTCATGTCTACATGCTTGTATACAGGAATGTGTTTAAGGACATTGCCTTCACCTCTTGACGCTTTTTATGTGTGGGCATACATGGCATGACCTCTTTCAATTATGAACCTATATTTTGTGCTTCTTCACTTCTCACCCGAGTTGACTCTTCTCTAATGTACTGTTTCAACTTTAGGCATCCAATCTTTTAGGACTTTCCCCTCCTCTTATACGAGAAGTTTGTACCACTATAATGATGAAGCAAAACCAGAGTTGTTTATGTTAAATTAGAAATGTACCTCGTGGAGTTTATCATATGTGTTCACGACCTCGTTACACCTTTGATGAATTACCAATTAAAAAGATAAATTGGAATTTTTTGGAAACTTTTGGAAGACTGTTCTTTTATGTCTCGCATTCCCTTGACAAGTACATTAATTAGCCTGTATGATGAACAACAATAGACAGAAAATGATTCAAGATGCATTCCAGTATGGCGCTCACGTTTAGGTCGCACTGGAGGGGTGGGGGCAGAGGGGGAGTTGGGCCCTCGTCGGTTTACATGACTCTTTGCAGGTAAATGGAGGCCGAGCACAAACTAATGCATATGAATGGGGACAAACACGCCTGCAAGGTAAAAAAAAAATACTATTCTGTAGCTCTCTCTTTTATAAGAATATCATGTCGGGCGTAATCTTACTACTACAAACATCTTTATTTCCAGTACCATATTTACGAGAAGCACGGCAGGGACATTTTAAGGATTTTTGGGGCCCCTGTGCGGAACAGCTATGAATTTATGATCCACTTTCAACTCTTTCATGCTGTCTGCCAGGTCACTGTCAGTGATTGGCACACTTGTCCAAATTCTAAGTGTGTTTACGTCTAATATTCGGGGATAGTGACTTACGTTTTCAATATTGTAGCACAGTAGGAGCGCTCTAATTTTCCTGCAAATAACGTTTATGACACCTAGTGTGTGAGGTCCTATTTTGATTTAAAAGAACTTTATTAAAATCGATGTTGCATGAATCATAAACAAACCATTTAAAATGTATGTACTAGACTCACACATCAACCACATTGAAGGAAAACGGCATTTAAAACATTATGTTCAAGTATGAATCAAGATCATCCGGGCAAGACAAAGCTGGCTCTGTCAGCCCCACCCCATAAAGGATGGGGCCCTGGGCCAGAGACCACTTTGCCCAAGCCTTAAAACGTCTCTGAGGCACGGGCTTTCTAAGGCCCCATTGCAGCTGTTCGTAAAATCGATGTTGTGACTTCCCCTAAACCTCTTTGTCTCAGGTATGTGGTTGGACCTAACGGGTTTTCGGTTTTGTATTAATGGTTGTTAAACGAGACAATAATAGTTAACCATACGGGCATATTGGGCAATCCAAGACCTAGCCATCACTCCAGTTTGGTGAAATATATTGTTGTTTTCTTTTGCGATTTGCACTTTTTACAAAGTCTTCTCTGGGCTTTTGCATGTGTTTCTGATGTGAAATTGAGACTTCATCAGCACCTGTGATGTTATTCTCCGTAGCCGCAGGCATACTCGAATGAGGTTGACCTCACTGGTGCACCTCTTCAATGTGACAATTTATCATGTGAATATGTGTGGACATTAGTTTTTCTTATCTTTTCATACACATGATTGTGTTTTACGCTTCCTTACTGTTTAGCACCACAAAGCTAAGATTCCTGGACTTTTCAGTCCTTTGCGCGACGATAATTTCTCAACCATCCTTGCGGCAACAGGTGTGGAGCTCTATGGACAACTCATATTAAAGTAGGATTCTGAAGAGACCCTATTAAAACTGGTTTATATTTTCTCCAGCGGTCAAAACCTATTCCTAGGGGCTCCTGCGGGCACGCCTGGACCGTTACTCTTGCACAACATTTGGCTGACTATTGCACTTCATCTTGGACTTCGCTGTGATCAATGATAGCCATGATTTCTTCCTTATTGAATACATCAATCTTGATTGGTGTTTTGATCTGTGACACGCTATTTTGAGGGCAGCACTTTATGTACCTTTTTTAACCTCATGCGCGCTAGCGGAATTCCGCTCGCACGCTGAGATTTTGTAAATCGCATGTTACGTGACGAGCTGGGCTCGTCATCAGCGTGCGAGGAGGCTACGCCATGACGAGCCCAGCTCGTCATCAGCGTGGAAGGGGTTAACATTAGACAATGCACTGATGCTTGTATATTTTGAACCAACAGCCTTGAAAAAGTAGTCTGTGACTATCATGTGCTTATGTACGAATATCACAGTTAGTGCTGGATTTCTGAATCTATCACCAATAATATTGACCCGCTTCACTAGGAGACCAACAAAAAAGACTCTTGGGGTGCTCTGAGCTCATTAATGTATCTGAATTATATGGAGGAGTTTTTTCTCTTGGTCATGTATGTTCCACACTAGTCAGGCGACATAGTGTTCCTGGCACATTTTAGCACACATTACTTTGTACGGTATTGACATACCCGGCAACTTTGGAAGTGCAGAAGATTTGCATATCACTTTTATGTGTACATTTAGTAATCCGGCACTGTTCTCAGGAACACACAACTGTATGTGTTTCCGTCATTAAAGATAAGTAAAATATCTTATAATCACTGGTCAATTTTCTACATTGCGCAATGTTGCAGTTGTAAAGCCTTTGTGTTAACGTGTAAATATTAGTTTATTTCCTTTATTAAATAGTTGGTGAACTTTACTCAGAACATAGTGATTTAAATCTAGTGATTATTTTCTTCATTAATAAATCATGTTTTTTATTTAAGACTGCAACATTAAGAAATTATCAAACACCGCTGTAGTTGGTGCCTTAGTTGTAGGACACACTGGGTGATGTGAGCAGTAGTATAATAATTCAAGTGCATTACTTACTTTACTTATGCCTACTACCCATCCTCTGGTGTAGGCCATCAACCTGGACTCTCCAGCCATCTTTGTCCCGGGCTTTTCTTTCAATCTGATTCCAGGTGTAACCCATCTTATTGCCTTCAGCCTTGAGGCCTCAATGCCAGGTGTTTCTTGGCTTTCTTCTTTTACTTTTGCCTTGAGGGTTTCAGGTGAGGGCTTACCTGGTGGTGTTTTGAAGTGGGCTAGCGAAGGGTGTGACCTACCCAGCCCCAGCCCCAATGTCTTTTCCTGATTTTTTTCATGAACAGGTAGTTGGAAATTCTTCTGCCATAGGTTGTTGTTGCTGATGGTGTGTGGCCAGCAGATTTGGAGGATGTTCATCAGACAGGTGTTCATGAAGGTCTGGACTTTGTTGGTGGTGGTCACTGTTGACCTGCAACTTTTTTCTCCACACAGAAGGACCAATTTGAAGTTGGCGTTAAAAATCCTGATCTTGGTTTGCAGTGTAGCTCCTTGGTGTTCCAGATCGCCTTTAGCTGAATGAGGTCAGCACTTTCTTTGCTGATTCTTGACTTGACATTAGCGTCTGTGATACTCTGCTTGTCTATGACACTGTCCAGGTAGGTGAAGGCCTCTGTCTCTTCCAATGCATTGCCTGCAAGATTGACTAGAGTTGTGCTGGCCGTGTTAGCTTTCAAGATCTTGGTTTTTCCCCGATAGATGTTGAGGCAAAGTTGTGCTGATGTGGCTACAACAGTGTTAGTTGTCTCTTGTATCTGCAGATGGCTCTGAGAGAGTAGGGCCAGGTCGTCTGCAAAGTCCAGGCCATTGAGCTGTGTACACGATGTGCACTGGGTCCCATTTCTTCGCCTTGCTCTGGATGTCTTCTTGATCCAGTCTATGGCCAGCAGGAAGAAAAAAAAGGCAACAGCAAAACACCTTGGTGGACTTTGGTCCTCACGAAGAAGGCTCTTGTGAGTTGTCCTCCATGGACTATAAGGCAGGTCATTCTCCCGTGATTCTCTCAAGTTTATATGGCATTCCATTGAGGCACAGGAGTTTCTAAAGGGTCTCTTTGTCCACTTCTGCCTTCTCATAGTCAATGAAGTTGACATAGATGGAGGAGTTCCATTCCATAGACTGATTAATGATGTTGTGCAGTATTGCAACCTAGTCTGTGCAGGACCTAGCCAGGTGGTGGTCTCGCTACTAAGTATCCACTTGTTCCTTCATTCTATTCAGGAAGCCTCTGTTTAACACTTTGCCTGGGGTTGATAGAAGTAATATCCCTCTGTAGTTAATGTAGTTACTCAGGTCACCTTTCTGGGGGATTTTGATGAAATATCCATCCTTTCAGTTTGATGTCCCCTTTTTCCTCTTCTCAGATCCTTTCAAACAAGGGGTAGGGTCTGTCTACTGATGTTTCAATGCCTGCCTTCAGTACCTCTGCAGGAACGTTGTCAGGTTCTACTGCCATCCCATTTCTCAGATGTTTGATGGCTTGCTGTATTTCTTCCTTAGTTGATCTGCTACAGTTGATATGCAAGTCCTTGTCAGCTGGCTGTATGTCTCGTGTAGACTGTGGATGGGGCTGATTTAGATGTTCTTTAGAGTGCTCCATCCATCCTCGTTGCTGACCTTCGTCACCCATGATTGTCTTTTCAGCTTTGCTTTCAATAGATCTTTCTGGCTTGCTGTATCTACCGGAGAGTTTCCTCGTTATGTTGTAGAGATCTATCAAGTTTCCATGGCGTGCTTCCTCCTGGGCTTCTGTGGCAAGGCAATTGATAACTCTTCACTTGTCTGACCTTAGGCTTCTGTATGCTTCCTTGTTGGTTTTGGTGTATTCGCCTTGCGCTTTTGCTTTTTCTGCTCTTGTTCGTCTGGTGTTGTCTACAGCTTTCTTCTCGTTTCTTGTTTGGATTTTACTGAGTCTCGTGGAGATCCATTCTTTATGCTGGTGTTTCCAGGGATCCAGTACCTCCTGGCAGTTTGATGTCACTGGTTCTATGGTCTTCTCCTGCTGACTTTCTACTGGGTCTCTAGTGTCCTCTAGTTCTTGTAGGATTTAAAACTTGTTATTGAGGGTGACTGAGTATTCACTCTGTTTCTGTGCTTCTTTGAGGATGGTGATGTTACATTGCTGGCGTTGATTTGTCTGTTCCATCCATGCTTTCTTCAGCTTTAGCTTAAACCTGGCCACAACGAGCTGATGGCCTGACCTCATGCCCACTCCTCATCACTCTCACATCCTGCAGGGAACTCCATAACAACTTAGCAATGCAGACATGGTTGATCTGATTCTCTGTTGAATGGTCTGGGACACCCTCTTTGCCTTGTTTATTCTGTGTGGGGGAATACACTACCTTCCTATTACCAAACTCAGTGTTGTCGCTTCCAATCTTGGCATTGAGGTCCCATGACAGTATGGTGATGTCTCTCTCAAGGCATTTCTCCAGGATGGACTAGAGTCCGCTGTAAAACTGTTCTTTTTTTTATCTTCTTTGCTGTCATTTGTAGGTACATACCACTACATAATAATCATGTTGGTCCGCTTTTTTTTTACTTTGTGCAGAAGGTGGCTATGATAATTCTGGGACTGTGGGCTTCCCAACCAATCTGTTGGCTGCTGGCATTTGCATTAATGCTACTCCCTGAGTGTGTGAGGCATTATTTTCCTCATGTCCGGAATACGGCAGCATTCCTCCTGGAGCCAGTCTTTTCAGTCCAGACTGTGCCCATCTGGTCTCGCTGATGCCAAGCAGGGCAAGGTTGCATTTTTTAAATCTCTGCTGCCACTTGGGCTGTCTCACCTGTCTCATAGCTGGCCCACACATTCCATGCCTTGCTGATGATGGTCTTGGTCGAAAGCAGGTGGATCAGCTTTGTGGCTTCCAGGGATCTCTTACTTTCACCACAAAGCATTGTAGCTCTCGTGAAGTAGATTCCTGTCCCCCCAAGGCCGGGTATTTCTTTTGGCCTTTTTGTTGATGTTTCTATAGCATGGATTTATTTTCACACGGTGGGCCAGTGGTTGAATCAATTACAGAATAAACATGTCATGGGAACTCAATAAGAATTGAGAAATCCAACAATTAGTTTTGAGTTCCATGCTCGAAAGCACCAACATGTCGAGAGCTTTTACAATATTTGTCAGATTTCTTGTATGGAATGCTATAGCATGCCAAAAGTATCGCTTGTGACATCAGTTGAAATATGTTTGTTTACATTGTACACAGATGTGGATCGCATTCCAAGGCTGTGATTAAGACCTTAATTTGCTATTCTCAAAGCCTAATATTCACCATTCTACTATTAGCAAAGATTGATGAAAAACGTTCTTTAGACGTGATTACTCTTTTCCAATTATTGACCATCTACAACTTGTAAAGAATATACATAATATTCTATCTGAGGGGTCGGCGAGAGATACCTTTGTAGTGGAGTCAGTGTATCACCTCTTTGACCGTGATGGCTTTGGGGTATTTGGCAAATTCTGGGAAATCTAATTCTTATTAGATATTTTTATGAGATAATTAATTATTGATTTAATGTTTTCCCCATCCATAGCATAAATCTGTTTTCCTATATTCTTACAAAATGCAGCTGTGACTTTTAGTCCCTCCTTAGGAATTGGCCAAAACGTACTGCAAGCACTCTAGAGGGGGGGCCTTAAAGGGCTAAAAATAGAGCACTAGCCTGCATCAGTAGAAGGAGAGAAAGATGAAGATTGTGGACTGTTAACATAATACAGGTTTTGGGACTGACGGGTAGTCTTTCTAATTGATAACTCAGGACGAGTTGTACCTTGTGGCCTCTGTCCCTACTACAGCTTATCCTAAGAAAGCCAGAAGAGCTTTAGCAATTTTAAGATATTCACATGAGTATCTATATTGAACTAATTTATATCGTCTTCTGTTAAACAAAAAATCTAACATGGGTTTGACCCTCCTAGAAACCGTGTAGACATCAGGTTTGAAGTCAGGGCAGTGGTGCCTGGGCCAAAGGCAGCCTCTTTTGGCTGTTTTCTAACTCCCAACCATGGGAGAGGGGTAATTTCTTCATGGCTCGTATCAAACCCCATTGCAACCTAGCAACGCCATTTGTGGTACATTAGTGACCCGCCTACCTAAGCTGTTTTGTTTAAATATTTTTATTAACATTCCTGCCTACCTAAGCTGTTAGGCATCTTTCTTCTTTCATGCCACAAAAATTATCTTGGAAAATAAATGTATAACCCTTCTTGGAAAAACTACATTATCCTGCAGGAGAAGCAAGTATTACGATTTGCTGGCGCACAATATTAATCTGTGGAGACAAAGGAAAAAAAGTGAACACATCTATTGTTTTTCCCTTTTATACTAGGTTCTGTGCGTTGGCATGCTAGCCACGGTCCTCGGATGCATATTTGGATTAAAGCCCAGCTGTGCAAAAGAAGGTAATGTGTTTGAATCTTTCTACTGTTTTGTATGTAAGCCATCTTTCATTTTGTCGTTATGTGTATTTGGTAATCCGATTGATAGCCATTTCTAATGTTTTACCACAGAGGGTGAGGATGTATATGTTCAAGAGTAAAGGGAAAACTTTTGAGATTTCAGGTCACTGGACTGCTTTTATGAAACACTGTCGCCATATTTTATCCTAATACACAATCGGGTTTAGTAAGATGCACGAGGCAAGAGATATACAGGGATGTGGAATTCTTATAGCCCGACACCTAGGACATATTGTTTGGGCTCAAGGCCAACAAGTTTTCATGTGTATTTTGTCCTAGTGACAAATTGGCCCTAAACCACTGCAGCACAAACCCTTTGGCTGCCAGTTTGCAGTACCTCATTATGGACTGGGAAGGGCACTGTCTGCAGTTAAGATATTTTTGTCCATATGTTACGGCTGTTCAAACTTGTATTTATGGTTCATTAATTGAAAGCCTTTATATTTGGGGTGAGCGCTCCAAGTAAATGTTGTAAGCTCTAATTGCACTCTTGACAGTGGTTCCAGCATAAAAATGTGTACACGTTTTCAAAGTTTAGCACTAAGAGATTATGTATAATGTTCCCAGAATGTTCTCTGATTTCATGCAAATATTTGCAGAAGCTTGAAAGCAAGATTGATTCTTTGCTTTCAAAATAAAATTTTAACCGCTTAACCGCGGCGGCAATTCCGCCGTGGAGCGGCGGTTAAAAAGGAGTGGGCTGGGCCGGAGCACTTCGGAGGTAGTGTTTGCGACGGCCGTTGGCAGACAGAAGCAGCGAAGAGGTTACTAAAAAATGAAAGCATTTAGTAACATGTGTTGATGCATAATAGTATTTCCCAAAAATATTCATAATGGAAAATCAGCATAATGAGTTTTAATAAGATTATAGAAAACAAAAATAAACAAGCATTGACAAAGGCAGTAGATCTCAAATTGGTGGTCAGCTTTTTAGTCTTGTGAATGTGTGAATTGTTTTGGAATGGTTTTTGTAAAACCTTATTGGTGTGGGAGCTCTAGTCCCTCACTATTATAACAAACATTCGCAATAGCAAAACTTCTCGAAAAGCACACAATGCCACAGTAGTTACTTGCACTGAACAAAACTACTTTGTGTGCCAATATGCTCCTTGTGAAATACAACTTGAGGCTGCATAAAAAGTTTGCGATAAGGCCCACTATAACCAATTGCTGTACAATAAATCATTTTATATGAAATCAAATACGTTACTTTGCCTCATCTTTCCATCCCACCATAGCTAGTTGTGAGCCAGTTGGAATACTAATTTAATATATTCCTCACGGTTTTACGACTTGGTTCTGAACATGATGTTTTTTCACCTGCCCCAAATTATGTGGAAAACTCACTTTGTTAGAATTTCTTTTGAAAAAGCTGAGAAAGTGTTAATCTGTTTTATGCGCACTTGTTACTTTTGCTGATTCAGGAGGCGCTCTTCAGCTGGATAGGGATACTGAGGCGTGGGCTAGCTACTACGCCCAATGTGTGCCTCTGAAGTTCATATTGCCAATGATTTTACATGCTGGATGTCTTGTTCCTGTGTCTCATACTGGCTCTAAATGTCTTTTATATTTGAAAGAAGTGTCTGACTGTCCCAGGGCAATTCTACTCAGACAGTTGTGCCCCCATGTATGCATGCATACATACGCTTATTCGATTTGTTTTGTTTTGTGTCCGAGTTAAAAGCTCCAAATTCGTTTGTGTCTCGCCTGTTTCCATAATCTGAATCTGAAGCCAAGTGATTGTATACAAGATGATCAGAGAGGGTTAACTCATTTGTGTGAATACCTTTTCATCGATCCTGTCAATATTTTCAGGACTTACCTAGCAGCAAAGAGGCCTTGTCTATTCAATGTAGACTTGGAGTAGGCAGTGAGTCCAACCCTTGCTTATAACTGTATGTTTCTCTTCCCAGTGCAAATATGGCTGCAATGCATGCGCACACTCGCACAATGGCCACGTTTGAATGATTTTTGTTTTGCTTTAAGTAAAATTCTCTCAAGATGGTCGCCGTGCATGTGCTTGCAAATGTGTTGGCCATCTTGAAAGGATATTTAGTTAAAGTAAATGAAAACACATTCAAACATTGCAGCCAGCCATAAATGTGCACAGCTGAGCAGTTGCCATCTTTCAATGGCTTTAATATTGCCTTGAGAAAATCATTTGAAGTTGGCAGCCGCAATTGCACACCGCAACCAGCTTGGTGTGATAATTCAAAGCTGGGTGCTGTGCATGTAAACCTTGCAGCAATTTTCAAAGCATTTGTATTGAAACAAAAGAAAAATTAGTTCAAGACGGGCATCGTGCATGCAACAGCCATCTTGAAAGGATTTTTCTTGAAGCAGAAATACATCATTCAAATATTGGCACTGTGTATTAGCTTGCATAGTTGATGGTCATCTTTCAAAGCTTTTTCATTTGCTTTGAGAAAAATGATTCCATGATGGTGGCTGCGCATAATGTCCTTTGTGTAATGATTATGCACAATGATTATGCTTTGTGGCCATCTTGCATTTAAAAAAATAAATGGCAATGTCAAAAGGTTTCACAAGTGAAACCTATTGGCTTTGACAGTGCATTAACATTTTCTTTTGATTCATACGATTTTGTTTGTAAAATGAGTTTGAGTCATAAAAAAGGACCTTATTATGGGTAAATTGGTTGAAAATGATAAGGAAAATATAAGCAACAAAATGGTTGTACAGAGAACAGCAAAACTAACTTTCGAACTCCTCTTTAGTGTCTTTTTGTTATTTTTGCCAGGCTCCGTCCTGTAAAGCATGCCCGGTTATGTGGCTTATGCTATATTCACATGCAAAATTTTGCCTGAAAGCAAATGTCTCTCTTTTTAACTGTTTCAGTGAAAACGTGCAAAAATCGCTGTTTTGAGCGGAAATTTGGGAGCTGCCGCTGTGACAGTGCCTGCGTAGAACTTGGAAACTGCTGTTTAGATTACCAAGAAGTTTGCATAATGCCAGGTAGGGTAAAAAATCATCTAAATTTCTTTCAGGAAAAATGTTTGTTTTCCAGTGGTCTGTCCTACAGACACACGTAACAGCCCTATGCTTGAAATGCACAGAACCCACACAGAGAAGTGCTACATGTCAACATTTCTAGAAAACACTGTGTCAACAACTACCAATGATAATATAAAACAGGTTTGGAACTCAAATCGAACGTCTATGCATGCAGTAACACAAGCACTGCAGGCACTCTGCAGGGTTTTAATGCATTCCATGTGTGTTCAATCAATCAATCAATAATTTGTAAAGCGCACTACATACCCGCGAAGGTCTCAAGGCGCTGGGGGGGGGCGGGCACTACTGATCGAACAGCCAGGTCTTGAATATCCTCCTGAAGGTCAGCTGGTCTTGGGTCTGTTGTAGGCTCAGTGGGAGGGTGTTCCATGTCTTGGCGGCTAGGTGGGAGAAGGATCTCCCACCGGTGGTTGTTCTTCGGATGCGCGGAACGGTGGCGAGTGAGAGGTCGGCGGAGCGTAGCTGGCGGGTGGGGATGTAGAAGGAGAGCCGTCTGTTGAGGTAGGCTGGACCTGTCTTGTGGAGTGCCTTGTGTGCGTGGGTGAGGAGCTTGAAGGATATCCTCTTGTTGACAGGGAGCCAGTGCAGGTTTCTCAGGTGGGGGGTGATGTGGCCGTGGCATGGTACATCGAGGATCAGTCGTGCAGAGGCGTTTTGGATGCGTTGGGGTCGTTTGATGAGCTTGGTCGGGGCTCCTGCATAGAGGGTGTTTCCGTAGTAGAGTCTGCTGCTGACGAGGGCCTGGGTGACTGTCTTTCTTGTATCAGTCAGGATCCATCTGTAGATCTTGCGGAGCATGCGGAGGGGGTTGAAGCAGGAGGAGGAGACGGCGTTGACTTGCTTGGTAATTGAGAGTGTTGAGTCGAGGATGATTCCCAGGTTGCGTGCCTGGTCGGTGGGTGTCGGGGCTGCCCCCAGTGCCGTCGGCCACCAGGAGCCGTCCCAGGCTGAAGGGTTGGATCCGAGGATGAAGACCTCTGTCTTGTCCGAGTTCAGCTTCAGACAGCTGGTCTTCATCCAGCCGGCAACGGCCTTCATTCCTTCATGAAGGTTGGCTTTGGCGGTGATGGGGTCCTTGGTGAGGGAGAGGATCAGTTGAGTGTCGTCGGCATAGGAGATTATGTTCAGGTCGTGCTGTCGGGCTACGTGTGCGAGCGGGGCCATGTAAATGTTGAACAGCGTCGGGCTGAGGGAGCATCCCTGGGGCATGCCGCAGATGATCTCAGAGGCTTTGAAACGGAATGGGGGAGGCAGGCGCTCTGGGTTCTGCTGGAGAGGAAGGAGGTGGTCCAATCCAGAGCCTTGTCTCGGATCCCTGTGGCGTGGAGGCATGCACATAGTGTGTGGTGGCAGACGGTGTTGAAGGCAGCAGAGAGGTCTATGAGGATGAGTGCTGCGTTCTCGCTGTTGTTCAGCAGGGTCCTGATGTCGTAGGTAGCGGCGATTAGGGCAGTCTCGGTGCTGGGGTTGCTGCGGAACCCTGACTGGGAAGGGTCCAGGATTCGGTTTTCTTCGAGGTATCGGGTTAGCTGTCTGTTGATGGTTTTCTCGATTACCTTAGCTGGGAAGGGGAGCAGAGAGATGGGCCGGAAGTTCTTGAGGTCTATTGGGTCTGCCTTAGGTATTTTGAGTAGGGCATTGATCTCGGCGTGTTTCCAGATCTCTAGGAAGATCCCAGTCTCAAGGGAGAGATTGATGACGTTGCGCAGGTGGGGTGCGATGGAGCTGCTTGCTCTGTTGAAGACTGCTTGCTCTGTTCAATGGAGCATCAGGACAACTGGAGTCATTGAGCTCCGCTTCTTAAAAAACATCAGAATCATGACAACCATGAACTTCAGTGGAAAAGCAATGTGCCTTTTAACAGACCGTATGATATGTTATACGCTACTTGTATAGTATGCAACATTCACTAGTGTGGCCATCTTGGGACTATAACAGGCAGTTTAACAAAAGCATTTGTGTGAAAGGCAGGTAGTACTAATGTGTTCTTTTATATGCTGTTACTTGCCTTTGTTAACTGAGCACAAAACTTCTAACACCCTGTTAGGTGTATTGGTGTTTGTTGTTCTTAGTAAAAGTGCAAAGAGGACACACCTTTCCATTTGTACTAAATGTACATGAATATTCCCATTTTATTCTTACGTTAGTTGCTTTGGAGCCAATTCACCAACAAAAATAAGGATACTGAAAAACATTGGATTGTTGGTTGACTGGATGTAAGCCCTGGTCAACCAACAGCCACAATCCCTTGTAGGGTGAACCAAAAAAAGTCACTAAATTAACCTATAATTACCCATGGGTAGCATTACACAAAAAGTAGTCAGGCTTAACTGAAAGGCAGTGTGTACATTTATTTATGCAGCACACAAACATTATTAAATTAACATTAATAAAGTACAAAATACAACACACGACAAATCCCAAACCAAATTAGAAAAGGCATTGGCATAGCCAATAGGTCTCGCCTTTGGGACCTTTGTAAGTTTTTGGCCCCAGTGATTGGCTTTTGCAATGTTTTTAAGCTATGTTAAAGAGCTCTACAGCACCACCCTACAATTACTCTACAGCACCACTTAACAGCACTTCTCTACAGTAGCCCTTTACAGCATCATTCTGAAGCACCACTTTGCAGCACCACTCTGCAGCACCCCTTTATAGCATCATTCTAAAGCACCACTCTGCAGCACCCCTTTACAGCACCAATCTAAAGCACCACTCTGCAGCACCACTCCACAGCACCAATCTAAACCACCACTCTGCAGCACCACTCTGCAGTACCCCTTTACAGTACCCCTTTACAGCACTAATCTAAACCACCACTCTGCAGTACCCCTTTACAGCACCACTCTGCAGCACCACTCTACAGTACCCCTTTACAGCACCAATTTAAACCACCACTCTGCAGCACCACTCTACAGTACCCCTTTACAGCACCATTCTACAGTACCCCTTTACAGCACCACTTTACAGTACCCCTTTCCAGCACCAATCTAAAGCACCCTTCTGCAGCACCACTCTGCCGCACCAATCTAAATCACCACTCTGCAGCACCACTCTGCAGTACCCCTTTACAGTACCCCTTTACAGCACTAATCTAAACCACCACTCTGCAGTACCCCTTTACAGCACCACTCTGCAGCACCACTCTACAGTACCCCTTTACAGCACCAATTTAAACCACCACTCTGCAGCACCACTCTACAGTACCCCTTTACAGCACCATTCTACAGTACCCCTTTACAGCACCACTTTACAGTACCCCTTTCCAGCACCAATCTAAAGCACCCTTCTGCAGCACCACTCTGCCGCACCAATCTAAATCACCACTCTGCAGCACTCCTTTACAACACCAATCTAAACCACCACTCTGCAGCACCACTGTACAGTACCCCTTTGCAGCACCAATCTAAACCACCACTCTGCAGCACCACTATAGCACCACTATACAGTGCCCCTGTACAGCACCAATCTAAACCACCCCTCTGCAGCACCACTGTACAGCACCACTGTACAGCACCACTCTGCAGTACCCCTTTACAGCACCAATCTAAACCACCACTGTGCAGCACCACTGTACAGCACCACTCTACAGCACCACTCTACAGTACCCCTTTACAGCACCAATATAAACCACCACTCTGCAGCACCACTCTGCAGCACCACTCTGCAGCACCACTCTGCAGCACCACTCTAGCACCACTCTACAGTACCCCTTTACAGCACCAATATAAACCACCACTCTGCAGCACCACTCTGCAGTACCCCTTTACAGCACCAATCTTATCCACCACTCTGCAGCCCCACTCTGCAGCACCCCTTTACAGCACCAATCTAAACCACCACCCTGCAGCACCACTCTACAGTACCCCTTTACAGCACCAATATAAACCACCACTCTGCAGCACCATTCTGCAGTACCCCTTTACAGCACCAATCTTATCCACCACTCTGCAGCCCCACTCTGCAGCACCCCTTTACAGCACCAATCTAAACCACCACCCTGCAGCACCACTCTGCAGCACCCCTATACAGCACCAATATACAACACCAATCTGCAGCACCACTCTACACTACTACTTTACAGCACCAATCTAAACCACCTTTCTGCAGCACCACTACACAGCACCACTCTGCAGCACCACTCTACAGTACCCCTTACAGCACCAATCTAAACCCTCACTCTGCAGCACTACTCTACAGTACCCTTTTACAGCACCAATTTAAACCAACACTCTGCAGCACCACTGTACAGCACCACTGTACAGCACAACTCTGCAGCACCACTAAGCAGAACCACTCTATAGCACAAATTATGGTAACTTTTTAGTAACTGTGGACATTAGTAAACAGCACCTTCCTAGGTATGTCCACGTAGGTTACCAGTGAAGCTCAGTTTTTTTTTATTTAGGGTAACCCTACATTGCAAAACAAAATAATCAAAATGTGTGTGGGCAGCTTGTATAGCAAGCCCCCCCCCCCCCCCCACGTGTGTTTGAAATGCATTAACACCTTGCTTCTAAAAGACGACCAACTGAAGCC
Source organism: Lissotriton vulgaris (assembly GCF_964263255.1). Classification (NCBI taxonomy): domain Eukaryota; kingdom Metazoa; phylum Chordata; class Amphibia; order Caudata; family Salamandridae; genus Lissotriton; species Lissotriton vulgaris. Next base: position 1,294,171,740 of record NC_141694.1, read on the forward strand.
GCCAACAAGTCTGGAGTGGTGTGAAGCGTTCCAATAGTTTGTAAATGGATTTGAATGGAAGTCTGGGGTGGCACAGTAAAGAGAAAAGCCTCTTCCTTCTAAAGATTATCATAGAAAGGGATGTAAATGTGGCTTTGATCAACTTGCACATATGGGGGCTGTTTAAACTACAGGCTGGCAATTGTCTTAAACAGAACCAGATGTTGTACGAAAATTAACATTCCATTTGAGCTGTAGCAGTTTTGTTTGTAAAAAGTGTCACGAAATTCTCTCCCATAAGTGCTCCCTTTTTAGACCCACTCTTTAAACCTATAGGCTAACATTAAAGCAGGCATAATGTAGCATTGTGGAGGTGGGGAGTAGGGCCTTTCTATTGAACGCACGTCATTGGCAGTGTTAATGTGAGCAGAGCGCGTCCTGGAGCTATCCCACAGCCTTAATTGTTGATAAACCCACTGTGCAGCCGAGGAACCAAATGTTGATGTGAAAACTTCCTGAGGAGGAGCACTTTAAACATTAATAATGTAAAGCAGGTCTCGAAATTGAAGAAGTGCCCAAACATTTGGGAATGCCTAAACTTCTTGATAAACACATTGTTTTTCATGTTTAAAAAATATTGCATTACCTCTTGCACATAAATAAAAAGACAGGGAGAGAAAAAAACGTATGGAAAAGAAAACCGAAATAGGCGTTATAGAAAGTAGTGCATAGAAACAAAAAACTAAGACATAGTAAGACAGAAAGAGGTGTAGATAGATAGGGAAGCATAGACCGGGGTACAGAGAAATAGAGCGAGAACAACTGTGACAGCACAGTGCGTGAGAGAAGCCAGTAGATGGTAGGGCTGAGGGCAGAGTCGGTGACTTCAGCGCTCAAGCAAGGAGCGCCCTGGAGCCAACCCAAGGCCTTATCATTTGTTATACCAACTGTGAACCAGCGGGACACGGATGTAAATGCTAATACTAGGGGGGAGTGCAAGCAAAGGAGCATTCACAGCGATAAAAGACACAAATGAAACTGACGAAGAGGGAGGGGGGAGTGTGAGCAGAGGAGCCTGATTACAGCAATAAAAACACAGATGGCTGATGTGCACGTGCTAAATGTCTCGAAGAGACAGCATGTGCTGTCTCAAGTGAAACCTAAAAAGGAAATGTTGATACATTATTTGAAATCAAATTGACAAAACTCCAATCGGTAGCTGAGTATATAGTATACCACTCTAAAAGGGACTTAAAGTAAATTAATTATGCCAATTAGGTATATGCCATTTAGACCATGTTTAGGGGAGTGAGCACAAGATTTTGCACACTTAACCACTTCTAATCAATGCTAAAGTCCTATGGCCTACAAAAACAAATGTCAACAAAAATTGGAGGTACGTAGGTAAAACATTTGGAGGAAGACCACCCTAAGGCTGACAGGTCTGACAGGTCTAACAGGTACTTAGATTTTGATACAGAATTGTACAATGAAAGGGAATGGTCATCACCCTTTCATTACAGTTTTGTGGGCAACAATTTTGAAAGGACTTAGCTATCCATTCTGTTACTTGACCTGAAAATGATATTCATGAATCAACTTAGTGTAACTCTCTTGTCACCTGAAGTAATTTCCATATCACTGTACACCACTCTAGTAAATCTTTTGACTGCTCTGCTTTATTAAGTGGAACATTTTTACCGAAATAGTTTTACATTTAATTGCTTAGTTTGTCAAAAATGTATGAAAAATCGTGCATATATAATTAAACATCGCACTTTTTCAGAAATCATAACATTACAGCCATATTATAATATAATTATTGTATTCATACACATTCTATGTTATTGTATAGGCCAAATTATAAAAATGCACGCCCAGGGTTTGTCAATCCCTATACATCTGTAATCCGTTTAAAGGGAAAAATGTAAAAGTAACTTTTCTAAGTAAAATTGACAGAAAGAATATGCTATTCATGGTCTTGCTTATTGTTCACTCTTAGAGTAAAACCTGAATTCGTTATGACTATCAGATGGTAAACGGACAAAATATCGACTACAAAATATCGAATGGACATAATATCGAGTACAAAATATAGGCTGGACAGAATATTGAATGGACAGAATATAGACATCAAAAATATTGTTTTGACGGTAAGTAATGTAATATTGAATTTTGAAATATAGATAGTCAAAATATCGAAGTACATAATATAGGTTAATAAAAATATCGAACATTTAATAATATCGATTTTTTTATAGTGTATTTTATGTGTTAAAAGTGTTTGTTATAATGTAATTTAATTAATGAATTTAATGTTGTTTAAATTTTGCGCAATTTAATTCTGTAGCGGTTTGTGGGTTTATAGGGGAATAGGGTGGGAAATAATTTAATTATAATTAATTAAGTATGTAAATTTATTTATTGGTATTTGTTTATAATTGTTAATACATTTTTATTTTGTAATTAATTACATTTTAATTGCCAATCAATTTTATTTAATTGATTTATTGATAATTATGTTAATTTAACTAATTTAATTTCTGTAGCGGGTTGTGGGTTTATAGGGGCGTAGGGTGGGAAGTAATTTATTTATAATTAATTAAATATGTTAATTTATGTAGTGTTATTTATTTATAATTAATTGTTAAATAATTTTTATTTGGTAATTAATTACATATGCCGCAGCTGGAGCAAGATCACCGCAGAGCAGCTCACCGCCTCCCTCAGCCAGAACACTCCCACCAGCACAACGGACCCCAACGAAGCAGCCAGCAACCTCACCAAGTGGCTGACCACCTGCGATGATGACCTCGCACCACTAAAGAACCCTCCCAGCAGACCCGGCAGCAAGAAAACCCCCTGGTTCACCGACTAACTCAAGGAATCCAAGAACTGCCGCACCCTCGAGAAAGCCTGGTGGCTCGACCACACCACAGACAACTGGACCGCCCTCAAGCACGCCACCCGCAAACACCATCAGCTGATCCGCGCCACCAAGAAGACGGCACTCCAAGAATGACTGGACAACAATGCCCACGACAGCAAGGAACTCTTCAGCATCGTCAAAGAGTTCTCCAACCCCAGCGCCGGAACTAACGACATCACTCCCTTGCAAGACCTCTGCGACTCACTCGCCTCTTTCTTCCACCGCAAGATCGCCAACATACACAACAGCTTCGACTCACAGACCACGCACCCTACCACCGAACCAACGCCCGCCACCACCACCCTCTGCAACTGGACCCCGATCAGCACCGAAGACACCACCCGCACGATGAACTCCATCTACTCCGGATCACCAACCGACCCGTGCCCACACCACGTCTTCAACAAAGCCGTCGCCACCATTGCACCCCATCTCCGAGACCCCATCAACTCCTCCTTCCACACCGTCACCTTCCCGGAGACCTGAAAGCATGCCCAGCTGACCGGCCTCCTGAAGAAACCAAGGGCGGACCCCAGCTACCTCAAGAACTACCGTCCCATCTCGCTCCTCCCTTTTCTGGCCAAAGTCATCGAGAAGACCGTCAACAAACAGCTTGCCGCCTTCCTCGAGACGAACGGATCCCTCGACCACTCGCAGTCCGGATTTCGGGCCAACCACAGCACCGAGACCGCCCTGATCGCAGCCACCGACGACATCAGAACCCTGATCGACAACGGGGAAACAGCGGCCCTCATCCTCCTGGACCTCTCCGCAGCGTTCGACACGGTCTGCCACCGAACCCTAGTGAAGCGCCTCAGCAACATCGGAATCCGAGAGAAAGCGCTGGAATGGATCATCTCGTTCCTCACCGGAAGAACCCAGAGAGTCCGCCTCCCTCCGTTCAGATCCGATGCCACCGAAGTCATCTGCGGCGTACCACAAGAATCTTCTCTCAGCCCGACCCTCTTCAACGTCTACATGAGCCCCCTCGCAGCCATCGCACGCCAACACAACCTCAACATCATCTCCTACGCCGACGACACCCAGCTGATCCTCTCCCTCACCAACGATCCTACCACCACCAGAGCCAACCTACACGAAGGGATGAAAGACGTCGCCGACTGGATGAGGAACAGCCACCTTAAACTGAACTCAGACAAGACGGTAGTCCTCATCCTGGGATCATCACCCTCCGCCTGGGACGACTCCTGGTGGCCCCCGGCCCTGGGCACCGCTCCCAAACCAACGGACCATGCACGCAACCTGGGCTTCATCCTGGACTCCTCCCTGTCAATGACCAGACATGTCAACGCCGTTTCTTCCTCGTGCTTCAACACCCTGCGCATGCTCCGCAAGATCTTCAGACGGATCCCCACTGAAACCAGGAAGACCGTCACCCAGGCACTCGTCACCAGCCGACTGGACTACGGGAACGCCCTCTACGCTGGAACCACAGCCAAACTCCAGAGAAGACTCCAACGCATCCAGAACGCCTCCGCGCGACTCATCCTGGACTTCCCCCAACACAGCCACATCACCGGACACCTGAGAGAACTGCACTGGCTCCCCGTCAGCAAGAGAATCACGTTCAGACTCCTCACCCACGCACACAAGGCTCTCCACGACCTGGGCCCCAAGTACCTCAACGACCGCATGACCTTCTATACGCCCACGCGCCAGCTACGATCAACCAGCCACGCACTCGCCACCGTACCACGCATCCGCAGAGCCACCGCCGGAGGAAGATCCTTCTCCTACCTGGCAGCCAAGACTTGGAACTCCCTCCCCATTCACCTTCGCCGAACCCAAGACCATCTCTCCTACAGGAAGCAACTCAAGACCTGGCTGTTCGAGCAGTAACATATCCCTCTCCCTCAGCGCCTTGAGACCCTCCCGGGTGAGTAGCGCGCTATATAAATGCCGTGATTGATTGATTGATTGATTGATTGATTTTAATTGCCAATTAATTTTATTTAAATGATTAATTGATAATTATGTTAATTTGACTAATTTAATTTTTTGAGCGGGTTGTGAGTTTATAGGGGAATAGGGTGGGAAGTAATTTAATCATAATTAATTAATATGTTAATTTATGTAGTGTTATTTATTTATAAATAATTGTTAAATAATTTTTATTTGGTAATTATTTAAATTTTAATTGAGAATATATTTTATTAAATAGATGAATTGATAATTATGTTAATTTTACTAATTTATTTTCTGTAGTGGGTTGTGGGTTTATAGGGGAATAGGGTGGGAAGTAATTAAATTATAACTAATTACATAAGTCAATTTTTTGGGGGTGTTTATTAGATTTTAATTGTTAATTAATTAGTAATTAAAAAGTTAATTAAGTGTTAATTTGTAATTAATTAGTATTAATAGATAACTAATTGTAATGATTAAATTAAATTAGTATTTGTAATTAATTATTATATTATATTAAATTGGTAATTAATTTTGTATAGATATTAATATATATATATATTTAAATAATATATGAAGTATCTACTTTCCCTACTGTTGCACTCACTGGAGTGGGAATATTAATTTTTACCCCTACGCTATCCAAAGCTTTCCCTACTGTTGCACTCTCTGGAGTGGGAATAGTAAGTTTTACCCCTACGCTATCCAACGCTTTCCCTACTGTTGCACTCTCTGGAGTGGGAATAGTAATTTTTACCCCTACGCTATCCAACGCTTTCCCTACTGTTGCACTCTCTAAAGTGGGAATAGTAATTTTTACCTCTAGCTATCCAACGCCTTATCTAATGCTGTACTCTCTGGGGTGGGAATAGTAATTTTACACTTCCGCTATCCTACGGTAATAATATTGGATATTTTTTAATTATATTATGTTACTAAATATAGATGTTTTCACAAATAGGATTGTAAAACATTTTTTTTATAACTTTAAATAATTCTTTAATTATTATTAGGTAATTTAAGTATTTTTAAGTATTTTTTAGTACATAATTTTTAATATTAATTTAACATTGTTTTTAATAAAGTCGATATTTTTACAAACTATATTCTTGTAAACGATATTTTTTACTCAATATTTTTGTACTTACCTGTTTGTAGATACAAAGTCGATATTTTGTCTGTCGATATTTTTTCGCCGATATTTTTGGTAGTCGATATTATGTCCCTTGATATTATGTCAGTGATCCCTATCAGATCCCACCTGGGGCCACAGGGCCGTCAGGGCCACAATGGTGGTTGTTGCATATCTTATTGTTCTTCTGGTATCCTCCTTCTGGCTTTGGCTGTGCAAACTGTGTCAAGTACATCTGTTCTGCACTTGACTCTCAGGGTAGCGAGCACAAGCAGTCCAAGACTCTTCAGGGAGGCAATGTGGGGGAGAAAAACTCAGAACTTAAAGATCAAACTAGAGACAATAATTCACTGTCTAGTCCGGTGTTTATCTTAAGTAAACTTAAATGTTACAGCAAAACGAAATACTTCACATGTTAATGGGACTTGGTTCATGAAGAGTAATCCGGACTGCAGGTTTCGGCTAAGCACCCCTCCTTGGTCATATGAGGTTCTCATGATCTTTAATACTTTAAGGCATAGTAGGGCTGGACTGGGCAACAATAGCAAAACTGTGAGTTCTCCAAGTGATAACTATGCAGTGTTGACCCTTAGATCAGTATGTGCGCTCTTGACCTAAAAGTTCATGTTGGTATAATTTTGCCTCTAATGCAGGCATGTCTTTACAATTCAAGATTCAGTATATGTGACTTTCTTCCAGGTATGTGTTACCTTTTTGCCTGGGACACTTCTGTAGTAGTTCCAGTGTTGTAGCCTGTTTTGCACCTTTGTTGACCTGGGAAATAGTGCAGGACCATGGATAGCAGCCTCACTGTTGCCTGGCATCTCTCAGGTTCACATAGCAGCTTGCCTAGATGTTGAGTGGAGTTTCCTGCGCATTTGTCCACGGTGTGTGCATTCCGTTACAGCGATTACAGAGATCCTCCTTGGCGCATTGTACGATGAGCAGCAGTAGCATTTTCCTCTCTGAATACACTGCAGGTATGCTGGACAGTACACAGCAGACTTGAGTTGCTAGTGTCTTCATGAACCACGCCTGGAGACCAGGTGACCTCTCTTGTCTTGGTCACCACTGGTTGCACTTCCCATATTTTTTTACCTCTTCTGGGTGCCCCCACATTAGGAACATGTTGGCCTTCTCCCCAATGGTTCCCTTTCAAATATCATTTTGTGTATGTAGCGCAAACACAGCCTTTTTACAAGGTAATGGCTCTCATAGCAAGTAGTGATATGGTGGAGTCAAACAAGAGTATCCAAAACATGGGGACAATCAAGTGTGAAGACTCTGCACTTAGTTGTCAATGTAAGCTTTGCCTAGAAACGCAACAACAGAATCTTCGGGCCCAATCATTCCTCTGATCATCCACCAAATGGCAGTCCCCAGGAAAATCTAATCTGCAATCCCTTGCTAGACGGGCCTCAGAATTTCTAAGAGTAAACTTGTCTCCATCCCTATCTTACTGTCTGAGCCTCCAGCTTCAGGAATGCAAACAGTACACTTCCACTTTATGGGACAGTTATATTCATCCTCTATATTCTGCCATCTAAACTAGGGGGAATCAAGAATGGATCCTAGCCTTATTCACCAGTAGGTCTTCAAAACCCAATATGTTTCTGCCAGTGCTTTAGTTCAATAACTCGCATGGGGAGCATACAAACGATTGATTTAGGCCCAGCTCTTAGTACTGGGGTGAATGTATTCAATTGTTATGCATTCTGTCCATAAATTGTTCTTTTTGGATTTGTCACACTGAGTGGGATGGGTATGTCCAGTCGGGGGGCCCGTGCTCTCCATGCCACTGGAGTCTAGCTATCCTGGCTGATGAGGGGTGAAACCCTGAAACCGGTCCTAGGATGCTTTTTTGCAGTCCAGGGAGGACCTGGCCAGGCAATTTGGGCTGGACTGTTCCCATTGGCCGCAGGGTCAAGCCCGGTTTTGCATATGGCTGGGTTTAAACTGGAATGGCATTGGGAGCAAAAAAAACAAAGGAAATAGGCCCAGATCTCTGTACTGGGATGAATGTTTGACATTGTTCTGCATTCTCTCCATGAATTGTTCTGGTGCATTAGTTCAATAACTTGGCATAACCTAAAAGATTGAACACACACCATAGAACTCTCCCGTTCCGCATTTAAAACAGTGGAACATGGAGGTATCTCAGGGCTCAGCATTAAGCCCAACCCTCTTTAACATTTATCTGCACCCTCTTCCAGCCCTCATTAGATCATTTTACGTTATCTTCATAAACTTTGCGGATGATACTCAGTTGATGATTCTAATCTTGGATAACTTTCAGCCAGAGTTACTGGATATGTGTGATGACTGTCTGAGAGACGTCTCGAGCTGGTTGAGCATCAACCTCTTAAAGTTAATGGAGATAAAATGGAAATTCTTCACTGCTCTACGGGCAAGCAAACGGCCGGGCTACCTTCTCACTTTTGGCACTCTATGAATATTGCCAGCCGGGAACTGTCCTCTGCGGTATACAACTTAGGGGTTCATCTTGATAACAAGCTCTCTTGAACTCCTGTGGCAGCTTGTTTTGCCCTGCTTTGCTCCCTCGGTAAAATGTTGCCTTTTCTACCATTGTCCGAAAGAACACTGGTGATACAAAGTACGATCCTGAGTAGACTTGATTACTATAGTGCTCTTTTCCTAGGCTCTCTTAACTTCTTACTCAAGAAATTGCATCAACTTCAAGCTGTGGCTGCTGAGGTTGCACTGAATGTGCCTAGACATTTATCGTGTTCTCTAGGTCTGGTGGAGTCCCTCTGGCTCCTGGTGGAGTAAAGAATTGTCTTCAAATTGCTTTGCATTATTTTCAGAGCGATGCATACAAATTTTCCTATTTTTCTCCAAAAATTCAAGCGCTACTCACCTTTGAGAGATCCGCGCTCTTCCAAGTCTAATATTCTCTTTATTCCCAAATTTCTTTACGTCCAGACTGGTGGTCGGTCCTTCTCAATCAGAGCTGCTCAACTCTGGAACAGCTTCCTGCCTTTTCTAAGAGCATATCAAGATCTGCTCTTTTTTAGGAAAGCATTAAACACATGTCTCTTTCCTCCTTAATTTCGTTTATGATCAGACGGTTCTGACAGGTTTTTCTAGGAGGCAAACACCAGAATTCCTTTGAGGTCTCAGTTGCGCTTTATAAATACTGGTTCATTCATTCAATTACATAGACCATAGTCCCATGCCATAAAAGTGGGCACGCTTTGGTTGCACCCCTTCCGGACACATACCAGATTCTGTAGCTTGGCTTCACCAGGGAACGGCTTATGTCTCACAACACCTGCTTGATTAGCATTCTACCAGGTCCAGGAAAGCCAGGATGCCAGTTTTATGTGTAGTCAAGTCACTTGTGGCCTGGGTACTCGCCCGTATACCATGCAGTATTTTTCCATTCCAGCAATAACCCATTTGTCATTTTTCCCTCTGTCATCCGCTGGTGAAATAACCTGCTCTGACAATGCAATATCTTATGATTTATCCTCAATCGTTTCTGTCAGTTATCCTCCTAAGCAGACAAAACACCTATATGTCTCAATGCTGAACCCTAGTTAAGTCGAGCCTAGCGCAGCGCTCATGCGCTGCTCTAGGATAAAAAGACCTCTTGGAATCGCTTTGGACTTCCGACCTATGGCTTGCGGTTACGAGCAGCGTTTTGCGAGCGCTCGTGCACACCATTCGACTCGCAGGCCGATGGCTTTTTGTTTTTGTTATTGAACCAGCTGTAGCATCTGTAAAGGCACTGCCCTGCAATGGTCATAAGTAGTTATCACTAGCAAACAGAGGAGTTTTCTGGTTCTAGTCACCAGGTCGCTTAAGATATTGTCTATGAGGGTCTAAGCAGTGCACTGTAAGGGCATTACGATTGTGCTATCCATCATATCTTCCCGCCGCTGCATCCCCTGTGGCCCCACCCCCCTGGTCTCCCATTCGCCGCCCAACTCCCACCTCCCAGCAGCTCCTCCCTCCCTCACCCCCTCATATGGAAGCCGCGCAACGGCCACGCCGCTGGCGCGCCAAAGGCATGCATATCCGCGCCTCGACCGCGCCCACCACCAGGACCCCTGGCCCTTGCACACAACACAACGCCCGCCTCCGCTACGACTCCAGCACCCTCCACGCACTCAACACCGGACGTTCACGCACCTGCTGCCTGGCCGCCCCGAAGCGGACCCAAGGACCCTTCTCCTGCCGGAACTGCAGCATCACCAGCATCCTTCATGCCAACCCGCCCTACAAGGAACCCAACTTCCTCTGATAGATCCTGCTCAACACCCTCTCCGCCCGCAAACTCGCCGTCGAACTCTGGGACCTTCTCGACACCAACGCCCCATACGTCGCCTTCCTGGCGGAGACCTGGCTGACCCCCTCCTTGGCACCCGACATTGCCCTAGCCATCCTGGAAGGCTACAAGATCACCCATAAGGACCGCACCAACGGAATAGGAGGCGGGATTGCCATCATCCACAGAAACACCCTCAAAATCTCAACAGACACCGATGACACCCTCAGCACCGCTGAACACCTGCACTTCCATATCCACACCAACCCCAACACCACCCTCAGAGGCACCCTCATCTACAGACCCCCGGACCACGACCGCAGTTCAGCGACTCCATCACTAACTTCATCAGCACAAACACTCTCGCCTCCACGGACTACATCCTCCTCGGGGACCTGAACTTCCACATCCAGAACAACGATGACTCACACTCCTCCACCCTGATCGACAACCTCGGCAACCTCAGACAACTCGTCACAACACCCACCCACTCCGCCGGCCACACGCTCGACCCCATCTTCTCTGCAAGCACCCAAGTCTTCTTCGACCTCACCACCGAACTCCACTGGACCGACCACCGCTGCATCCACTTCACCTTCCGGAAACCCATACACACCACTGCACCCAGCAGATGCCTCGCCGCAGCTGGGGCAAGATCACAGAGGACCAGCTAACCACCGCCCTCGTCCAGAGCCCACCCGCAGACCCGACCGACCCCCGATGTCGCAGCCTGCAACCTCAGACAATGGATCAACAACTGCGCCAACACCTTCGCCCCGCTCAAGAAACCCCCCAACACCCACACCAGCAAGAGGGCCTTCTGGTTCATCGAAGACCTCCAAGCGGACCTGCCAAAAACTAGAAAAAACTGGACCCACAAAATAACACCATAAAGCTACACAGCCCACAGGAACGCCACCAGCCGACACCACCAACTCATCAGATCCACCAAAAGGACCACCTTCAGAGACCGCATAGACAACAACGCACACAACAGCAAAGAGCTCTTAAGCATCATGAAGGAACTCTCAAACCCCAGCTCCAACACCAACGACAACCCATAGTCACAAGACCTGTGCGATTCGCTGGTCACCTTCTTCCATGCAAGATCGCTGACATCCACCGCCGCTTCAACGCAGTCACCACCCCGGCAACCGCCGACACCCCTGCTTCCACGACTACCAGCCGCACCAACCGCCTGCTCGCCTGGACCAACATCAGCGACGACACCATCAAGTTCATGAACACCGTCCACTCCGGATCCCCGGAAGTCCCCTGCCCACACCACATCTTCAACAAAGCCAGCAGCACCATTGCACCTCACCTCCGGAAAATCATCAACATCTCCTTCGAGACAGCATCATTCCCAAAGAGATGGAAGCACGCAGAGACCAACACCTTACTAAAGAAACCCAAGGCGGACCCCAAGGACCTCAAGAAATTCCGACCCATCTCCCTGCTCCCGTTACCAGCGAAGGTCATAGAAAAGGCCCTCAACAAACAACTGACCAACTTCCTCGAAGAGAACAACATACTGGACCCTTCCCAGTACGTGTTCCACAGCAACTACAGCACTGAAACCGCCCTCCTTGCCACCACCGACAACATTGGGATCCTGCTCGACAACGGAGAAACCTCGGCCCTCATCCTCCTGGACCTGTCAGCCACTTTCAACATAGTCTGCCACCGCACACTAAGAGCACGCCTCCACGACGCCGGAATCCAAGAGAAGGCCCTGGACTGGACCACCTTCTTCCTCTCCGGGAGAACCCAGAGCATCCGCTCCGAAGCCACCGAGATCATCTGCGGCGTACCCCAAGGCTCATCCCTCGTCGAATAAAGGTTGTTGTTGTTGTCATCCCTCAGTCGAATGTTGTTCAACGTCTACATGGCCCAGCTCACCCACATCACCCGAGGGCACGACCTAAACATCTCCTATGCCGACGACACCCAGCTGATCCTCCCGCTCACCAAGGACCCCCACACCGCCAAAACCAACCTCCACAAAGGAATGAAGGTCGTCGCCGACTGAATGAGGAACAGCCGACTGAAGCTAAACTCGGACAAGATGGAGGTCCTCATCCTCCAGTCCACCCCCTCGGCCTGGGATGACTCCTGGCATCCGACGGCACTAGGAGCACCCCCTACACCAACCAACTACGCACGAAATCTAGGGGTCATCCTCGACCCATTCTCTCCATGACTAAGCAGGTCAACGCTGTCTCCTCCTCCTGCTTCAACACTCTCTGCATGCTTCGCAGGATCTTCAAGTGGTTCCCCACCGAAACGAGAAGGACGGTCACCTAGGCCCTCGTCAGCAGTAGACTGGACTACAGCAACGTACTCTACGCAGGAGCCCAGGCCAAACTCCTGAAACTGCTCCAACGCTTCCTGAATGCCTTGGAATGCCTGATCCTCAACGTCCCCTGCCGCAGCCACATCACACCCCACCTGAGACACCTGCACTGGCTCCCCATCAACAAGTGGATAACCTTCAAGCTCTTCACCCATGCGCACAAGGCACTCCGCGACGTGGAACACCCTCCCCATCCGCCTACGGCAGACCAAAGACCTCCTAACCTTCAGGAGACTCCTCAAGACCTGGCTCTTCGAACAGTAGCAGCATTCCCCCACCCCCCCAGCGCCTTGAGACCCTCGCGGGTATGTAGTGCGCTTTACAAATGCTTGATTGATTGATTGATTGATATCTGGGGAATGTAATCTTTTCTTGCGGTTCAGGCTTGTACGGATCCAAAAACAAAGTAGTTTCAGCACTCTATTGTCAAAATAACAACACTTTCGAACATATATGCACTTTCAGTAAGTACTGAAAAAGCAATAGCACATAAGAGAAAAGTCATCCAGAGTCAATAGATGTTTTTCTTCTTCCAATTTTCTCTGTATTTATTCATGACACAGAAACATCTTTACAGTTGGAATTATCATATCCAACGCGTTTCGTCTCTTTAGGAGACTTCTTAAGGGCTTCAAGTATATGGCAATTGTTATGTTCATCAGGCAACACGTAATATTTCAGAAAGCAGTATGGGTACAGCATCCAATACAGTATTTTAGTAGTCTAGAATCGGCATAATAACCGCACGTATTTCGATCAGTGTGTAGACTCCGATGACGATTACGTGCTTGGTGCGCATAATAGACACCAATAGGCCATGTGGTCACGTGTGTTGTAGTGGCGAGCACGCGCGCACCACTCGTTTTATTTGTGAACACAGACCCATGTTCCGGTTTTGCTCGTGTGTTTGTGGACAATAATGCGAATAAGTCATGCACTTTGTTTTATGTATTCTTCGGGTCTTTTTCTCTCTTTTTGAAAGCGAGCTGCCATTGGATTTCTCAGAAAAGCCGGTGCCTTTGTAAAAAGATCAAATGCTGGCCAGCATTGCAGGTGAGTTCCAGTAAATTCTGCCCGGCACTGATTGGGACGTCTCTATTTGAAGTGTTTTCTACCTTTGCTAGACAGTTGCTCAGCCTGCAAATAATACAAAAATCAAGGTACAAAAGATGTCTTGCAGGTAGGCCCTTCAGCAGGTGAGGGTATGAAAGCTGCGCATGAAAAAATCAGATGCCTGTACAGAAGTTACCGCACAGACGCGCGCTCCTAAGACACCCAGAGCCGCGGGCCGGACTTTTCAAAGGGTACGCATTCACCGGCCTCGGCGCAGTAATCATGCATTTTCTCACAGCACTGCTTGGGCAAGGGTTGCTCTTTATTGTTTACAATGCCCTGCACATATTCGGACTCTGTGCACTTGTTTTTTATTCCACCCAGTTCTCTCACAGGCAAGCACATTCCTTCCTATACTCTCTCAAAGGAAGTTGACGTTGCACTTTTGCTTGATCTAACTAATTACTGTAATTAACAGTGTGAAATTGGGAAAAATAACATCCGCTTCCTGTAACTCTGGTGCAGTCCCTGTCACACTGGTCTTACGTGCCACCTATAATAGGAAACTACATGTGTTCATCGTGACTCGAGACTTGACTTTCGGACCTAGCGCCAGGGCCGGCTTTAGGCATGTGCAAGCTGTGCACCTGCACAGGGCCACCAAACCCCAGTGGCCACCACTCCAATATATATCCTTAATATAATAATCCTCTGAGGATGGATACATATTTGCGTGGCGGCCCCTGGGAGGGATTTGGCGGCCTCCAGCTCTGTTCCACTTCCAAACACCCTCACCCCCCCTCTTCACTAGCCTCCAAGCTCCGCCCCACCCAGGCCCCCTCTTCCGGGGCCCCCTACCTACGCTCCCTGCCCAGGGCCGCCTAGAGCCGCCCCTGCTAGTGCCTTCATCTCCAGCACACCTTATTATAATTTCACAAAAGATGGGGGGCTCCTATTCTTAACTCACTCCAGGCTGCCAGACATTATCACTGAGTCGATAGGAAGGTAAGACGAAACACACTGATGTCACAACGTGCAGGCATTGCGTGAAATACACTGAAATCCTGATGTTTCATTCTAGCTGCACCCTGAAAGGGTTACACAGGAAGAAATTAAGAATTCCCGGGCAACCTCCCCACAGCGTCACCCATTCAGCAGGAATTGAATGAATAACTTTTGTATTGTGGGCTGCAAGACGGGCCTCAGCGTGTTTGTTTGCGTGGGATCCTTTGCTGTGACTCCACTAAAGCGCATGTGCTTTTCATCTCTCATCCTCCTATGCTCACCTCACATGCCCCCACCCCCTCGTCTCCCCCTGCAGCCCTCTGTGGTTTTCTGTTGTGTCCTTCTCCCCCATGCTTAGTGTTCTCTCATGAGATTTTCTCCCCTACCTCATGCTGCTATCACTCCTCACACTCTGCCTTCTTATTTCCATCATGTGCTTCTCTTGCCGTCCCAGTGTTGCCCCCCCCCCCACCCAGTGGTTGAAGTGGGGAAAAAAAGTAGGGGAACTGTGGGCGGAGTATCAGGGGTGGGAATAGCCTGAGGATTGGATCAGTGGGCGGAGTCAGAGGTGTGGCTAGAAAGAGCAAAACATTGCAATATTTTGTACGTTTGGCATTTCTCTGACCAGTTACAGCTTATAACAATATTTAATTCAAACAAAGGATAGACATGTTTATTTGAGGTTTAATGTAGAAGGTATTTACATTGAAATACATTTACAATGTGGGACTTGTTGCCAATCACAGAATACACCTATAAGTAGAATCATAAGCCATTTGTCTCCGAACCATGTAGTTTCTTTCTTCGGCACTTCTACTCCCTTTTTCTAACAATTTCTGAACAAAAAATTTGGGTTTAAATTCTATGACAGGAGAACCCACAATTTTATGAACAATATAGAAGACAGACGATTGATTGATATTCTGTTCCACAGTGGTGTGAACACATCATTCATTACACTCCTCCGGGCGCCTGTCTCCAACAGAGCAGGAGGAGAGAGTATGGAGAGAGCATGGTGGGGGGGGTGCATTCCTCCAGAGGGCTCTTCCGTCAGAATATGCCTGCAAGTATAATACACTTTTTACCCAACTCTGTGGTGCTCGTTTTATCACCCTAGGAAGGATGAAAGGGTGAGTGGCTCTGTCAGAGATTTGAACATGTGACTGTAAAGCCCCACAAGGGTCCCTGGAGAGGATGCATTAACCCACTGAGCCACCAGACCGCGTTTCAGGTACATCTCTTTAAGGGAATCAATCTTTTAAGCTTCTGCACCCCACCTCCTTCCTTTAGCCAGAGGTTTTACAGCTAATGGTAATAAGCAGAGCTCTCTCTCGTTAACAAAATTCACCGCGTACCGGAGGGAATTGTGGCATGGAAGCCATTGGCAGCCACCAGTTCGCTGCCAGGAACCAAGGGTTTGTTTATTGATGCAAATTAAAGTGTTGCCTCTCTTAGGAGGGATCGGAGCTGATAGAAGCATTTACAGAAAAGTTCTCATGTTAGCATTACCCGGATGCAGAACAGGCAATTACTGCTGGACATAAAGATAAGACCTATAGTAAAGATAACTTGTCTTTAGGTAGCACTTCAAACCGCACTTCCGCATTTCTAAGCACTGAATATAACAGGTGTTATTTTTATGCAATGTAAAATTTGTTCAATTTTCCGCCGCAGAAAAAAACAGAACTTAATAGAAAATACATTTTGTATTCGTTGGCGAGTGTTTAACTGGCTGAGCTATCTGTCCGGATCCAAAATGATTGTGTATGCATTCATGGCTTGTTTCGCCAAGCTTCCTTTCCTTTTTTTCTATTTAAGTTCATTCATACAGAGCTCGGGATAATGTGAGGACACTTTACCAAAATGAGATTGATTGAGACAAGATACCTGATTTGGAGCATAAATGGTCCGGCATTATTATTGACCATTATTATTGTTGTTGTGGGTGTTTCGCTGTTTGCTGCTGCACAGACGGGGTGGGGGGTGTCTCTGGTTGGTTCTGATGGGTGTTAGTATGTGCATATCATGGGGTGAGTGCTATTGTGCACACAGATGTAGAAAAATAGGGGCCTAATCATGACTTTCACTGTTATGGTGGGGGGGGGCAACCCTTCCTGAAATTACAGTTACAGCTTGTATCACCTGTGACTTCTGTGCATATACTGTTTTTGGCTCACAATGGGGAATAACATACTGAGTGCGAAATTACAGCACCCCTTGCTGCTGTTTTCCCACCATTACTTGGTCAAATGCCTGCTTTTGGCAAGGGGATCTGTAACTTTTGGCAAGTGGATCTGTCTGGGTTTTACTGTACTCAGTACTACATCATGTAAAGTAAAATCCTGTGCTCAGCATACTACCACCACATCAGTTTTTTGGTGCTTCTCTTTAAGCTTTTGTCAAGGGCCTATCACGCAGTAACAGACATGCCCCTAAACCAAGCCAAACCTATTGGCTTTGCCAGTGCTTTTAACCAGTATTGGATATTTAATTTTGTTGTGAATAATTAGAACTGAAAATGTGTTCAGGTTTGAAAATATGAGTGCATTAAACCTTTGAAGATCTGCGGACGGGGTGGTAGTCTTCAGAGTGTCTCATACATTCCCTTTCTTCCAGTCACATTACTTTACTCTGCAGTTTGTCTGCTAAACACCTACACCCAGGGCTTTAAGTGGATGAAAAAATTAGGGTGGGGTCCATGAAATGTCAAAGCCTAAATTAATTAAGGGTGTTGCTTAAATATATACACTAAAATTCCTCTACAGTACTCAGAACCACTATCCCACACATTTGCATAGAATCACAATGGCAACCGGCATACCGGAACATTGCTCTGCGTGCCTTGCAGCAGCGCTTAAGACTGAACAACCACAATTTCTGAACACCGTTTTTCCCCTGATAGGAATTTCCGAGAAATGCACTCTACCTTCAGCCACAATTCAATTTTACCCGTTATAAACACTTGGATGCAACTCAGTTCGAATCATGCACTACATAAGACCAATATGCTGCCTGTAAAAAAAAAAGTTTACACAACATACTTGAACAAGCCTTAAAAATGCAAAATGTTCGCCTTTTATTAAGTTAAAGCCATTTATTTTGCTATACATTACCATTAGCAAGGTAAGTGGCTTTAACTTAATCAAAGACGCGAACTATTGCATTTTCAATGCTTGTCGTCTTTTCCAGTAGGCGTCCCTCAGTCTGTGTGAGCTCGAAAATAAAGGGCAGAGGTGTTCAAGGGCGGGGGCCAACAAAGCATCCTGATGTGACCATTGTATTGGTCACAGTGAGGGGAAGGCAGGAAGCCTCAGCAGTAATGAGCTGTAAATCACTGCACAGCAGGGCCATCAGAGGTGGCTGTTTTTGCGTGCTAAACCAAGGCGGATGGCCCTTTCAGCTTGCTTTGCAGGTCCCTGCCCCCAGATACAGAGGGGAAGGGGGAGGAGGCCGTGGACACTGCGGAGGCTTCGCTCGATGTGCACCACACGGCTGAATGCTAAAGTTATCATTTTTATTAGGAACGTTCCTGCCGTCCTGGGATGCTTTTTAAAAATAAAGAAGTAGGGGAACGGACTGTAAAAAAAAAAGTTTACAGTAGGGGCACGCTGTGCCCTGCCATTCCCGCCCACTTCTACCACTGCGCCCCACCCCTATGTTAGTCTACCTTGTGCACTGATTTTCCCCACTTGCTGTTTCTTCACCACCAACTTGTGTTTTTTTTTTATATTCACCGAATCAAGAGTGGCATTTGCCATTTTGGATTGGAAATAAATAACAAACCAGATTGTGCCCACATGATTCCCGGCTCGCACCTGTGTTGTGGCACGTACATGCCAGCGGAATGGCATGACTGATACTGACCCATTTTGCTTTTTCCCTGACGCTGTACTCCATGGCCAGTACGCATTAGGAAAGCAAATCTGTCCCAGAGAAGTGTGTTGACTTTGTCCCTGCTTGTTAAATTCGCCATGCACTGACTGATACCTGCCATTTAAAGCTGCGAAGTTTGGACACTGAAAACCGAGAATACATTGTTGGCATGGCAATCGTGATCTCACCATAGTGTTGCACAGGAAGCTTTTTTGGTTGTGCAGTTTCCTCCATGTAGATTTTTTTACGTTATTGAAAAACTGTGGTTGTAATCTTTACTTCGAGAAATTTTGTTTTTTCAATTTTTTGTTTTTATATAAATATTGTTCTGTTTATACGCAACGACTGTCTGCCCAAAAACTTTGACGGGTGTGCTTGTGGGAGCATGATTAGAGATGGCATTGCAAATGTGGTAAAAAATCCACAACTCTGTAATTATAGTTTTGAAAACGGCCATGATATTAATGGTAAAATAATCCGGAGCACGTGTAGCCTGCTCTTATGAAGAGTGCTGTCACATTGATAACCTTGGCTGGCAGATTGCTGGCAAATTACATTTGTCCGAACCCAGCCATAGTATGGTGTGTGCTTCCCCAAGGTACTATCTCCATATTTTCCTTTTATTGTTCTTTGGAACCCAAACTCGACATTTGCGTTCCTTGTTATATTTATTCGTGTGTTTTTTATTGAAACAGTGAAGTTTGTGCAGAATTGCGTAATACAGAATACTGCGATATATTATTATAGCTTCTGGGCTTCCAAATGGGGGAGAGTTGTAATGGGAAGTATTTGATAAGTCGGAAATGGATGGCCCAGGAAAAGTGCTCTTGCTGTTTGTGCCTTGGTAACACCAGCCAGTCGTCTTGCAATCGGGCGTGCATAGAAGTCGGCTTTAAACCAGCAGATGTCCATGCTGCCAGGCCAACTGGGGAGGTTAATGCACCTGTTGCCCAGACCCGCATGAAACCAGTAGGCCGCGTTTCATTCCTGCTAGAAAGCTCAGTGGGCTGCTGTGTCTGCTGCAAATGCGGTGTCTAACTTGTACTCTGAACGCTTGAATCTTAGTAACATAGCTCAGGGGATTGAGTTATTACTACAGAGATATTTTGCTAACTCGCTGGTCACCGGTCAGTATTTGACATCAATAGTGTTAACACTAAAAATGTTAACGCTGCGGGACACTTTGGCATATGATGGCGCTTGCTTTATAATTGGGCATTACAAAATATTATTATTTTACTATTCTAAGTAGAATAGAATTAGATAGCTGTTGCATGTATTCATATAAAATAATATTTGACCGAAAGCAGCTCACATTTATTTTATATAAATAACACAAGTTATTTTTCTGGAAAATACAAGGCTTAGGCCATAAAGCTAAGTGCACATCTCTAAGACTTGCCCAGGAATTCCTTTTGCCAGTTCCTTTTTGGTTGCACCATTTTAGTCATGAAAAAGTGCATTTCTGCGTGATCATTAAGACAACTGCACACTTGAAAAATAATAACAATATTATGCCCAGGAAGAGCGCGCGCAGCGTCTCATACTTTTCGGGAATGTATCGTCCCATGCTGTGAAAAAAGATAACTTTACTAAATACTGTAGCCCTCAAATATTTTCCTAGTTTTCGTATCTGGTTGGACTGTGAATGGTATGTTTGTGCTGAGTGCACTTTGTCGCATGTGGAAACCAGTGCGTGTTTTTTATTTTTTATGTAGTTTTTTTTTAGGTGACACGAACTTGGCCCGAAGGTATCTGAGCACTTCACACGAGCATCCGTTACATTACAGAAGGATGTATTCATTTTTTGTAGGCACGGGAAATTAAGTGATTTGCTGAGTCGAAGCCGAGATTATTCAGTCCTTGCTCTTCAGTCTATTAAGTTTAAAAAGGCTCGGCACCGCAGGAAGCGGCCTCTTGTGCATTTCTGAGTTATTTTGCTGACCCACGGGTTCTCCAGTGATCCACCTCCTCCTCCTCGCGAAGCAGAACAGGCAGATTTAGGCAGCCATCCTATTGGCCTCAGTGGGACGTGCAGGCAATTAAATCAATTTATTGGTTAATATAGCTACTAATAGTATCTTCAAAAGGTTTTTTTTTGCAATATAATTATTTTTAATTCTGCATATTGTAGTGTTTGTATTCCCTTGCCCTCTTCAGATCTCAAAGAGAAAGCAGAGTGTTTTTTCCACAAGAAAAATCAAAAGGTTTAAACCTAGAACAAAGATGGGAGTTGTCAACATTTTTTGCAACTGAAAAAGAAAGAATGCGCTGTTCGCCCTCACGCTACATATCGCCCTCACTCTATCTATCGCCCCCACTCTATCTATCTATCTATCTATCTATCTATCTATCTATCTATCTATCTATCTATCTATCTATCTATCTATCTATCTATCTATCTATCTATCTATCTATCTATCTATCTATCTATCTATCTATCTATCTATCTATCTATCTATCTATCTATCTATCTATGTATCTCCCTCTCTCTATCTATCTATTGCCCTCCCTTTATCTATCTATTGCCCTCCCTCTATCTATCACACTCACTCTATCTATCGCATCACCACAGCATCACACAGGTGCACCACAATATCACTATGCGCTACCACAGCATCACTGAACGCTACAGCATCACTCGTCACTAGTACAACATCACTCAGCGCCACCACAGCATCAATCTGTGCAACCATTCAACAACAACTGGTTCAAATATGTTCTCTCAATGTTTCAAGCATTATTACAAATCTCACAAAAAGATGTTAATATTTCACTTCTGTTCTTGGATTTTCGTCACAATAAAATACACTGAACATAATCTTCACAAAAGTTATTTACAAAAGTTTAAGCTATTGCCATTATAAATTACAATAACTTTTATTTAAGTATTGATTATTAAAAAAATGAAAAGCCATTGTTATTTGTAATATCAATAACAATACATCTAAGTCACATTATACAACACATATTGCATTACAAATGCTATAGGTGTCACAGTTGCGAAAATTAAAACTATTGGCATTGTAAATGACCAAGCTATTAATTTCGCAATTTTCAAAACCAACACATAAATAAAAAATGTGTTATTTACAATATCAATAGCTCAAACTTTCCTAATGCGTGACCTATTGCATTGCAAATGCTTGATTAAATAACTTTAGCGTTTATGGACTAAAAGGCAGAGTTAAGATGTTCTTGAACAGCCCTGGGACTCACTGTTTCTCATAATATTATTTGTAAATCAAGCTAGTCAAAGGATTAGAGGTGCCATGCATCAGCTACCTCGCAGCAGTATTTGACAGATTGACTTATCCCATGGTTTCATGCAGGTTCGATCATGTGAGGAGCTTGTCATGCAGATGTTAAGCAATCCTTGTCTGTTTCCAAGCAATCCGGTCTCTGCTCCCCTCCACACTGTGTAGTTGGGCTCCTCTTTCTCTATTTGGTCACAGCAGTAAAAACTGTCCAAACTCCCAAAATGTCCCCCACCGTTCAATGAAAGTCAACCACAGGTAAAGATTCTGTCGGTGGTAGCAGCAGACGTCACTATTAATTTATGTAAGTGGTTGCATGTGGTGACAGCTGGCACTCATTTTTGGGGATATGGTCTAATGCCTCATAATCTGCTGTAAATTATAGCAAGTGAAGAAATGCAGAAAGATTTGAAAAAAGGTGAAAACAAAATAAACCTTCAAATGTGAAATAAAGTGTATGGTTGGGGTAAAAAAGAGCTACAAGGTGGAATCTGTGTTATTGGAAACCCCTCATTCAGCAGCACGTTCAAGCACATGTTTGAGTTCTTTCTTATTGTATTATATATTAACACTGTCCCCAACACTGGTATACATTTTCTTCTCTAATCTTTAACAGAATAGAGTTATTGGATCAAGAGAGTGCACATTGGCCTCTGACATTGTTTTGGACAGGTTTCTAGGGAAGCAATCAAAGGTCAGACTAGTTAGATTTGTTCAGTTTATTTATTGAAGGCAGGCTGGTCACATGGCAAGAGACATCCATCAGCACAGGACTGAGAGGATATAAGATTCACTCTGCTGAAGTAAAATGTTATTCTAAAAGTGAAAGGGATCGATGTTCCCTTACCCTGCTCCCAATCCAGAGTGCTCCGGTAAAAAGAACCAGCTTCCACCATGGATACAGAACAACCTGTATATAGTCCTTCATCTTCTGCATTTATACACAGTGTGTTGTAAATTGCTACAGACAATCCTGGACCAATATTAGGGCGAAAGCTCCTTCTCTTTATCCCTGTCCTCCTCCCCAGGGGAGGCAAAGACCACAGAACCCCCTCCTCCTTCTTTTGGAAAGAGAAGAACCTAAGTTATGGGGCACTTGTTACACTTTTACAGAGTAGCCCAGTTGGTTACATGTCCACCAGTGTTGCCAATTTAAAAAATCCTATATCGCTGAATTGTAAGAGCTACTACCATCACCTGTCACTTAATACTTTGATCATAAGGGACAGTGACACCTCTCGATATGGTCGTGGATTACCTGTTTGCGTTTCAATAAAGCGATGAAAAGGACTTTTACCCCAGCAGCAATAATCCTCGTCTTTTTACAAAAGCATGTTTTTTTCCAATACCCAGGAAAATTACTAAAACCTCACCCAAAAAATTGTTCAAATGTCCCTCTTGTCCGTAGTGTTGAGAAGTAATGTTGAAAACATTTTGGCTTTCCAACAATTTTCTTTTCTTTTAAGACCTTGCATGCAATGAAAAACAACCAACCACTTAAGTTGTGAAAAAAAGCAACTGCATATTCCATATGAAATATTCCTCATTAATGGAACACAATGCATAAACCTTATGGGACATTAAGTGTTACTGGTGGAAAACCTCTTTGTGTTTACTAAAACATTGAAACTGGTTTTAGGTCGAGCCTAGCGGCCTCGCACATGCTCTGCTCGCTCTGCGAGGCATGCTGTATTGGGCATGCAATAGAAGCCCCTCCCATTCTGCGCCCATATTTTTCATTGGCTTGTGCCATTGTCCTTCGTGAACGCTGGCTTCCGATTCATTACGAGGCTTTTTAGTCCTGCTTTGGTACCGCCTTGTCTCCTTTAGTTACCGCCCATAAGGACTGGACCTTTTACTGGTGTTGTTACATGCTCTGCTTTATAAGTTGGTGAGCACTATTTTCCGTAATGCTCTTCCCCTATTCCACACACTACATAGCAGCACACCTACTACTGTATTTATGTAAATTATTACGCAGTCCGCTTTAACTATAGCGGCTACACTTATTCAGGTATTTAATTTATGACGCGGTCCCCTTTCAGTTTAGTGGCCACGCTTATCTAATAAAATTTTTTACAAGCGGCTGCTTTCATATTAGCGGCTGCGCTTATTTATTTTATTAATTAATAGCACGGGCCCCTTTCACTTTAGCGGCCGCATGCAACGTTTCTTAATTAATGTATTTTTACTTTGTATGAAAGCGCACCATATGCGCTTTCACTTTAATATTGTCTGTGCCCCTTTTTGTTTAGACATTGCTCACTGTAACCTATATACCGTGAGCAGTATCTAAATAAATCGGCGAGGCCAGCATTAAAGTCCTCTCGCATTTGCGAGAGTTTGAGCGATTGGCATTAAAAATAACAATGCCTTTTATATATTTGTTTAGTTTAAAACACATACTTGAACGGCATTGTCATTTACCATGCCAATCGCTTAAACGCTCACAAAAGCGAGACTCATTGCATTGAAAATAATAGTTCTTTGTTATTGTGGAGATGATGATCAGCCCTCATACAGAAGATAGATAAGGTTCTAATTTTTTTGCATGGTCTCCCTGACATTTTTATCAGGGGTGGCTCCTCCACCTTGGCGGACGAACATCAGCCTATTACTGCCACCCAGCAGAGCCAACAGTGAAAAATAAAATGATAGTAAAATAATGTTATTATCATTTTCTTTTTCACTGTTGCCTCGGCTGGGTATTCGAGTCATGGGGCGGGCTGGAGAACCGCAGCCTTAAGGCCCGGCGGCGCATGGTACGCCTGAAATCCCCGGTATTCACCTGCCTTGTCAGAAACAGAGACACAGACTCTTTGTCTGGCGTAGAAGATGGTATTTATTAGCTGCAGCTAGTACAGTGGTCTGAAGTCGTTGGTATAACGAGGTTCAAAAGAGACTGCCACTTCACTCTATGGCGCACAGGTTTATATACGGTATAATACAATGCGAAATACAATCACACAAGAGCATGAGCTATAGGCAAACGTTATAGACAATGTTTTAAATCCAAAGCAACTCAAGTTCCCGGTTATATTTGTCACTCGACTCCTTAAGCAAATTACAAGTGAATCCACACAATTCGATTTAGAAGTAGAGAAAACGCAGCTGCATGTTGTAGAAGGACAGTCGTGAAACAGGAGAATGCATGAGACATGTAGCGAAGGACAGCAGATAAGATAACTTAGAGGAAACAATGGTGTGAACCAACAAATATTCCGGACGGGGATTAATCACCTCAGACAGGAATTAGTGTACTCGGCCAGACCCTGACACTCGTTAGTAAACATAGGCAAAGAAGCCACCTGACACGTAAATGCAGAAACGACAAAAACATCGCGTTCGCTGCGACTACAAAATGGAGGCTGAGCATGAATGAATTCGTAATTTACAGAACCTCAGACCCTCTTTTTGCCATTACTCAGGCAAGAACAAACCAACTCATGCTAATCTGAGTCGGAATCCGCATCGATGTTCATAAAATCCTCAAGCTGTTGCTGCACCATCATCCTAATATTCTCTGTCCTCTGTGTTACAGGTTGCGACACACATAAAGTAGGCCACAAATTGCAGGACCGCATTGAACACACAGACAACAAGAGAATATGATGGCCAAAATTGCTCCAAGGAATGTTAAGATCTTCCATCCCCAAGTTAACAGTATTCCCCGAAACCATCTCATAAGAGACCAATCTCCTTTATCCTGATGAATCGACTCTGAGATGGTATGCAATTTGGAAATGGCTTGGTATACTGCCGGAGCATCATCTGGAATATAAATGCAGCAGCTAGATCCGATCAATCTACAGACGCCTGCTCGGTCTGCTAAGATCACATCTAGCGCAATCCGATTTTGCAGCGTCATAAGACGGTCAGCCTGAAGCTCTGCTGTAATGTTACCTATCGCACCTGCAGTAACATTAATAGTGGTCTCAACCACACAAACAAATTGCCTGATGTTTCTGCTGTTGACCATCGGGCCCCAAAAGGGAAGGAATCCTTTAAGGAAGTCTCCTCCCTCTTGTTCTACCGTGTCCTCGGCATTGAATATACCTCGGCTATGTCTAACTCTGTGGTGGTCTGAAGGAGCTGTATATGTAGGGGGAAGAAGAAAGGCTATATAACAGGTTCCAGAAAAGTTGGAAGGGAGCCATGTATAAGCTCGGTCATTACACACAAAATATGTTCCTTGAGACGGAACGAACGGAGGAAAATCAGGGGACGAGAAAATGTAGGTGTACAAACAACTCTGCTCCATGTCAGCTTTCTTATTGTTGACTTGGAGACAAAAATTACCTTGATGGGGTACAGTACATACTGAAGAAGACTCACCCTTTCTAGTTTTGTCACCAAGGCTAGAAACTTAGTGGGTAACGTTCCATCCGTCATAAGCTCTTTTCTCGTCTAACGGAATCTTGTTCTTCTCTACAATCTTAGCCATTACCACTATACCTTTAATCAAGGAGCTATGGCTAAAATCCAATCCATTCCCAGAAGTCATTACAGGGCTTCTAAGTCTGTTGTGGTATGCGGCTGAAAACATAGTCAAAAAGGCCCAAGCTGAACCCTCATATGAGAAAGGAAGAACCAAATATGGCATTCCCTTTCATGTATTGTGTGGCATAAGTCCGCACACCCAACAGTCAGTCATATTAATAGCCAACTGATGTTGGTGTAACAACTGAATGAACGTATTATTCATATATTCGGCTCTCCTTATCTGTTCATGAGGAGGTAGAACATGCATTTTATGTGAAAAGACAGAAAGACGAAAAGGCAAAGAAGTTGTAGAATAAACAACATTTCTCTGTTGTAGAGCATGGACGATCCAACCTGTGCAGGCTAATAAAATACACAAAAGCATAAAAACACACAAAGTTACGCCAAATCG
Source organism: Lissotriton vulgaris (assembly GCF_964263255.1). Classification (NCBI taxonomy): domain Eukaryota; kingdom Metazoa; phylum Chordata; class Amphibia; order Caudata; family Salamandridae; genus Lissotriton; species Lissotriton vulgaris. The sequence goes on from NC_141694.1 coordinate 1,294,198,435, forward strand.
ACTACACAATAATTTACAATACTTTGATCTCATTTCCTGCTTCCTATTTTCCCTACCTATGGTTGTTGTACCATCCATCTTTATCTAAAAAAAAAAATATCTCTCACGGCAATCTTCCTTAATCACTCAGCTACTTACTTCTGTATATCCTGAGGCACTAGCCACTTACTAAAAGAACAAAAACCAGGTTACAGTCTGAGTCTCCAACCGTGACCCTGCGACGGAGACAGATGGCACATCTAATGCTAAATATCACACAAAAACAAAAAGGCAAAAAGGTCCAAGAAAAAATGTCTTTAAGTAATAAAGGAAGAAAAATGTTCAAAGTGTTCAGTTCCTTTCGTCAGCTCTCGGCCTCAGGTTGTAGCGTGTTTTGCTCGGGACGGTCTGGTCCTTAAACAAAGTTTCTGGATTAGTAGTATCCATTCGAAGATGCTCAGGCACAGCAGCTTGAAGAATGTCGTCATTTACTTTCACGGACTGAGTTCCATGAATTTGAGCATCACTGAAAGGCACAAAACAAGGGACCGCTGCAGACTCAGATTCCCTTATGCGACTGCGGATCCACTGGTCAAAGGGTAATGGCAATGGCACCTTTTTACAGTGCACGCCATGCACCCAGTTACGCTTTCCGACCACCTTCACAGCTGTGCGGGTGACGAGCAAAACTTGCGTAGGCGCAGACCAACGAGTCTCCAAGTTCTTAGTTTATTGAAAATAGTTGATGCAGACCCAGTCACCGGGCAAAATGGTGTGACCTGGGTCTGTGGAGGCCTTCGGCAGACCACTTTGTACCTGTTGACGAATAATACTTAATTTAGTAGTCAAGTCATGCAAATAGTCAGTCAACAGAGGATATGGTATATCTGATAATTCTTGGGACGAGGGACACCCCAAACATTAGCTGGGCGTCCAAAAACCACTTCATATGGGCTAAGTCCCATACAAGAGTGCACAGTAGTTCTGTTTGACAAAAGAGCTAGGGGCAAGGCATCAGGCCAAGCAAGGCCCGTACTGGCTTGAATCTTGGGTAGTTTAAGCTTGAGTGTACCATTATAACACTCAACCAAACCCGCTGACTGTGGATGGTTTGCCACTTGGAACGTCTGTCTAATACCAAGACCAGAACACACTTTCTGCATAATCTGGCCCACAAATTCACTTCCATTGTCACTCCAGACAATTCGCGGCAAACCAAATCTGGGGAAGAATTCTTTAAGCAACACTTTAGCAGTTGACAATGCAGTGTTATCTTTCAAGGGGTAGGCCTCTATCTAGCGGGAAAAGGCACATACCACCACCAGACCTTATCTTAAGTGTGAGGAACACTTAACCTCTGCGCACTGTTGCTATTGCGGTTTACCTGTGAGAACACCGCTAATTTGTTTACCACATTTAAAAACAATTTACACACTTGTTGTTTTGGCTCATATGAGCTTCAAAGGAATTTTTATCAAAAAAACATTCAACTGAAAGTTAATCCTCACAATTTACAATTCTAATGTACTGTGTTATCACAATTAATACATTGTTAAACAGATATACAAAATCCAAAGTATCCAAAGATGAATAAGTCTTTCACGTAGATAACTTGTCTTTTATGCCCAATGCATTTCAAGCTCTAAGAGCTCTTCGTCAGGGGCCTGTGGACTAAATATAATTACCAATTAGTATACTGATATAAATCTGCTGAACATCAAAAATCTCATTTAGTACAGGGCTAGAGTGTTTCTGAAGTTGTTTAGCAGGCAAAATTAAACTAAATAATACCCAAATGCCAACACCACTGTGTGTGAATCGGAAGAACAGGACTGTTACAAACATTGCCTCTCGTTTCTTCAACCACACCTTTCTGAATAAAATCATCAACAATAGCCAAGAGTGCTCTCTCTCCATCACTAGAGATACGATATTGGGGAATGCGTGGCATTCTAACATTCTCTTTAACTGTGACAACATACGGTGGGATTGCAAGACGACCCACGTCATTTCGGCCTGTAGCCCAAAGACTTTCAGGAAGAGAAAGCAACTCAGGTGGAAACTGGTCTCGGGACAAATATATAGAAGACGTCAATTTCTTCCCCAACGTACGATGCACGCCAGAAGGGGAACAATACAATGTTGCATGTAGTCTTTTCAACAAATCCAAACCCAACAAGTTCTCGCCACAACCAGTTGTCAAAATAAGTGAAGCATCTAAATCATAAGGACCAATCGAAACGGGCAAGGGACAGGAAACCGGATTACGGACTGGGGCACCAGAAAATCCTACAGAGGTATTCATTAATTATTATTATTATTATTATTAAAAAAGATTTGGTACCGCGCACATACACCAATTGGTTTCTTGGCGCTCGAGACCGGGTGGGAGGAGAACATTCAGGGGCAGGGCAGCTAGCCATGCGCCAGACGGAACAGGTAAGTTTTTAGAGAGTTTCGAAAGCAACGATAATCGGTAGACAGACGAATGGCAAGAGGGAGGGAATTCCAGGTAGCTGGAGCAAGGAAGGAGAAGCAAGCTCCTCCATGTTTCTTGCGGTTAAACCTAGGGGTGATCAGAAGGTTGTGAGCCGAGGATCTGAGGTGACGGGAAGGGACATAGGCAAGTAAACAGGAAGAAATAAAGGCAGGAGCGCATGAAAACAGGGATTTGAAAATGGTGCAGGCCATTTTAAAAACACACCGCTGTGCAACTGGGAGCCAGTGTAAAGTTTTCAGCAAAGGGGTGACATGCTGATATTTAGGCTGCCGAAAAATTAGTCTGGCTGCCTGATTCTGGACCAGTTGAAGTCGGGAAAGATGGCAGGCAGGGACCCCCACGTATAGACAGTTGGCATAATCTAGACGTGAGGTGATGAGGGCAAGGATAACAAGAATAAGGGCCTCTTGAGATAGAAACCTGCGAATCTTCCCGATTCGGCGGAGGTGGAAAAAACAAGCCGAAGTGACGGTGTTAATGTGAGGCCGCATTGAGAGGTCACTAGAAATAGTGACCCCCAAGCTCTTCACTGTGTTCACTGGACAAGGAGGGGAACCCAAAGCTACAGGCCAGAAGTTGGGAGACCAGGGAGTAAGAGAACCACCGGTCACCACCAGCTCCGTTTTAGTGGGGTTGAGCTTAAGTTGACTAAAGTTCATCCACTCATAGATGAAGAGCATGGCGTTTTGAAAATTGGAACAGGAGGAGGGAGAAGAATTGAGAGGAAAAATAAGCTGCAGATCATCTGCATAGTTAAAAGCAATAAGTGAAAACTGACGAAGGGAGACAAGGAGGGGCTGCATATAAAGATTGAACAGAAGCGGGGACAAAGCAGAACCCTGGGCGACACCACAGCAAAGAGAGGATAGAGGGGCAGAAAAGGAAGAAAGCCGGACAGATTGAAAACGAGAATGAAGAAAAGATACCACCCATGACAGGGCCAAGCCAGAAATGCCAGCATTTCTGACACGGTCGACCAAGATACCATGGTCGACCGTGTCGAAAGCGGCTGAGAGGTCTAAAAGTACAAGGGCCTGGGACAGATTCCTGTCAGCTCCCTGTTTCAGTGTGTCCATGACTGCCACCACAACTGCCTCAGTGGAATGGGCAGGTCTAAACCCAGCCTGTCGATCGTCGAGGAAATGAGCCAGACAAAGGTGCCCCAGGGAGTTTAGAATGCATGATAGAACTTCTCATCGCACCAATATCCAAAAGAAACGGTTCTGAAACGCCCATAGTATTGACAGTGACATACGGCCCATTTTGATCTACTGGAATCGACACAACTCCCTTACTTCGTCTATGGCTGTCCTATTCGACATGAAAATCGTCAGCCCCATCTTCAGCACAATAATCATCATTATAATACTGCATAGACTGAACTCTCTGCTGATCAAGGTAATTCGTAGTATATGGAGGAAAAGAACGCTGCTCCTGAGGACACACCTCGTCCTCTACCTCTAGATCCTGTCTGAAAATTACCACAACCTCGTGGAACAGACATCCCATTATTACGCTGTAATAAAACCGTACAACTATTCTTGTAATGTCCCTCTTCCTTACAATACACACATTGATTAGGACCTAAAGAAGGTTGTGGTACAAAAAGCTTCTGGTATACTTTCTGAAACTGTGGGGGTTGAGAATACTGAGGCTGTGTAGTACGCGAAGGATAAGCCTGCTGCAAAAGAACCTTCATTTTCAAATCTCTATTTTTCTTCTCTTGTTTCTCTTTATCCTCCTTATCTCTATTCTCATAATACTGTGCAGTAGCCAATATTTTAGCAGGGGAAGAGACAGCCCATACACGTTCAGAACTCTTTAATTTAATTGACAATTCGGGAAGCAAATTGTATACAAACTTATCCACAAACAACCGCTGGCCACCCTCTACACTCAAATCCTGACCACTATGATCAATAAACGTCTCTTCAAAACGAGTGACGAAATCCGAGACACTTTCATCTTTCTTTTGCTTGCATGCAGCCAGCTTATCCCAATTTACTCGCACCGCAGGCATCATTGTCTTCATCAATTCAATTATTTTACCTGGTAAGGCCGTAATCAGATCCTCGGGTTTCGCACCACCCACTTGATTCGCACCACCCACTTGATTCGCATCCGCGGCCCTAATAGCAGCCCAATCACCACCTAATTCACCAACATGATTTTCCCTACAAATCCGTGCCCATATTGCTTGCGGAACAACATTTCCGAATAACATATCAATATCAGCTAAATTCATAATACAGGCGTCAACTGTTTGAGACAATTCCTTGTAATATCCAGCAGGATTTTTACGGGGGTCTGGAAGAGTTTGTTTAAGCACCAATACTTCCAACCTTTTTCAGGGTTCGTGGACCCATATACGCTGGAAATAAGCAGGGACGGGAGGTGGACCAAGCACCGCTTCTCTCCATACAGGAGGAACTTCACGCATTGGATAATTCTTAATGCCTCGTTTATTAGTAGGATCCGTCTCGGAAAAAGACAGAGGCAAAAACATGGCTCGAAACGCAACCAGTCTATTTGCCGCTTCTTCAACTCGTGGTCCTACAATAAAACCTCTATCAAAATCAGCTTGTAACTTCAGCAGCTCCGAAGGGACCGTGTCTAACTCCATATCTTCCCAACCTTTAATAAGAGTTTGACACATAACATTAAAAACATATCTCTGCGTAGGCTCTACCCTTTGATGAAAAGAACTCATAATATCTTCTGTACTATATTCCATTCCGTGCTCAATCCATTTACGAGCAAGGGAACCCAAAACTCCTTTCTCGTTCGTAAGAGGAAGTTGACAATGAGATTGCCGTCTAGAGAAAGCTGGAGACAGATTCAAAGACCCAAGAAGAGGAGAAAAGAAATTCGAAACAGCATCTGCTATTCTCCTATGTGAGGTAGGAGAATCCCTTAAGAGAATAGGAGGCATTACAGATGCAGAAGGCAACGGAGACTGAAACGTAGCCGACTGAGGAGCAAGAGCGGAGGATGGAAGAGGAGGTGGGGGCTGAATTACAGGATGCAAAGCGGAGCAGAGACAGGTAAAGAAACATTAGTAGGCTGAGCCGGTTGCTGAACGATCGGCAATTGCGCAACCACTGGTTGAGCAATAGGAGGGGGTAATGGAGGTGTGTTAGGATTTTGAGCATAGGGCCGAAGTGAATTCAAAAAACAAGACATTAGGGAATCTTCTTCTAATTCCTTACTTTTATCTGGAGAGGAAGTAGGCAGCATCGGATAGCATCTATCTATCGCCATACGATGTTGTCTCTCTAGTATCTCATTTGCACCGTCTACTTCGTTATTTTTAAACTGCTGAGCAGCCTGTATAATTGACACGTCGTGTGCTTTCTTATCCTTTTTTGCTTGTTTAATTTCTTTCTGTTTGGCTTCCTTACGCCAAAGGCGAAAAGAGTCAAACATTGCCGGCCGGGCTTTTCTGCTAAACAGAATCGTTTCCAAACTATCTAGTATGGCGGGGTCAAAACTACCATTCTGGGGCCATCTCAAAACTCCACTATTCTTCATGTATCGGACCCATGTCTCATTAAAGGTAATGGGACCAATACCATGTTTGGAATAGAGCTCATAAGTGGGAGTTCCAACTGGAGGGATCGGAAATGATTCCTCCAACTGGGAATCCCTCGTACAACTTAAGCAGCAAATTCTTTTAAACTTACTCAGTCCAGGCATTGTTACTTCTCTAGACTGCCCACAAACAACAAGGGGTGTAAATCAACGAAACAGTACAAACGTACTTACCCCTTGGCTTCAGCTATTGCAATACCTGAATAAAAAACCCAAAACCAAAACAAAACAAAGTTTTGTGGGAGCTACCCACCAAATACTTAACTAAGGATCGTCCTACACCAGCGAAGATCCGTCTATCGCCTCGCTTTACCAAACATCATCCGAAGGGTCCAAGGCAGGGCGACAGTCAGGGCAGCAGTCGTCAGCAGCCATTGGAGAGGAGTAGCCGTGCTGTAAAAGACCTTCGGTCCACTTCCGACATACAGGGGTCGATCACGTGGTGCGCCTCCTACGGAATTTTCTTGCAGGGCTCCTCACGACCCTCTGACTCAACCGCTACAACTGAAGTTGCCCGACGTTGGGCGCCAGTTGGAGAACCGCAGCCTTAAGGCCCGGTGGCGCTGGGTACGCCTGAAATCTCCGGGATTCACCTGCCTTGTTAGAAACGGAGACACAGACAGATGGTATTTATTAGCTGCAGCTAGTACAGTGGTCTTAGAAGTCGTTGGTGTAACGAGGTTCAAAATAGACTGCCACTTACCTCCGTTGCGCACAGGTTTATATACGGTACAATACAATCACACAAGAGCATGAGCTATAGGCAAACGTTATAGACAATGTTTTAAATCCAAAGCAACTCAAGTTCCCGGTTATATTTGTCACTCGACCCCTTAAGCAAATTACAAGTGAATCCACACAATTTGATTTACAAGTAGAGAAAACACAGCTGCATGTTGTAGAAGGACAGTCGTGAAACAGGAGAATGCATGAGACGTGTAGCGAAGGACAGCAGATAAGATAACTTAGAGGAAACAATGGTGTGAACCAACAAATAGTCCGGACGGGGATTAATCAGCTCAGACAGGAATTAGTGTACTCAGCCAGACCCTGACACTCGTTAGTAAACCTAGGCAAAGAAGCCACCTGACACGTAAATGCAGAAACGACAAAAACATCGTGTTCGCCGTGCTGCCTGAGTGAGGGCAACATAAAATGGCGGCGACTACAAAATGGAGGCTGAGCACGAACAAATTCATAATTTACAGAATCTCAGGGCCGGGCCATACTACTGAGCTTTAGGAGGATGAGTTGTGGGCACTACTAAGTGTGCATGACTGTTTGGCCGGCCATCTTAGGCAGAGTGTGAAAACGTGCACTAAAGGCATGAATGTTAAATTGCCATTGTTAGCTGCATTTTGGCTTCACACAACTTGTGGGATTTTAAAGAGCTAGCAAATCTGTTGCCCAGCAGACTACTCTGCAATACTCCAGTGTGAGACTAAAACCATTTCTGACACGCTGTAGCTTTTATCTATCTGTACATCACATGGGCAATGCGATGAGCGCAAGGTAAGTGATTTTCTTTTTTTTGTATATTTAATTTTCCCTCCTCATCTTCTGTTGACTCCCTCCACACCATGCCTCACCGCTCTTACCTGCACGGCTCGCTCCTGCTACTGGCATCGGTGGATCTGGGTATTTAATACAATCTACTACCGCCTCCCAGTCCCTGGCCCTACCTAATGAGCCTTGGCCACATAGAGCTTCTCTGATCAGAACTGCACTTTCATATCCTGCCCCTCTCTCACAAATTATCGTCTCTTGTACAATTTTTATCCCCGCACATCTTTCTCACCTGTGTGCAATACTCCTTGCTTACTCACGGAGACCTAGTGTGTGCGGGATCATATAATTATTGTATCATTGTCATTCAGGTTACTAAATCGTCTTTTAACTTGTCATCGGATTCTGTCAACGTCATATATCTCTCCTGAACAATTGCCCAGTTGCAAATAGTGGGTACAAATTGCATCCATATTTTTATGACCTGGTCAGCATTTTGTGATGTAACGGATGTAATAATCAGTCATAGAAAATATATATTCACAAAGGGTCAGAAAACGTCTCGCTTTGTGAATATTACACTTTTTGTGAGGTTGCACGAATGGATGTGAACATAGGCATGGAAACATGTGAAGAGCCGCAGCACGCCATCTCTTTTTTCGCCTTCTCAGCATGTGAACACTTTTACACTTTTTTTTTTAACTCCTTTGCTGCGGTGGCTACTCCGCCACAGCGCTAGTGGGGAGGAAGGGCCGCACGGCGCTCCCATACTCGTGACGGAACCGCTCCGTCACAAACCTTGGGCGCGCTGTGCTTGTAACAGAGCGGTTCCGTCACATCCCCGCCCGCTTAATAGAATGCGCAGGCACGGAATCAGCGCCATGCAGGCGCTCCGAGACGGCCATGACTGAACCGCTCCGTCACCAGCACAGCGCGCCCAAGGTTTGTGACGGAGCGGTTCCGTCACGAGTATGGGAGAGCCGCGCGGCCCCCCCTCCCCACGAGCGCGACAGAGGCTGGTGACGGAGCGGTTCCGTCACCAGCATAGAACTGGTTAAAGGATTGCATGTCCAACACATGAACAAGTGGAGTTTTAAACAAAATGTTGTAATGCTAAGAAATCAGGGCGAGGGGCATGCAGAGGTCCCCTTGCCAACTATATTCGCCACCATGGCTGTCCGACATGATTCCCAAAGCAGGAGCTTTCAATTAGCTGGGGAGAACTTCCACTTTCCAAATTAGTTACCTTCTTAACTTAGATATTGGTAAATTGTCAGTGATTTCAATGGCAATTACAGTCACTATTGATTAATTCTATTGCAGCTTGAAAATAGAAGGGAGATTCCCCTATAAAACATGTCCTCTTTTTGGGCTAATAACAGTCGCAGAAGCCCTTTTATGAGTTAGGAGCCCTTTCCAACCCGTAAAACTGCTTTTGTACATTGTGAAAATATATTTTTTCAGTATCTATGACTACAAAGTGTGTATGTATGTGTATATAATATATATATATATGTATATATATATATATATATGTGTATATATATATATATATATATATATATATATATATATATATATATATATATATATGTGTATATATGTATGTGTATATATATATATGTATATTACCTACTGGCGGTCGCCAGTAGGTAGTTATAGTTAGGATTGTTTTCCATAGGAAATCCGCAACATTCTATTGGGAATAACTTTGGCGCCGGTTGAGGAATCTACCTGTAATTTTTCTGAGATTTGCCTCGCTGCGCTCCGCTCCTTCCCTGAAAGTTTGGGGGGGATTCATCAAGCGGGGGCCGAGATAAAAGGGGGTCCCAAAACGTGTTTTCCCCATGTTAATTTCCATGGGACGGTTGGACTCACTTTTAGCCCGAACGGCTGAATGGATTTCCACCAAACTTGGCAAAATAGTAGGGACTGGTAGCCCGATGTGCCTTTGCTATGTCTCAAGATACGTGCTCCAGTGGATTTTGAGTAATTTAGGTTAAAAAAAATATATATATCTATAAGCGCGCCCCGGTACGCGCACCGGGGCCCGCTCCAGCGCGCTACGCGAGTGGAAAAGCAGGTTGGCTCTCGGGTGTCTGTCAACATTCCAAACAGTCCAAACATCTTGTTTCTCGGTAGGATCGAGACACAAGAGGTGGCAAAAACAAAGGGGGAAATGACCAAAAGGGGGTAGGGTAGACCCCCCTGACCCCCTAGGTATGATGTGGGGGGCCATAAAAGGTTTTTTTTTTTGATTTGCGCGGGGGGAGCGCCCGGTACACGCACCGCGGAGCGTACCGGGGAGCGTACCATGGGGAAAAAAGAATGACAGAGTTTTTAAAAATGTAGCATTTTTTAATAAATTGGAGGTAGTTCTAAAACGAACTGTTTTTTTATTCTTTTTGTTGTTTTATATTTTTTTATTGTTTTTTGGATTTTTTTTACTTTTTGGGCTTTTATGAACAATTTTATATTTTTTTTGTAATTTTTATGGGGACAAACAAAAAACAGAGAATTGTACACGGCTCAACTGGACCAAAAAAAAACATGAACAAATTAAGGTTTGTTTTTGCACTTGTGGTTGTCTCCAGCACGGTTAATCAGTTTAATACTTTGCTCTCCATAGCAAATTGTAGTCCCGCAAAATTTACAAACTATTTTAATATCTCCAAACTGGGTTTGGATATTTGGGACCATCTCCCTTGTCTCTGGACCCGATGGAGTGGGTTGTTTACTTTGGGAGGTGCTGGGAGAAGATTGGGGAGGGTTTCTGGTCAGTTCTCTGACCTCTGCCGCAGCATAGTTGTTTGGGTGCCGGCGTTGCATGTGGCGAATCATGGTGTTGTTGCCAAAAGAATACTTTTTGGCAGGGTTCCCCCTGGAAAGTACAGTGCCACAGATCAGACATGTAACTTTTGGAGCATTAACTTTCTTTAGGTCCCTTGGGATTTTAAAAAACTCCCAAACAATGTGCTCCTTTGGCTTATAGGGGGTATTATCTTCAGGGAGGAACCGCCTCTCCTCCTCCTCCTCCTCCTCCTCCTCCTCCTCCTCCTCCTCCTCCTCCTCTTCTTCTTCTCCACCACTGTGGTGTTGTGGTGGTCCTTGTGGTGGTGGTGGTGGTTGAGATGCTCCTGCTGCTGCTGCTACTGTAGCCATTTCTCACAAACAGGTCTTCCTCAGTCAAAGAACAAAGTGAGAATGAGGAAAAAAGGGGGGGGCTTTCATCGTCTGGAAAAAAACAACTGTTCTGAAACAATGAAAAGTGTTATTTTCAGGTCAATTGACCCGACGTGCTTATGCTACACGCCCCGGGGCGCTTACGTAGCGCAATTGTATGCGCATGGGTGCTTCCGGGTGCGCTTACGCCGTGCGTAACACGCGGACGCCGCTACGCGATACGTCACGATGATGTTTTTGTTTGCGGCAATAGCGCAAACGGGATGCTTACCGGTACGCGCATTGGGGCGCGCCGCAAGACTGCATTTTTCGGTGCGCACACGGGTACGCGTACCGGGAGCGCTCCAGGGCAAAAAAAAACCATGAACAATATACATTAAAAAAATAGTATTACATAAATATAAAATATAGGATTCATTATAAAAAAATTATATTTGATAGCAATAGAAATATGCTATTAAAAAAAATTTGAAATGCACTGAAAAAAACATAGGTTTGAGGCACTATATATAGTTAGGAATTAGCATTTACAAAAACTATGAAATTCACTGAAAAAACCATAGGTTTCACACCAGTTATAGTTAGGAATTAGCATTTAAAAAACCTATGAAATTCACTGAAAAAACCATAGGTTTCACACCAGTTATAGTTAGCTGGAAATTTTACTGACCTAAAACCATTGAAATTCCCACGTTATAGTTAGTTGGACTCACTATAACCTGCGCGCCTGCAATGCACTGCTGATGACGTCACATATTACATCACTCATGACATGGTCAGTGACATCATTCATGACATCACTGATGACACCATCCAGTGAATGTGTGTCTTTCTGAAAAAAATATGTTTTATATATGTATATGTAAATGTCGATGGAAGAATAAATGTTTAAATAAGTGTCTTAATGGATGTTTTATTTTTAATTGATTGGTTAACTGGCTTATTAAGTGTATCTTAGTGAATACATATATTAGCGAGTATTGTTTAAATATATAAATGTTTGTATCAGTGTTTCACTTCGTGTATAAGTGGCTGCATGGGTTGGTGAGTAGCTACATGTGTGTGTGTATATGGGTTATTAGATGTTTTTTGTATCAGTATGAGTGTCTGTATGGTTTGGTGGGGGTGTTACTTAGCACATAGATGCATCAATGACTGACTCACTGTTTGTATGTGTTTTGAAGACAGCATATGTGCAGGACTGTATGGGTGGAGGAGTGTGTATATGGGTCTGTTAAGTAAACAAGAACTTGCATTCCTGAAAAATGACTTTCCAATAACCCCTTTCTTTTACTTAATACCAAAGATTCACAAGCAAACCACTCCAGTGCCCGGCCGGCCCATCATTTCGGCCCAGGGCAGCTTGTTGGAATCTGTCTCACGTTATGTGGATCATTTCCTACATGAGTTTGTGGAATCATTACCCTCTTACATCAAGGACACGGGACATTTTCTATCCCAAATCAATGATATTGTATGGGACAATGAGTCAATTTGGATAGCGCGTGATATAGATTCCCTTTATACTAGTATAGCACATCATGATGGACTGAATGCTGTCAAATACTTTCTGAGCAAACGTGATATTGCCTTTAGTCAACATAGCAATATGCTTCTGAAAATGTTGGATCTTTGTTTAAACAACAATTACTTCCTATATAATAAGGAAGTTTACCAGCAGTTAAGAGGAGTGGCCATGGGGGCATGTTTTTCCCCCACCTACGCATGTCTCCATGTGGGGTGGTGGGAGGAGCATGTCCTCATGGGGTCACTCGCAACTAATTTCCCTAACAAAATAGCACACTTCTGGCGATTTATAGATGATATCTGTATGGTGTGGAGAGGGTCTGTGGAATCAGCTACTGAGTTTGTGAGAGCTATTAATGATAATCATCTTAATCTTAAATTCACGTCACAGATCAGTAAAGTAATGATCCAATTCTTGGACGTTGAGATCTATGTCCAGAATGGGAAACTCCAGACTAGACTTCATAGAAAGCCCACAGCGGGCAATTCTATATTGCACGCCGGAAGTGCGCACCCGGGTCACCTCGTGAAAAGCATCCCCTACGGGGAATTCCTGCGTATCCGCAGGATATGCAGTTCGGAGGTTGACTTGGAGAAATGTCAAACTGAGGCATTTAAGAGATTTATTGCTAGAGGCTATCAAACCACTGCTCTCAGAGAGGCTTTGAATAAAGCAAATGAGTTGAACCGAGATGAATATTTAAACTCCACTACAGCCATCAGGATAAGACAAGAATCTATATCTGAGGTCCCTGAGAGAATAAGCATGATCACTACCTACAACAGTGAGGAGAGGAAATTGAGAGGCATTCTTAAAAAACACTGGCCCCTGTTAAAAACAGATATTAGTGTAGCCCCTTTGCTTCCTGAGGAACCCACAATAACTTTCAGAAGGGCACCCTCTATGCGGGATGCCCTGGTTAGATCTAGTCCAGAGGTTGTTCCTAAAAAAGAGGGGTTATTTGAGAAGTCAGGTTTTTACAAGTGCATCTCGTGTAGAGCTTGTAAATTTGGTGTTTCCACCAAGGAGTACAAATCTGCATTTGATCCATCTCCTATTGCGATAAAGGGGCATTACACTTGCCGGTCAGATTTTGTGGTTTATGTGCTCCAATGTACTTGTGGGCTCAAGTAGGTTGGTAGCACTAAGCTACAAGCCTTTAATCGCATACTCCAGCACCTCAGGGCCATTGTCAATTCCGATGAAAAATACCCGGTCGCTCGGCATTTTGGCTTGGTCCATCAGAGGAATGTAAATCATTTAAGCTATTTCATTGTTTACGGAGTCCCTAAAAGTATCAGAGGTGGCAATAGAGAAAAATGCCTCAGACAGTTAGAGAGCAAGTATATCCTGCTATTAGATACGAGGATTCCTAATGGATTAAACACGGGAGAGGACCTTCATTGTTTTTTATAACATCTAGTCAATGAATCTGGCCATATAACTTCATGGGCCAGCCTTCCAGCTGTAATATGTTTATAGCCTCCCCGAATCCAGCCATCAGCCTGGTTTGACTCTTGGAGTACATTTCAGAAATTATGAATTCTAATCTAAATGGTTTTATTTTCCTTGTATCTATCCCGTGTGTAATAATTACTGTACACAGTCACTGTCTGGGATTCATTTCCCCTTTTATAAGATCGCCTGCAGTGTCATGCTGATTGATATATAAATCTATTGTTATAAGAGGGTATGATTGATCCGCTCTGGGCTAATACATCCAGTTTACATGCAGTATCCTTATGGGGTGATTATTAAGGCACTATGTCCTAATATGGGTTCCCTCAAATATACTTAAATGTGCAATATGGATTTGGGATACTTGTTGGTCATTCATTGTAGTCACGTTGTCTCGATAGGGTTTCTGGGTAGTCTTTAATATTAGTCCATAAACATGTAAACCTCCTAAAATGGTGTAACATGGTTGGGCCTGAGTTTTCCCTTACACTTTTCCGATTCACTTTCCTGTAATATTTCGGCCAGCCGCATATGAGGTACTCAAGGGTCAGGGACCTGACTCTTAATTTGGCTGAATTTGCACCTTGGCACTTTATATTTTGCTCTAGGGTTTTTGCACTTTAGGGATTATAGCAATTAACACTAGCACTTTAGCGGGCAACTTTAATGGTAATAACTATTTTGCACTATCATCCTGTGGACCAGTGATTCTAATATCGAATCAATATTGTATATATAATGTATTTAAACGGACATGAATTTAACAGATCTGCAGTTTGTAAATATTGTACAATAAGGTATAGAAAACATTGAGAAATTGTATATAATTCTGTCAATGTATTACATTTACACTTAGACTATTTTCTAATTGTATATACTTACTTTTTAACCGTTGTAAATATGGGTCTGTTTTTCACTGTGGATGAACTACATTTCAGTGTTTTTTCAGTTTCCATTATTGTGTACGCCCTGCTTTTGTGTTAATTAGTCACCCTTTATAAGCATTTTCATTGGTTTTGTTTGGCATGTGATCAAGGTCACCGTGTAGTGACCGAAACGCGTCATGCTGGCGATTGCGTGTGAATAAACCACTTTGAATTTACTCTTCGCGCTGTGTAGTGGTCTGTACCTGTGGGTTTCGTTGATGCGGATTGGATTTCTGTCCATTTGCTGATGCAGCGGAGCAGGATTGTGAACCGTGTATGTATATATATATATATATATATATATATATATATATATATATATATATATATATATATATATATATATATATATATATAGGATACAACTTGCCCTTGCATTGGGAAGGCACACTGCACTGCTCGCCATCCGGCTATGAAATGCTTCCTGCTTTCTCCTCTCTGACTTGCATTAAGTTTTGCCGACGCGTTTCTGGGCACCACGCCCCTTCTTCTTGGGCTGGAAAAAAGCACACATGCAATGACTGCTTGTCATTATCTTTATTCAGCAGCGTCCCCGCCTTAATTGATTACAGGGCATTGTGGGGTTTGAAGTTCTGCTTCTTGTCGTGTTCCTTGCAGTCAAATCGAGTGTGCCATGAATCTCCAAATTAAAAGTCCAGACATACATTAGTGTCATATGCAAGGCTCTTGGTTGCTTAGTCTCTATCTCGTAATGTGGGTTTGCATAGAATATATATTTTTTCAGTTTCTAAGCACCTGTCGGGAAGAAATTGTGTACTGGGTTTTTAGTAATGGGAAATCAAACTGATTATAACAATGTTGGAAGGCCAGCGACAATACACTTATGATAGCATTGTTTCTTTTGGAGACTTTCGAACAGCAAGTGATAACAGGCAAGTATATACTTAGTATACATGTATGTTGTAGGTTTGAATTTATGATATATCATGCCATTCCACCATCTGCCATTTGGTCATATGCCTCCTAACACGCTCTGAAGCTGCCTTCAAATGCTATTTAGTGAAATACGTATTTGTTTATAAAAATGTAACTTAGTAGAAGACTTGTTTAGAATACCTATTGGAAGCCTCTTTGGATACAATTCTGTAAGATATTTATGGATGCTATCCAAATTATGAATTTGGACTATAGGCAAATATAACATAAGTAATAGAAAAAGTATTAAAATTAAAAGTGTAGCTATCTATCTGATATATATATATATATATATATATATATATATATATATATATATATATATATATATATATATATATATATATATATATAGAGAGAGAGAGGCTCGCTACCTCACCGAAGCCCGCCGTCATTGAGAGGCAGAGGAATCACGACATGTTTTGAATATATATATATATATATATATGTATATATATATATATATATATATACACACACTTTAATGCATTCTGCTATTCTGCTTAAGAAATTGAGTGCACCACTTAAGAACAGACAATGAAATGTAACGCATAAAATATTTCTTGTATATCTTGTATACTTAAGTAGGTTTGTGGATTACTATTTAAAAGAATAAGAGGAACCTCTGTTTTGGTGTAAAAATAATAGTTTCTTATCAAGCAATTGTATTTTCTTAATTGGGTCAAAGGCAAATTTGAATGTCATGTTATTAGTAATGCATATATACAGTAAATATTTGGATAACACTTGTGTGCTCAATGTTTTTCTAATCACAGCCAAGAACTGGGTATGCAATAGCTACCGATGTGGCGAGAAGAGAATATCTGGGAGTCTCTGTTCCTGTTCTGATGACTGCAGAGGAGCTGGAGATTGCTGTCTCAACTATAATACTGTTTGCTTGGGTAAATTTAATTTGACATCACTTTACAGTTTGCTATTTAACATATGGGAATTGATAGTCATTGTTTAAGTTTATTCCTAGGCTTTGATATTTTTCAGAGGAAAATAGCAATGCTTTGAAATTGTAAACAACCTTGAGATTCTGGCAGATTCATTTAATCCATTCTGCTGAACCCAGATCCAGGTATTGACTGAGGACACTTCAAGATATACAACACATCACAGAGGGCCCACAATCTCTAACTTCACCCTATAGGCCATTCTGGGCTACCAATCACCACTGGTCACCAAGCCACCCATTCTCTTACCTGTTTACCACGCATGCCCTATAAGAAAATAGATTGTGGTGCAAAAGGTGTTCACCCTATGGGTGGATTTCCCTGGCTTACCTCACAGCCTGTGGTGTATCCTTCCACTCCTAAATCAGGGTCCATAACGATTCCGATTCCTTCACAGATGCACTGACAAAACATTTCTAGATTGCATTCCGTATCCCAAACCTGGCATGATCTCTCACTCATTCTCTTTTCATTTTTTTTTCTAAACCACTCAAAGATAAAGAAGTCAAATGTATGTGAATATTGAGATCTCTCTTCTCTAACACAATGTGAAACCAACGTGAAAGTCACTCAAGGTAGCATGGCATGAATCCAGGACTATACAGTAATTCAATCCTCAAATCATCTATTACAAAACACTCTTTCTGTCGTATCCTAGCCATAAAGATGTTAAACAAAGGATTCTTCCTAACATTTCAGAGCCTCCTTAAATCCTCATGCCCTGAATCAATCTCCTTCTCTAACGTGACTTGTATATCCCTCAATCCTTAGGTATTTCAGCTTTTAGCCGCTTATCTTATGCTTCACAAAAGAATCTACACTGGTTGTAAACCTCAAACTCAGTACCTGAGGCCTTCTAAGGCTCTTTTCTTGCACCTCTCATGAAAAAAACACTTGATTTCACGGTTCTCAGTAATGTAATGGTGCCTCTGAAGCCATTCTCCTTTGTAATAATGCTTAATGATTGACTGCCAAGATGTGAATTTGTCACCCTTCATGTCCAAGAGGCCACCGGCGAGGATGTGGATGTCTCACAACTTCCCACCCAAAGCCAGAAAGCGTTCTGCAGCCCATGGCAATTTTCTGAATGCTGATCAGTGCTATGGCACGAGGATGTCCTCTGTATTCAGTCTTTTTGGGTGTTCTGTCTTTAACTCCATGCATTGCTAACAGTAAAGGCCAGCCCCCTGAGCAATAATCATAACCAGAGAGGTGTCAGTGTAAAGGTTAGATTTGCTCCTTTTCAGTGTCCGTTCCAACGATATCTGTCTTTAGTAGATCACTGATTGGGAATTGTCACAGGAAAGTAACCCTCTAGCAGGGATTCACGCACTCAACACAAACATTTTACTTTTTTAAGTTCTATTTATTGCCATTTTACACTTTTACAATTACAGCAGTGTGACATGAGGTGTCCGATTTAAAACGCAAGTGAAATTTGTTTTCCGTGAATAACACTCTAGTTCGTTCATATCCAAATACTACCATTGGTCCACACAGTTGCTGGTCCCAGGAGATATCCCCTTGCTTTGATGATAGAAGCAATACAATGGAAAAGATAATATGACATTTGGGGGAAAATGATGAGCCAATTCCCTAATAAACAGTGGAAAAACATGGAAAACAAAAAATCCAAGGAAATTGGGAAACGTACAGAAAAGGGACCCAGTCAACATCGTGCCACCTACCTCTAATACTTGTTGGTAGTGACCTTTTGGTATCTGAAATGTAGGTTGGGGGAGGGGGGCGGGAGCCAGATACCTATTTCCGGGTGGTTTTCCTCCTGGCTTCAGAATATGTGCTGTCTCTGATCAGGACCGTACCACCCATCCCGCCTGTTGGATGGGGAGATCTGTACTCCTTCATCCGTTAATTCTAGGCAGAACCCCGGGGCTAAGGTCCTATGTGTGCTCCTCGACTCATCTCTGTTATCTCATCACCTCTGTCACCTGGTGCCCCAGCTTCTTCCTCCCAAGGTGCACCATCACTCCTCTCATGAGCATCCCCGGGCCATTCTCCAAATGTTCCCATGCCACTAACACTTCAGTCCATAGGTTCACTGTAGGGCGGATCCTCACCCCTCTAACCTCTTCCCGGACCAATGACTGTTCCTCAGCTCTTGCCCACTGAGTTACGTCTGCTTTCCAGGCCTGGACTTTTGTCCTACTGTCAATTTCCAGGTCATAGCTCTGTGCATTCTTGGGTCCATAAACCTCATATCAACTTTCCTTGTGGATGGGAACAGAGGGGTGAGTGCCTAAGCGTGGCGTCTAGGGCAGAAAGCACCTCTCCCAATAGGGTTACAGTCGGGGGCAACACCACACCATAAGAGCAAAGTCAGTGCCTCAGTGTCCACATCTGGGGCAGGAGCGGGGGTCACCTTCATAAACTACTTGGATTCTATGTGGTGTCATGTATGTCTTGTGCACATAATTGAATTGGAGGTATTCCAACCTCGTGTGCCAAGTGTTTTTTGGGGGGAGGCGAATATGTTTTCCTACTCAGAGTCATTGCTGCAGGATCCGCTCCCATTTAGTCCGCAAAGTAGTTAAGGGACAGCAGACCAGAGAGGGATCGGTAAAACCAAGTCACCAGGTGTCTAGCTGTGCCAATCGAGACCAACAACTGCAGGACAGTGAGTGTCAGGGGTTTCTCCCAGTCTTCGGCCCACAGGTCCCGAAATGCTCATGGTTGTGCCTCATATGTAAGGAACTGTCCCAACGGCAAATTATAACACTCCATCAGATCCTCCAGTGGAAGTAAGGTGCCCTACTGATAGCAGTCCCCGACCATCGCAAACCCAGCGTCTGTCCAGGCTGATAATTTCCCAACAGTAAAATATGAGAGGGGTTCACCATGTGGAAGCCCCACCAAGGGCAGTGCCGGTGCATATAGTAGTGTTCCTGCAGTTTTTAGGACACAGCGGCACCACATTTCAGAGCTGCTGACAGTTGTTGATGGGCAAAGCAGTTTTGCCAATAGAGATTCCATTTGTGCTGAATGCCCCTTTAACCCCAGCTCCTCTTGGTTAGCCCATTACAACCACAGTGAAATCCACTGGACCTGGGAAGCCAGGAAATAATGTTCGAAGTCCGATGCACCTAAATCCCCTGCTTCAGGAGATTCCCGAAGGATAACCAGTCACACCCTATGCTGGCCCCCATCCCATATCAGGTCTTGTAACAAGGTGTCCAGTTGCTTGAACCATGAGGCCGGCACTACCACCAGCAAGTTTGTGAAAAAAATATTGGAGCATCGGGAGCATAACCATTTTAGAGATTGATATCTGGGCCATGATGGACTGCTTAAGCAAGTGCCAGAAAGGAACACAAGACCTCAAATTACCCTCTCAAAGGTCCTCCAGTGTATGAAATATCTGGATCCCCAGTTATCTAAAAGAAGTGGGTGACCACATCCAGTCTGGAGAAAGACCTGGCGGTTGCTACACCCTGGGAGAAACTGAGTATATCTGGATTTTGGTCTTATTAACCCGGAAACCGGACACCACTTCAAAATCCTGCAGGAGCTCCAAGGCTCTGGCAATGCCAGAGGTGCTGTCCCCCAGGTAGAGAAGTAAATTAGCCACATAGAGGGAGATAATATCTTCTTATCACTCGTCCATCACACCTCTGCCATGACCCTCTTGTCTAAAAAGTTCCACAAGAGGCTCAATAGCCAGGGGCAAACAACAGCAGCATCCCTGCCTTGTGCCCCTACACACCCGGTATTGTGGGAAGAATGTGGTACCAGTCTTACCTCTGGTCGTCGGGGCATTGTGTAGCAATTTAACCCACATGACCCAATTCTCTCCCAGGACCACCTGTGTCATTCCATTGAATACAAAATTCCATTTCACTATGTCAAACTCTTTTTCAAAGTCCACTGATGTCAGTACTGCTTCCTGATTCACAAGGACTTCTGGATGATTCATCACTTGAGAAAAGCCGCCTAATATTTTGAGAAGTGTTGTGGGTGGGGATAAAACCACTCTGGTCTGCATGTACTAATGCCCTCCGGTATGGGAGTAATCGGATAGCCAACACCTCACTAAGAATCTTGGAGTCTAGTTTGAGCATAGAGAAGAGATGGAACTCTGTGACCCGGGCTCCTTGTGTCTTAGTCTTGGGTAGGGGAATAACCACAGCTTTGTTAGTGCATTCTTTGAGAGTACAACGCTGCCAAGAGTCTGCATATAACCTCAAGCCGCAGGGCTGAGGTCCCAGTGTAGGTTGCATAGAACTCAGTTGGTAGGCTTTTGGGCCCGGTGATTTGCCCTTCGCCATACCTTTGCTAGCCGCATTATCTCCTGGACAGGTATGGGGCCTCCCAAGACTTTGTAGTGCTCTTCAGGTAGTCTATTCAGTGGCATGGTAGCCAAAAAGGCAGACCCAGCCTCCACCAAGCAAGTTATAGAGGTGGCAGGCAAACATTCATAATAATTGCAGAACTCCCTATTAATGGAAGTGGGAGAGTACAGGAACTGCCAATCTCCTTGCTGGATGTGTGTAATGGGGTACCCCCGAGATTCCAGCCTGATAAGCCATGCCAATAATCGGCCCGACTTCCCTTCCTCTTCATTTGCCCTACTGATATATTGCTTATAATTGTGATTGCACAGCCTCTCTAGGTTAGCATTGTATGGTTCTCTCGTCTCCTGAGCCTCATCTAATGTTGCTGGACAGGTACCAAGGGCATTAGCCAGAGTATGCAGTTTGTCCTCCAGAATTTGGAGCTCCTTATCGAACTTCTTATGAGTACCAGCAGTTTGGCCAATACAATGGCCCCGCATCACAAACTTAAAGGCCTCCCATTCTAGTATATTCGATGATGTGGAACCGTGGTTATTAGTGAAGTAGTTTGAGATCGCCTCTGCCAAGGAATTACGATAGCATGCTTCCTCCAGAGAGGCTGGGTTGAGCCACCATGGAGGGGCAGATGGGTGCTCCCCATCACTGTAAACCCCAACAAAACAGGGCTGTGATTGAATAAAGTGCGTCCTAGGTTTTCAGAGTGGACAATGTTTTGGGTAAGTCTTTGGGAGCACACAACAATCTATCTGAGTGTGTAGGCTATGGACATGAGAGAAATATGAGAAGTCATGTTTTTCCCCGTACTGGGTCCTCCAGATATCTACCATCCCCTAGCGTCTCAACCAGTCTGTAGTCCCTCTGCCAGCTTACCCGCAGTCGTCTTCCCCTAGTGGGGGAGTCGAGTGGTCAAGTTGTACATCCAGTACACAATTAAAATCACCCCCCAATAGTAGGCTATCAAGTGGCAGGCCAGCTTCACTCCAGGAGGACATGCCTGCCCCCCCTGTCTATAATTGAGCAGATGAGCCCAAACTGTGTCTTTGCCCTTATCCATATCAAGGTCTCCCTAGCGTATGCGAATAGGAAGTGGCATAGAGCTGGACCTGTCATCTACCTTTCAATCGATCTACCTCAGCTACAACTAAGTGCATCTCCTGGAGCATGGCCACTTGTACTCCCTTCCGTCTGAGATACCTACGGATACCATGTCTCTTTGAGGCCAATCCCATCTCCCAGATATTCTATGACATAAATGTTAATGCCTGTCAGGGTTTACTGTGTGAAATCACAGAGCACCATATCTTCCTTCATCTCCTGGGTTCCCCCTTCCATGCCCCCCACCCCCGTAGCCGATCGTGTGGTCCCGGTGCAAACAAAGAGAATAGGGGGGTAAAAAAGGAAGGCATGATCAGTCCCCAACCCTAACTCCCTAACCCAAGGGCAGCTCAGCAACGGCTGGCAGTCTAAACTGATTAATATGAACATACTCTTAATGAATACTACCACCAGTCAGCCTATAAGGGCCACTCTGTGAGGGGCAAGTCAAGAGTTATGTACCAGTACCATGCAATACCGGCCCACACATGTTTAACAAACCAAAGTTCCCCCGGCTGGCAATCTGCACCACACACAATGTGGTGTATTCAATGAGCGTAAAAGGGTAGTCTTAGACCAAAAGGCTCCACCCACCCCTACACCCAGACACCTCCTGTCTTTGCATCAGCAGAGCTACACATAATAAAGGATATCAAACGAGTTCATCTGCTGTCTGGGGCGTTACCACAGGGAGTCCAGTCTCATTTTTTTGTGAGTACACAATCAGACCTCACTGATTTATGTTCAGAGGAGGAGTCCACCCCTGAGGTCTCCTTATGCACGACTCAGTTTCTGCTATCGCCTGCAGCACTGCCGCTTGTTCCATTTCGGTCTGTGAGGGAGATGAGCCATCAAAAGCTATACGGAACCTGGAGGGGAACATCAGGGAGTACTGTATATCATTGTCATGGAGGGCCTTTTTAACCTCCAAAAATGAGGCCCTTCTGGCCTGCACCACTGCTGTAAAATCCAGGAATATGGAAAACCTCCCATTGTCCATGTCAAAGCCCCCCCGAACATGCCCTCTGCAGTATGATATCTTGGTCTCTGGAGTGCAGCAGCCTGGCCACCACCGGTATGGGGGGCCTGCCTAGGGTCAGTGGGTGAGGCGGGTCCTGGTGGGCTGGTTCCAATGCGAAAAAGGAGGTCAGCAAGCTTGGGGCTACCTCTGTTCACAGCCAGTCTTACATATAAGCCACCATGTTGCCCTTTTCAACTCCCTCCGGGAGACCAGCTACCCTAATAGTGTTACCTTCTGCATCATCTGTACGTCGTTCAAGAAGCTGAGCCCTGTCTCTCAGTTTGGACATTTGGCTTGTAAGTGTTGTACATTTTGGTTTGAGTTCCATGATAGAGGTCTCCACTCCTTTTTGACTAGATCCACCAACTTCTGGTGTTTCACCTGCAATAGGCCAAGCCCCACGGTCACTGTACTTATGTTCTGTTGAAGGATAGCCTTGGTATCAGTTATGGCCATCAAGATCGTGTCCAGCTGGAGCCCTATTGGATCCGCAGGATGGACGATATCCCCATCCATTTTCACTTCTTGTTTTCCCCATCTGCATGGCCGAGGCGGGGACCGGGCACCTGTAAAGTCCTGTGCAACTCCACTAGTGGGGCATGGGCAAGTCCTCACTGCGACACCAAAGGCAAGATGTTCACCCCGTCCTGCCTCCCAGTCCCACCGGTCACTCAGAGGGGTGACAAAGCGGTCTCACAGATCACAAACTTAGTATAGGGCTTCAGAGAGGTCAACAACATCCCCCTCCCCCCCCCCCCCCCCAGGGGTAGGGTGTGCTGTGGTATGTATGTTTTTAGTCGCACATGGAGTGTTCTTGTGGTGCAGGTGAGGGTGCCATGAGGATCCACTATCTAGGGGTAAGCGGTAATCACTGTATGCACCTAGGGCCCCGGTTCCCTAGGGAGGGACAGCAGAGGTGGAAATGCTTCTTGCCACCACCCCTCATACTCCTCTAGCGCGGGGGACCCAGGCTTCTCGCAGCAGATGCTGCTCTCTCACTGTGACTCTGGTAGACTTTCAGGGCCCCGCTTTCCCAGCACTGCTTCGTTAAGTGGCCAGCCCCCTCCAAAACTCCAGGCCACAGTTCTATGTGGAGGTCACAATGCCTGTCCCCTCTTACCGGGGCTGTCCTGGCACGCCCCCCCTCGACACACTTTAGTTAGAAGTAAAGGAGGAATCCATGCCTAGGGATGGCATATTGCTCTCTAAAAGGGAACACAAGAGTCTTTCTGACACCTGGAGTGGTCCCAGTTTCTCTGTCCTGGAATCAAAAAGTACCATGAGACACCAGGGACTTTTTTATTTAACAAAAAGGGTGGAGACTATGCCAACCCTAGCATTGGATGGAGAATCCCATCACCTTGTACTAGACAGACTTCCTGACCTCCTGTGGGCCAATTTGGGGATTAGAACTCAATCTGTTCACCCCAAAAGGGCAGAAAGCCCACGGGATATCAGGGAAAACAAAAGAATATATAACAAAATAATGGTTGGAGGCTGACCCATCCAGGTATCATGCTGTCTTCCCAACCCTCGTGGCTAGACATTTTGTCTGACTGCTCACCTTGGTGGGGGGGGGGGGGGGCGGGGGGGGGAGGGGGAGTTGGTGGGACAGGCAGATTGGGGGTTTACCCTCTATATGGTTACCTCACAGGGGAGGAAAGCGCATTAGACACCAGAGAAAATGTTTTTTCCCAATAAAAAGAAGTGGGTGGAGTGGCCAGCCCAGCCTGACATCGGGCTGAAACCCTTAAGCCCTAAACTCCAGACATCTATTCTTCCTTCCCAGGAGCAGCTTGGGGGGGTATCCTCAGTCTGCTTGCCTTAATGCGACTGAAGGACCCTTGTTGCAAGGAAAAATAATTGTAAAAAGAAAGGATTGGGTGGGAGTACTGCCTGTCCTGACTTTAGGCCATCCACATGCCTTAGCCAGCCTTTCTTTGAGAATAGAAAGCCCACTAGAGTCCAGGGAATATTGTTTGAACAAAGAATGGTTGTCTTGGGCAGCCTCTCTGGCATTGAGCCATCCCTCCCATCCTCATAGTCCTACCTAGACAGACATTTGGCTTCAGTTGCAAGACAGATTGGGGTTTACTCCTAGTCTTTTCACAGCCCAGTGGGCAGGAAACATATTTTAAAAAGAAATGGGATGTGTGCTGTCTTGTCCTACCACTACCCTGCACCTCTTCTTCTGCCCCCCATCCATGTACTGCATACTTTGTTTTCCTCAGGAAGGCTGAAAGCCCACTAATGGCCAGGGATTGGAATACAAAAAGGAACAGAGTAAGGAGGCAGACATTCTTGGCACTTGGTGGCCATCCCAACTTGGCATTGGGCGGCACTGCCCTATCACCAGGTTCCTATGTGTCTTTCTGAATTTCTTAGTGGTGAGATTTGGGGTTAACCAACTTGTCTACTCCAGGGGGCAAAAACCTCACTAGATATTGGGGATTAGTGTTCTAAAAAGGAATGGAGAATATGTCTTGACATTTGACTACTCTCCCATCCCTCGGTAACACAAGACAATCTTTCTGCCTCCATGGGAAGACCGAATGGGGTCTTTACCTCCTCTCTGCTCACACCAGATGGCAAACCATGAACAAAGAATTCCAGATTTCCTCTCATTTTCCATGTATGAGGGATGGTAGAAATATGTTACTTGTAGGTTAATTGGCACCAATGGAACGCTACAAACCCTGGGAGTTTCTCAAGACCCAAGGTTATCCAACGTGGTGTTGATTCTCTGGATCCAATCACAATGGCTTACCCAGAATACCATGCAAATAATAAATATGTGCCTAAAACACCTATTTCCTCTTACTTTCTGTGGGTGATGGTTGCAGTAAAGGGTCACAGGTTTGCAGTACTCTTGGAATCCCACATATCCTGGCCATATTTGAAAACTAAAAACTAAGGGAAACCCAGGGTGGTGTGCCCTGCTTGGGTCATAGCAACTTTGCCCTAATCAGAATATCCAGTGCAACTCCTAACTATATCTAAAAATACCCAATCTCTTCTTTCTTTTCATGGAGCTAGCTGCAACATTTGGGCTATCCATCAGCCTGCATCAAGGGACCTCTACCACCCTGGCCATTTTGGAAAAGACCGAGGGGAATCAGGATAGTATGGCTTTCATGGATCCCAGCATATTTTGTTATTCATGGTGCCATGCAAACAACAAAACTAATCCTCCAAACATCAAATTTCCTCAATTTGAAGACTTATTTGACAAAATAATGGCTTTGCACATTCCCAGTTTTGACCCATTTATGTCCAGTAGGATAGGACTACCCACAAAATAGGGTACCCTTTTCATCAGGTGAGCGAAGGAATGTTGGACATTAGGACTTTTTCTTCTGTCTGCAAGTTCTGTAGGCCTTGATCCCATAAATATGAGGGAATTGAGCTTTTGCACCAATGCTTTGACATTTCCATGGAATTCTGGGTAAGAAAACGTGGTGGGATTGATGCACACGAAAATTACCTTGACACCTCTTGATGTTTAGTTTTTAGTATGTCTAGAGTGGTAGTTTCCATCCATGCCGAACGACCCCAGACACAAATTCCACAGTTAAATGCATCTCAACATTTTTTTGTAATTCAAAGAAAAAGTCTTAACATTTTCGTTTTGCATTTGGGGCCTTTACCATTCTCGGCAATAGACCATTCTGCAGAAGTGAGGTACCTTTTTTTATTGTATAAGTACGGGAATGCTGGGCGGTAAGACATTTCTTGTTACCCACAGATGCAAAATAGTTCCCTAGAAGTGTGAACATTCTGCGAGTTTACTAAAAGATCAGAAAATGGAGTGTGATGCATGTAACAGTGTAAAAAACATGGCATAATATTGACAAAATAGCTAGGGAGAGAATGCACAAAGGAACCACAGAAACCAATAAATTGTATAAAAATATAAATATTTTAATAAGTATACTAATATGCATGTTAAAAACAATTAGTAAAAAAGCATAAATTCAAATGAATTATATAACAAACAAACATACAATTTTCATACAGTGCATAAAGATAATATAAAAAGGTATTATAACAGTGGCAATCAATATTGTTCGAAGCGTGTTTCGGCGTTATGGGGAGCCACAAATAAAATCTGAAAAACATAGTTAATTTACAATTAATCAAAACATGTAAATATCTATTTTATTCTAAAATAGCATTCCAATATACAAGAGTATTTAGAAACAAAAAATTAGATCACAAGCGAAAAGGTACCTTAATGACATTTACTCCCTACTTGTAAAGCTAATAGAATATAGCTAAACAAGGTACAAACTAACATATCTATATTTGAGCAGTTGTAATTGTGAAAAAGGGTATATTCTATAGAGCAAAGAGATGGATGAAGGCTATACCTTGGAATGATTATTGGTACTCTAATAGCAGGACATCCTGTAACAAATTAAGTGCAACAGTAAAGCAAATAAAAATGGGCAAAAGACAGTACACAAGGACATGAATCAAAATTCTGCATACTTTGTCATTAGAACTGAAAGTAATGCCCACACAGAGATTCACAGTTTACGATACCTCATCAGTCACAGACTGTGAATATATGCACATATTCCAAATAGAACCAAACAGGGTGACATCTGAGCGCCAAGGCTCCCTACCGGATATCTGAGTGCTTTGCAAATATTTCATTTATTGAGATCAGCATGCACATACACAAAAACGCAGACCGACATTGCCTCACACAGACAGCCATAAGAAGCCTGTGCGAATACTCTAACAGGCAACACATGAATCAAACAGCAACCTGAACACCACCGGCACACTGGTTGAAACTGCAGAAGACAGCCAATCATAGGGGACAATTAACTAAGTGGCCATTGTATATATATTTCTAGGCAGAATTTACATCTATATCCAAACAAAATGACCTATGGATTGCTGAGTCACGTGTACTACTCTCATCTATCAACTGCCAATCATCTGACTCGTGCATTACTCTACTCCAAACCAGAATGAAGCACAGGAAGAAGAGACAGGCCAGATCAAGCTAAGTCTGAACCTGTATCCCAGGGAGGTTTCTTGCATTTTGGGAGCATCTTGAACTTAGGACGTGTTTCGGAAATGTTCACAAAACCTAGGGCAACTTACTCAACACAATTCTGATGGCTCGAAATGCTTAAAGTGATCTGAACCACTAGCAATTACTCAGGACCAAGAGGATTTGCACATGGTTGGTTGCGACATTAACTGTACGATGGTCAAAAGGTGAACGGATGCATTGGGCTCCTGAGTTACTAGCATTAGCTAATATTAAATACAGCATTTTAATAATCACCTTCCTTTTTAGGTCGAAGCCTGCATTGCAGGGCATGGCCCTGCTGCAGGCAAAGAGATATTGTGAGCAGGGGATTTCAGTATGGCGTGAAGCCACGCCCCTTTTTCCCCTTTTCCCCATTGGCAGGCCTCTGCAAACGGAGGCCTGCCATTGGAAAAAGCTCCTGTTTAGCAGATTTGTCTGCTCTGGATCCACCTCTCGAGGACTCCATGACCTGCCTTACGGTAGGTATTTTTAGAAATATTGCCTTGGCAACCATGAGGCAGGTCAGGGAGTCCTGGAGGGGCGAGTATCAGTATCGTGCGCAGCAAGTAACAATTATCACAGCATGAGACCCCACTTATCACAGCATGTCAACAGGCGCCCCAGGCTGCTGGAGCACTCAACTATAATTAATGTGCAGTTGAGTGCTCCACAGTGCTCCACAGTGTTGGGCGCCTCTCTGCATGCTGTGATAATTATCACTTTGGGGCCTCATGCTGTGATAAACTGAGGGTTAAATCAACATTTTTGCCAATGACAAACATACCTAAACAAATCTACGCCTTTGAACAGGCGGTGCTGTCGTCACTCACAAAATTGGAGAAAAGTAAAAGCTTCACTCATCACAACATCAGTAAGAATCAATTGATGGCCATTAAAGACCTAAAAACAGATACCTCCATCGTAATCAAGCAGGCGGACAAGGGGGGAGCGGTGGTAATTTGGCCGCGAACGATGTATCTATCCGAAGGCAGGGCACATGTAGACAACAGGGAATGGTACAGACCTGTAAAAGAGGACCCAGTGTTTGAGATTCAAAATAAGATCGCCAAATTAACAAAAGAAGGTTTGGATGATGGATTCCTGGGCCCGAAGGAGTTCGAATTTTTAAATAAAAAGTCACCACGAACACCGGTACTATACTTCTTGCCAAAGATCCATAAAAACCAACAGACACCCCCCGGGAGGCCAATTGTCTCCGGATGTGACTCAGCATTGGAACCTATTTCCAAGTACATTGATTTCTTTTTGAAGCCATTTCTACCTCAGGTTAAATCTTACCTGAGAGATATGATTGATTTCATCAATAGATTACAAGATATTACAGTAGATGCTGAGAATGAATTGATGACCACAATGGATGTCAATTCATTATACACACAGATTCCCCAAGACGAAGCCCTTGAAGTTATGGAATTTTACCTTGAACAGCGGGAGAGACCTCATAGGGTCCCCACGACTTTCATTATATCATTGGCAGAAATTTCCTTGAGAAGCAATTATTTTAAATTTGAAAATGAATTTTTCATTCAGATCAAAGGCACGGCCATGGGCTGTCCCTATGCGCCAGAAATGGCTGTGTTGTACATGGCCCAGTACGAAGAAAAATTAATTTATCGGAATAACCCTTACAGAAATAACATCAAACAGTGGGCACGGTATATTGATGACATCTGGCTACTGTGGCAGGGTAGCCAGACTGAACTTGACAATTTTCATGACTGGGTGAATGCAAGACACCCGGACATAAAATTTTCAATTGATTCGAGCAACAAGAAAATGACCTTTTTGGATGTGGAAGTCGGCATCGAAGGGGATAGGTTCTCAACCTCACTATTCAAAAAACAGACAGATAAAAACACCATCTTACATTACAATAGTGCGCATCCCCAAGGTCTGAAACAAAATTTACCATATGGCCAGTTACTGAGGATTAGAAGAAATTGTTCTGAAATAGCCAATTTCGATACACATGCAGCTACATTCTGCGATGAAATGATAAAGAGAGGTTACCCAAAAAAATTGCTAAAGCACTCCACAAAAAGAGCGAGGTATACCCCTAGGGAAGAGCTCCTACAAATAAATCCGAAAAAGGAACTGAATAAATTGGTTTGTGTCACCACATATGGGGGCCATACCAATAAATTCAGACAAATAATACTGCGAAATTGGCACCTACTTGAGGGACTGGAGAACCCTCTGGAGAAACCAATCTTCGCGATGAGAAAAATCCAAGTATCGGCCAACAAATCATCCGGGCGGACAGTTATGTCGCAAAAACCAAGAGTGATCTTATATCACAATGGAAATTAAAACCCATAACTGGACACCACAAATGCGGTATGTGTGCCTCCTGCAGTAGTACTATGGAAGTAAATGAATTTAGTCACAACGGCATCAAATGGAGACATGAGATGCATACAAATTGTAAAAGCAAGAACGTAATTTATGCAGTAATGTGTGCCTGCAACAAAATATATATCGGTAAAACCTGCCAACAAGTGAATGCCAGAATCTCACAACACCGATCACGACTAAAGAAAAGAGTCCCGAATGCCCCAATGGTTGCCCACTTTGTGGCTCTTGATCACAAGGAGTCCGATTTTACTTGGACGGTGCTATCAAGCATTGACCCGAAACATAGGTCACCTAATGTAGAACAAGCGCTGTTACGTAAGGAAGCATACCTCATCATGAAGTTCGATAGTATCAACAAAGGATTGAACTCAATGAGTGAATTGAACAGACTATGAAAACTCCATTACACTGTTTCATTCACTACAACTCCCAGAATGCACCCTTCTGGTGTTCTGGCAATACTCTCCTCTTAGTGGTCAAAAAAGTTTCAAGATTCAGACAGGCAGTTGCCGGTCCAAACAACACTGGTGACTCAGGTTGAGGATTGTATCGAGAGGAGATGCAAGCGGAAAGAATAGGTAAGCGTGTACTTTGAGCCCGCTAAACTAGTTCGAGATTTCACCTTTAAGTACAGCGTCCCTGAACCGGTCCTTTTAATGTTGCAGATTCGTGAAAATTGCACGAGCACTGCCCCACAAGATTGGTGAGAGACACCAACTAACGCGTGAGAATAATCGCGGTGAGTGGTTCAGCGGCTCACTAATCAAAGCGATTGAAACAATTCTAAAATGTAGGCAGAGACTATAATGGCATGCCGGTCACTTTTTTTCACAGAAATACATGGCACGAGTGGTCCCGCTTAATCATAATTAACTAGGAAGGAAAGTAGTAAATACTACTGAACCTTCAAGATACATCGGGAAAGGTAAAACGCTCTGTCTTGGCTTCACATAATTATTGACTGCAAGCAGTGAGTGATGTTAGATAGTTTGATCTAACATAAACACAATGACTTTTATATTTTTAGAAGCATGCACACAGCTTCATTCTAAAGCTTCAAGTGTGACCTTCACCTCTACACCTCAGAGGTAAGGCGCCTTGTTTTCAATCTTATAGCTTCTTTTTTTAAAGAAATTGGGAAACCCAAGGAAGGGGTCCTAATAAGCACACATATGTTGTTTTTCTATCACTAGGATAAGGATTGGAAAAAGATTCATTCAGCCCTGATGAGAGTGTGGGCACAGGAAACCAACACTCGAAACGCGTCGGCATAAAGGACTAAATCCCACAAGTTTGGCATAAAGGATTAAATCCTATAATGTTGTAAATATTGTTGACAAAGGGGACTGAACCTTATCGATTAAAAATATTGTTGATACATATACTGAATAACTAGATGGCATTTCAGTATCTTGAAATAATTGCATTTATGTGTTGATGTCTATTTGATAATAAGTTTGACATCTTTTTTCACTTTACCATTTTCTTTTTCCACCTGTTTGCTTTATTACACGTCATACCATGAAATGAAATGTATTGACTGTATGTTTTCATTTTTTGTACATATGTTGTTGCACAAGTTAGATCACTAAAACGTGTGGCTATGTTTGTGGAGAACTCCTTCTTCTCTTTCTAAAAAACAACACTGTTCTAAAAAAACGAATAAAAGGCACAAGTAACTGCCGAGATGAACATGATAAAGTTGGTTCATTTCTTTTTCTAAGTGGGATTTAACTAAATAACGTGAAGTGTGGGTACTTTCTTCTTTTGTTAAAGATAATTAGGACGGCATGCTCTATTTGCAGCACTGAACATTTTCAAAGAAGGCGAAGCAGCGACATTCATTGGAGACACTCACCCTCACGCCCTCACCCCCTCACTCGCCCTCACCCCCTCACACCTCCTGACCCTTCACACACCTCCTCACCCTCACACCCCCTCACTCTCACACACCCTCACACACCCTCACCCTCTCACCCTCACACACCCTCTCACCCTCACACCCCCTCACCTTCACAGACCCTCTCACCCTCACACCCTCTCACCTTCACACACCCCTCACCCTCACACCGCCTCACCCTCACACCCCTTCACCCTCACACTGCCTCACCCTCACACCCCCTCACATACCCTCACACCCCCTCACACACCCTCACACCCCCTCACTCTCACACCCCCTCAATCTCACACACCCTCACCCCCTCACCCTCACACCCCCTCACCCCCTCTCACCCTCACATACCCTCACCCCCTCTCACCCTCACATACCCTCACTCACTCTCACACCCTCTCCCTCACACCCCCTCACACTGCCTCACCCTCACACCCCCTCACCCTCACACAC